>NW_024509210.1:7682282-8082172 GCF_017590135.1 Pyrgilauda ruficollis | reverse complement strand
AAAGTGATTAAAAAGTTATGCTGTACACATTTGGGAGGAAGAACTGCTTATTCTTCTTCATTGCCTGCAGAACACCTGGGTACATGCAAATTTGTAAACTTTAGTTAGCTAAATGTAGGCCTTGAAGACTGTTTTCTGGTTATATTGGGCAATTAAAAGTTCAGGCTTAGTGAGCACTGTTGCTATCAGTGGAATGAGGAAGCATTTTTAATAAACATGGTGGATATCTCCAGGATATGACTGTTTGAAAGTATTGGCTGTGGAGGGAGGTTATGCTGTTATTGCTTCAGTGATCAGTGCAAGTGTTCTGAGCCATGTGGAGAAGAAAAAGAGGTTGTTAAGTGTAGCAAACTCATGAGAAAACACAACTTTCAGTAGAGGGCTCTTTAACCTCAGCTTCCTTGGAGTTTAAGAATACTTTTACTGCATTTCTTCCTGCAGAATATGGTGCTGCAGCTGTAGAAAATGCTGAGCACTGAATAAAATAAATTCTACAGACGGAAGGATACACATTCCCACCTCTTCAAGCCTCTTGTTTTGTTATAATACAGTGTAAGATATTTGTAAAACAGACAAAAAATAAATACTCATCCTTGACATTTACAATATACGATGCAGCTCTGAAGCAACTTGTGGTGCAGAATTTGCTGCATTTGTCTTAGGTAAATGGATGGCAAAGGCATGCTTGTTAGGAAGCAAATCTAGAATAATGGGGCCAGGAGCAGTAACTGTTCTCAGAGTTGTGAAATGTGAGGTGACTTGGCTGTCCCAGAGATGTGAGGGCAGACAGACCTCGAATATCTGTGGCTTTCTGTTCTCTTCTTTATCTGGTTGAGGTCCCTCTTCCCCTGCTAAAACTCTGGTGATGCCTGAGCAGCAGCGTGGAGTGGCTGTTCTTCTTGCCTGAGTGTTGAGGAATGATGCCTGATGTGGTATGTAAAGTATAAGGAAAAGACATGGCTTATTTTTGTTCTTCCATCAGTACCCATACTGCAATTTCAGCTGTGTGTCCAAGTTCCTGAATATTTGGAGTAAGTGTTACTAATAAATAGCAGGCAAATATAACTCTTTTGTCTTGGTATAAAATAATACTGTTAATTTTTTTTTTCAATATCCAGGGAATACTTTGCTTTTAAGATAGGAAGAAGGAGGTACTTTTGAAACTAACTTTAACTGTCTTCTCTGACTTCCCGTTAGTCAAGTAATAGGGGTAAAAAAAAAGGAAGCAAAACTTAATGAAGAAAAAACCATGATACTTTGAACAACTTTTAAAAATAAGTTAATAAACTGTGCGTTTGTAATAAGTTTACATTGATTGTTTTCCCTTAGATATTAAGATTTATTCTCCCTAGAGTGCAATGAATCGGAGGTGGAAACAGGCCAGCTTACGCTCATTTGTTGCCTCTTGGGAAATGGCGTTTGCAGAGCGATGGCTGGCCTGGAGACTCAACCCCTGAATGGGTTAAGAAGTGTGACAGCAGAGCCAAGTCAGGGACTCCAGAGTCAGCCAGCAGCACAGGTGAGCGGAAGAGAGGTGGTTTTGTCAAATACTTGCAGAAATAACTCTGACTTCAGTGATTGGTTTTGGCTGAGTAGGTTCACGTTGCTGAGCCCCATCATGCTATGTGCTGTCTCTGTTTAAGGAATTACTTGTATTTAGATGGGGCAGTAAAGGTTTGCTAAAATTTTTTTTTTAAACTGATGGCTGTTATAAACCAATTTTTTTAAGCTCAAGGCCCTTCATTGTCTGTTGTGGCTTTTTTTCCCCATACAGCTGCATGGAAGCAGTTTGCTTCCCTGTGTTCCCATCTTCAGTGACCTCCTGTTCTGTTCTCTGGCTTTTGAGCAAAGCTCTGGTTAAGCATCTGGCCTTGCCTGGGGGGTCTTTTTCTGTGTAATAGACTGAAAGCCTCAACTGGTTTTACACATTGCCTTGAAAAATCTTGAGAGCTGGATTATTACAGATTGTCACTTTGCTAGATTTCAGAGCAAATTGTTTTAATCCTCTCTCTTCCTAAATTATCTCCATTACAAGTTAGCACAAATACATGTGATAGAGCTAAAACCCATGGCTTGTTACATAATACAATATTAAGCTTTTTTTAATGGTACTCACTCATGCTGTCATGGTGATAACAGATAACTTCTGTTAAAAGGTGTTTACCCCTAGCAGTATTTAATTAATGGAAAGAAATGAAGATGTCAGAACTACTCTTGTAGGAAGTCTTCTGTTGGAAGTGCAAGAACAGGGCCCCTAGAGGCAAAGAGTCTGTATTTTTCAGTGCAGTAGTTCAGTAATTGCTAGTCTCACTGTAATCCCAGACTGCTTTCTTGATCTGAGGACAGAAAGGAGTGCTACGACAAGGGAAGAGTGCCCCTTTTCTCCCTTCTGTGTTAAGAAAGGGGGGGAATTTTGTTGATGCATTTCAGTTTTTATTCTTGAATTGGCAGCTGAAAATCCAAGTTTTTTCCCTGCTACCCTGCAACTAGGAGCAGTTGCTATCTGGTTACTAGACATGTATACAGTAAGTAAGCAAGCAGTATTGGTTTGCTTGTTACTGCACTGAACCTCTAACTTGCTGTCAGGTGCTGTTGACAGCAACAAGGACCCTTTAGAGGTCACTTACAAATACTGGTTTAAGCTCCTACACAGAAAATTTAAACTAATTGCCCTTGTACTGAACAAACTGCTCTTTGCCAAGTAACATAATAAAGCAGTGCCTTATTGAAGGGAGGGAAGGACAGGACATCAGGAAGGAAATTGGGTTTGCACACCCTTAAGCAGACTATTTCTTCCCCCAGATCCTGCTGTAATGGGAACTTTCCTTCTCTGGTGCCTGAGGAGGCACAGTCCAGGCTGTCCATCCTGCAGCAGGAGCTGCTGGCAGCCCAGGATGCCCAGAGGCTCCTCGGCCAGTGCTGTGTGTGGGATGCTGCCTAGGGAGGTTGGCATCTGCTGCTCAGTCCTCAGCAAGACTGCAGCTCTTGCCTACAGCAGGCAGACTGTTATGGGTCTTTCTGTGGCTGCTGTTTCCTTGTCCTGTGATCCAGACTTCCTCAAAGGAACAAGAGAAGTTAGGCCGGCTTCTTTCTATGGAAAGTGTCTTGTTGCCTGCTGGGCACTGGGAAGTAGATCTAGAAATACTCTTTGCAGAGGTTCTATACTAGTAATTTACATTTTGAATAATATTTGAGCAGACACTTGAGCCAGGTGTTTTTATTCCATGATGTATAACTGAACATTAGTTTCATGTTTCACAAGTACACAAAGAGCAACAATAATAAACTCAGAATATCTTCCTGCCAAAGCGTGTCCCTGGTCTGTGGGATTTAAATGCAGAAGGGGCCAACAGGGGTAATCTTTTTATTCTGGGGAGGAATCTCGTAGTATGAAATGACAGATGGTGGGTGTAGAACGGTCAGAGGCAGCTGAGCCTGGCTTATGCCACAGGCAAACCCTTGGGTGTGGGGCTCTCCTGGCTGTGCCTGGCACACACCTGGCGATGTTTGCTGTCACTGTGCCAGGCTGCTGTGTTTTACTGATTATGTATTGTTTATCTGACCATGTTACTGGAGAAGTGGTAGAGGTTTACATAATTCTTGCAGATATTACTGGAGTAATATGGGATTGGAGAATTTCCGCTTTCTGAAACCTGCTGGTGTTACTCTAGAAAGTAGAAAGCACAAGTAATCTCTCAGTTCTAGCATTTTCTTAATATGGTTATTTTCATATTGGGATAGGAATTTAACCTTTCTATCTTGTTAGGAAAGACAAGACTGGTTTCTTTCAACAAAGTTCATGCAAATAGAGGCAGGAAATATAGGAAAAGTACAAAACACTTTACATTCATTCCCACCAAATAATAATTGAAATATTTCAGTCATTGGAAACCCCATTATAATGCTACTTGATTGCAGAAATAAAATGTATCTGTTCTAAACATAGTCTTGGTTCTCACAATTTTTCAATAATTTTGTATGGCATATGGTTGTTTGTTGGTGATAAATATTACAAAAGGAATGGAAAAAAAATGTGCTTACACTAGCAACCAAATATGAGGTTTCAAATTCATAGTTTGAGTATAATATAAGTGCAATTGTTCCGGAATGGCATAACAATGGCATAATTTAGCTGAGCAATCTGATTTTAATGGACTGGAACTGAAAAGCAGTTCATAACAGAATACAAAGATATTCTCCTCGTGCTGCTGGATTTAAGCTAATATTTCATAGGTGTTGAAGCTGATTATGTGTTTCTAGAGAAGAGGGCTTCAGTCTGTGAGGTTTTTGCCTTTGATCCTGGGATGCAGAGAGCCAAGCTGTTTTGAGTTTGTGTGCTGTGGCAGCAACTCTCTGGCCACAGAGAGCAACAGACAACCTTTCCCAGGCATCATGTGGGGAAAGGCTGTGAGAAGATCAGAGAAAAGAATGAGAAACAATTCTTAACTCACTGCACCTGGTATTGTGAACATGTGGAATGTGTTATGGAGATTTGTTTACCAAAGGGTGGTTTCTTAATTAGCCAATGGTGATGGTGTTTTAATTAAAGGACCAATTAGGTCAACCCGTATCCTAACTGTCTATGAGAGCAATGGGTTTTTTATACAGATAGAGATTGATCAGCCCTCTGTGAATCATGGAGTCAATGCTAATGATGACCCGGCCAGGGCCCGCTGCGATGACAGCGTGCTGTCACAGTGCTGAGACACCCAGCTTTGAGCTGCGCTTGCCAAGTCACAGCCCATCATGTCTGAGGCCATTCCTGTTCTTTGAGGATGAACTGTATGGCTCTCTTACCCCACAGCAGGACATTTCAGCTTTTTCTGCATGGCAAAGAGAGGTGAAAAATGCTGTGTGGGCTTTTTGTTGTACATTTTTATTTTCGCTATGGCAAACTGGACGCTGTACATGAGCACAGCAGTAAACACCTGTTAATGCAGCTGGAGATCAGCTACATCAGGGAATGCTGCCCTGGGGTAGTTCTTCTGATGAAGAATTTACGCTGTAACAAACTTTTGGGTTATTGAGCTCTATAGCCACACAAATTTTTGTAGAAAGAGGAAGGAAAGCACAAACATGTAGCATAAATTTTTTAATTTGCAGCAGATTAGATTAATGTATCCTAATATTTAGGAGGGCTTTCTGAAGAATTATAGGTACAATTTTTTTTCATTTGTAAGTTCAGGTAGATAATAAAAAACTACATTCATTGTCTAAAGTTCATAGCTGGGATACTTTCCTTCCATTTTCAAAAGACACCTGAGGTTTCCTTTTTGAGCTTATGTTTCAAAACTGATAAAACTCAGAGGGCTTTTTTCTTGCTGCAGTATTAATTTCATTTATGAAAAAAAGCCAAGAGATCAAATATTGACCTGACCCTGGGAAAATATTGACAGTATAACTAGAAATTTTACTGGTTAAGGTGCAGATTGAGAACAGAAATCTCATACCCGGGGTGCACTGAAAGTTTAGAGGCAGCTTGAAGCTAATATGAAGAGACAGGTTGTCTGGGTTAATATCAAATGGGGAAAAACTCTGCAAAACCAAAAGGGAAAAGGATGCATAATGCCTTTCTAAATTGTATTAGGCTTTGGGATATAGTCCTTATTTTATAATACATAGCTAAGTGATTGATGGTCTTGTAATAAAGGAGTGTTTAGAGATTAATAATCCTCCCACCCTTCCAAACTTTAAGCCATCCACGTTGCTTTCAAAAACCTAGATGTGACCTGCTGTATAATCTCTTCCATTTCACTGGTTTCCTTAAATATGCTTGACATTGTGACCAGCAAAGTCTTACACAATCCTGTAATCCTTATCGGGCTTGTGTTAAAAAGCTTGATGATTTCAAGGTTGTTGTTGTTTTGGTTTTTTTTGTGTGTGGTTTTTTTTTGTTGTTGTTGTTGGTTTTTTTTTGTTTTGTTTTAATTTTTAGAATATGCAACTCTTTTTCCTGTAGTACGGATGGCTCTTTTCAAAAAGACCAAGTCAGAGGGAATGGTGATTGCTGCCTGCATGTTACTCTGTGCTTGGCCAGTATGTCTAGGGCAATCATACTTCTTGGATGTCTTTCTCACTTGTTGTCTACCCATTCAGTCTTTGGTCCCCACTGCACAAGTATATGGCACTCAGCAAGCCAGGTCCTGCATTTGGACTTTATCTCTTGAGAAGGGCTGAGGCACCTCCTGTCTCATTTGCAACTAAACTGAATGCAACATAAAATGGTTAACAGTACTCTGAGTATTGCATTCCATGGTGTTTTTTTGGCTGCCAATTACTTGTAGTGCAGTAATTATTAAGTAAAACTGATCTGCCTGAGGTCACCAAGCCAGGAATAGAGCACATATCTCCTGACTCCTGATCCAGTGACTCAGCTGTGAATTCACACAATTTCTACTTGAGTTCATTAAAAACCTTCTCCCCCAGCTCTGCCTCCCTCAGCAACCAAAATTTCTCCTTTTAATAGAAGAAAGAAGGTTCCTTTGGGACTGTAATTCCCCCCACAGTGGAAAACTTATCCAGCTGAGAGTATGTGCTGTCTTTTGAAGTACTGTTAGCCCTTTCTGACCTGAGAAACAAGGAGGGGACTAAACTCTTCTATCTAAGCTTGGAAAGCACATCTAATACAGTCAGGGCATGTGTGCTAGACAGTTTTAATGTCTGAATGCTGTAGATAATGTGCTTTAAAAGTTCTCCAAGATGAAAACTCATTTTATTATAACCAAGATGATATGCACATCGCCTCCTAAGCCAACCAACTCTTCCACGGCACTATAGAATAGGAAAATGAGTCAGGTGTGGGGAGTGTGTGAAGGTTTGGTGATATTTTTGTTTGTGTGTATCTTGTTTTTCTGGGGTGGTGGTTTTTTTGGGGATCTTTTTGTTGTTTATTTTTAATTTTTGAGGAATAGATTTTGAGGACAGCAGGGACTGTTATGGTCCCTGATGCAGAACTTCATCCTGTGTTTTCTTCATTGAGCATATAATATGTGGCTCAATGTATATTTTTAGGCAGATAGTCATTCTTGATCTAATTAAATTAGTGCCATATGAGGACTAACCTTTTCACATGCCATGTTGTTCCAGCTCTTAAATACTAATTTTAGTCCTAATGGCTAAGAAAGGGAGGGGTATGTACTCTCAGAATACAGCAAACATCTCACTACAATAAGGGTGCTCAGAACATGGGCTAGATGCTGTTTGGTAACAAGCAAGGTTACCTTTATGTCTCTCTTCAAATAGTACACTAGTTTAGAGCTATTTAGTTTCATTATATGAATTTACTTCCATACTTCCAATTCTTCAAGAAATAATTCTGGAGAGAGAAGTTGTTTCAGCATACATTGTTGTTCACAAAAGATAAATCCTGTATGTTTCTGGATGAAGTCCTACTTATGTTTTTAAAACAGTATTTTTAAAGCTTAAAAATAAATATTTTTCCAGTGTAATGTATTAGTTATGCAAATATAGAAAAGACTCTTAGCGTACTCAATTACATATAACAAAAGTTTCAATAGAAATCAGTGTTAGATGTATTCAGCTTGATTCTTGGGACTTGGATTTTATATTCTGTAGCCTTCTCCAAAGCTTTAATTTCAATACTGAAAACAAGTCACACGTAATAAAATATTATGTGGATGCTTTTCCTTACTCCTTGGGATCAAAAAATGTTTCATTTTTTTTTAGGAGTTCTCCATATAATGCTCTGAAAAGCTGTTACAGAAGCTTAGTGTTATGAGCTAAATAAAATTACAGTGTGTCTCTGTGCTGTGAGATTTAAGTCAGTGTTCTGGTGTGGAGTCCACAAGGCATTACAAGTGTAAGTGTCCAAGAAGCTGGGAGAAAGGAGCAGGGAAAGAGGAGTAAATCCCCTCACTTCTGCAGATGTTTGAGCTATGGGATACAACAGTACTTTAACAGGCTGCTATTCCCTCTGTTCCAGGAGCAGTGCCAGTGTTTGGTGGAACAGGAAACTTGGCAGTCTCAGTTGTCTCTTCATTAGTGTGCTTTGTCTCTTAACCTTTGTCTCACCTACCTCACAGGGCACCAGAATGGGGAAGTTAATCAGAAATTCAGGACTCTGGTTGCCCTAGAAATTGGCTTGGGTTGGAGCAATGTGCACTTGTGTTTTCCTGCTGCCTCTCTTTAAGGCATTCCTCATTAAGCAATGTAAAATGTCAATGGTTAGTGATGTATAAGACTAAATATAACTATCAAAAACATAAAGGCACCTAAAAAAGGCAGGGATTAACTTGGAGACTGTAGAATGTATGGAAGATGGCATACAATTGCCAGTGACACCCCAGCCTTTTATGTGTATGCATGTCCCCCTGTGCTCTTGCTAGTGACATGTACAGGGTTTTCAATTCTTAAACTTTTTTTTTTCAAAATTCTATCTTCAAATCTCAAACCTAATTTTTAAGGAGGTGAAAGAGTTCACAGTATGTGATGGGCTGTGGTCAGAGCCTGTAGAAGTCCAGCCCAAATCAGGATCAAGCAAAAATCTTATTTCCCTGTATATTTAAACTGCATAGATGAAGGACACAAACCCATGTTTAACTTTAACCACAGAATTTAAATTGAGCACATACTGAAATGGAATCATACAAGAATGGTACCAGAGTAATTTCTGTGGAGCACATGTATGTATGAATCCATACACACTACAAAACCATCAGTTGATTGATGATTGCAATATAGCATGAAAATTCTGTGTCATCTTCCTGGAACAGTGTTACTCAAAGGAATCACTAAGGGAAAGGATGTGCATGTTGATAATTTATAATATTGTTGTAAACCAACTATAACCTCTGTTGAACAGATTTTCTTCCTTGTGCATCTTATTGGTACTTTAACCAGCTTATTTTAAGACAGCAATGATTAAATTATCTAGTGAATGGAAAATCCTGCTCTGGACTTAGAAACAGACATTTTTCTTTCTATGTATCTATACACTCTCTGTGTGGGAGTGTGTGTGTGTATATATCAGAACTTTTATATATAAAAGTTTATATTTCTGTATTATCTCAATACTGTTTCACTACTTTTCCTTTACAATGTGTCTGACAAAGCAGAATGGTATTTTGATTTTACAAAAGTCATCTTCATGTAGTCTGCCAAGCGTTGGTGCCATGTTGTGCTGGAGTTTGATTTTTATATGCCTATATAGATGCCTATATGCCTATATAGTCCTACAGGACTATATATAGCTATATAAAATCAAACAACACCTATATAATTGCTCAGGGAGAGAGAAAAATGAAGTTTATATAGCAATTTATCACAGATTTTGTCAGTGAAAAGGAGAAAGAGAGATGATCCTGCCTCCAGCCATGGCTCTAATCTTTTCATGAAGGGAACTGTCAGATGGGCTTTGATTCTTGCTATCTAATTGTGTCAAAGAGTTTGTGTCCTGTTTCTGGCAAAGAAAGAATGAAAACTGTTAGTTTTCTATAAATACATATGCATGAAAAAAGAAACAGCCTGACTTATGAGGATTATTTTCTGCTTTTCTTCCTTTTCTTCCTTGAAATGTTCAGAGATCCCTATCAGTGTTCTGAGATGTTAAATATTGAACATGAGCAAGTACAGAACAGCAAGCCTCAAAATTGCTCAAAAATAATAATAATAAAAAAAAGGTCAATGTAACTATTCTCAGTTTACAGATCAGAAAGGTCTGTCTTAAGGATTATGGATATTACCTAAAGCTGTAGGGACTCCTGGCTGAGCCTGCAAGCAGATGCAGTGTGTCAGTGTGTCTTGTGTGTCTTGAAGACTTATCTTATCTATGAAATGATGCTCAGTTTTAACTCACAGTTCACCTATGGGTACAGTACATTGCAGTTCAAATAAGATGATTCTTGCATGTGAATACGGTTTTTAGCACTCTGGTAGTAGGTTGGAAAGGCACATCAGAAAATTGTGTAGGGGGGAGGAAGAGAGACACATCCGTCTGTTGCAATGATACAGCATCTACCACGACGTGCATTCTTTGGAAAAAGAGCCCATTAACAACAGCAAGCTTGAAAGCCAAAACAAATGACAGGATATGTGAAGGATTAGTTGGATAGAGCATCTGTTATTAATACTGAACAGGACTTTTTGAAAACAAATGTGAAGCTTTAGCACAGTGGTGAGAATCAATTTTAATGCCCTTCCATGAAACTAAGTATGAATTAGAGTCCTGCTCTTCTTTATTTAGAAGTAATATTTTCAGTTGTTGCTTTATGAGAAGCCTGAACGCAAATGCAATCCTAAGTGGTGAAGCGATGCCTGGAACGCTGGCTCTTTCTGATCCCCCAGGGGACAGCGTGTCTGGTACGGCACAGCAGATCCCTTCTGGGGACAGTGAATGACATGCTTGATCAAGGAAAGGCAGGCTGGCTAATGCTCCTCTACTGAGTAGTCAGCAATGGAAAATTAGCAAAAAACTCTGTACTTTTGGAGAAACTTATTGATCTGATTTCCCTGAAGAACTGATTTCTCCATGAAAGCAATATACCTGTTCTCAGGACCCAGTGCATTTACACTCCAAGTATAATTAAGTCTGGCAATTTTGATAATCACAGATTGTTCTCAGAAGTCATTCTCAGGTGGCTCCAAAGAATGAGCACACCATATTGTGATTACTGCATGTCTGTAGCAGACTGGGGCTTGGCATGTCTGTAGCAGACTGGGGTTTGAAGGGTTTCTAGAGTACTTTTCTTCAAAATCTGCAATAATGATCCATTCCTTAGAATTTGTGTCAATAAACAGTGACAGTTGTGAATGTGACTGTTTATAACTGTTGTGAACATTAAAGTTTGAGTACATTTCATAATGAGGTCTGTGCAGTTTTCCCTTGAGTACAAATACAGTTTTACCAACTTCTAATCATGGAACTTCATCAGCTTGAGATCCTCCACAGAAAGGTTCCATCTCAGCTATACAACAGAGATATTCATTAATACAGCCTGTCCTCAGGTGACCCTTTAAGTTTCTAGCAGCAGTGTTCATGGAAGGATCATAGACCACAATGAATAAGCATATTTTATAGATGCACTTGAGTATATTTATTATTAATGAATACAAGCTATACTATATATTGAATACACTGCAAAACCTCTAGCCCTTTTATCTGCTTTGGACACAGAGTGAGGATGAAAGGCTACATCTCAACAGGACCACCAGAGATTGGCTTTCATTTTTTATTGTGTCAAGAAGCTTGGCCGCCTCCCTTCCTCTGTTCAGACTGAAAGTGGGCACTAAGGAGGAAAGGTGCCTTTCTGTGCTAATACTGAGGAAGGAGAGACAGAGATTGATGTCATTTATACATAAGACTTCTCTGGAAAAAAAAAAAAAGACTAAAATACCCATCTTTCTGCTTGACTTTTTGTCTGGCATCATTGAAATACATTTGTAGATCACGTATTTGCTCAAGTTTCTGGCTGTCCTTCTGTGAAGTGAGCAGCAATTCTAACTTGTTAACTTGCAAGTGGAAAGGTCACTTCTCTGTTTCTGATTAGATGGCAGGTAAATGGGAAAGATGGATTGCTGGTGTGTGACAGGAAAGACCAAGTAGCATTTCTTGGCTGCTCATAGGCAGGCAGATGTACATGCAGAGCCACTGACTGCATTGCCTTGGTTCAGGGCATAGTGCTTGTGATTCTTACAACATGGCAAACTCCTGTCCCATTGATGTCCCTGGCTAGATGAACCCAAATGGATTTGAGATTTTACATAACTAAATTAATTCAAATGGTTTTTAAGCCATATTACTATGGACAACTACACAGGCAATACAATGTTCTTTTCTTCATGATCTATAAATTCTTATCTGAAGACAGAAAATACCTAAAGGACTAAAGTATCATAAACACCCTCTGAGGTTCTCTCTTTCCAACTAGTACCTTGCAATGGTTCTACCAGTTGAAACTCCAGTGGACAAATTATTTTGCAAAATTTTATCATCATTCATACGGATATTTCTGAAATATTTCCTGGAAGAGCAAGAATGGAAGAACTTTGGGCTTTGTACTTTTGAATTGGTTAATTTGTATGGCTTGATATAGGATGAAAACTTGCTTACTTGCGCTGTCATTTTCTGTGATACCAAACTATCAGATTATGTGACGTACTACTAGTTGGCCAGACCACAGGAACAAGAAACATTTTCTAATAAACTAAAGTTGAAATGGAATGAGCTGCAGATTCATCTCTTCTGTAATTGCCAAGCTTTGTATCAGCCATGTAAAAAGTACTACACCCTGCACCCCTCAAAGAAATAAGTGTCTTAACTTCAATTATGAAATAGCAGATGAATATCTGCAGTGAGTTTTGATCTTAAAGCTACAGAATCCTCATCCATGAGGTGAGAGGGGCTGGGCTCTTTTCTCTGGGGCATGGAGGGTGAAGAGCTGAGTGGCAGCAATGTGTCCTAGTTATTGGCTGCCTTGTGAGGAGGTGCAGTGCTCGGGTTACCCTGGTGCCCAAGGTCCTGAGCTAGGGTTTGATGAAGGGTGAGAATGGTGAGTTTTACGTGTCCTTGTAGCCTTTGCAAGTCCTAACATGGCTAGATTGATTGGATGATGAGGAAAATTTGTCCATTAATTGTTTGTTTCTTATGTGAGTAATCTGGGTGTGCCACTTGCTAGACTCCATGTGAAGTTATGTCTGAGTCCTCTGTTAGTTAACACTGGTCAGCTCAAGCCTAGAAATGCATACTGCCCCTATGAATAAATTTTCTTAAGAAAAACCACTAATGTTTTCTGCTGCCCTCTAGACCAGAGGGACAGGCAGTAAGAGGAAAATTATTCTGTTTTTTAGCACAATCCTGTTATACTTGAAGCTGTTTGAAGGTAAGACTCTAGGGCTAATTTTTTCAAGTGAAAGTCATCACTGATATTTCCAATTTGTGTGTGTGTCCCCTTGTTTTTGCTTTTTTGTTTGTTTTGTTATTGTTTTTTGTTTTTACCCAGTGTACAGGGCTTGTTCCTGTAAATCTTTGTGTTTCCACTGATTTCACTACAGTGCTTTGTATGGGAACTTTGCAGAATTGCACCCTTTATATCTTTTGAATTATAAATGAAGCAAATTGAAAATAGTATTCTTGCTTTTAAGCATTTCTCACACACTAATTTTTCCTTTTGGCTACTTCTTGTGGTTACTTCTGCTACCAATTAAGAAATAAATGCGGGCAGCTACTGTCACTTGTACAAAGAGTCACTCGTAAAAGCTAACTACTTCAGGATACATTTAAAAAGTCAACTAGTATACTGGTGTTGTTTTATATTGTAACGAATAGAATAAGGTTATTATATAGTTATGTAAAGGAAAGACTAATTTCCTGTCCCAAAGAACTCTGTGTAAGAAGGGTGTGTGCTACTTTCCTAACTTCTCCGTGTTGTTCTGTTGTCCACTGTTTATCATTTTGAAACCTTCAGGAATGTTTCCCAGTGAATTTTCCTGTTTGTGAATATGTTTGAATAAACTTGATTTATCTACACCTTGGTCTTTGATACATGGACTTTACAGCCCACAGAGCCCTGACAAGGTATTTTTTTCAGTGTGTCAGTTGTGACTGAATGTCGAAGGAGTAAGGATTTTTTACTTGCTACATAATTATATTGAATCAGCAGGACAAAGTACATTTTACATTAATTTTTAATTAATTTCCTATTCCCTAACATAACCTTTCAAGCAAAAGCTGCTTTTAAAGTAACACATGGAGAGAGCAGTTAAGTGTACGTATGGAAGATTTTTGTGAGGCAAAACCACTACTTTCCCAGCTGGGATCTGCTTTCAAAATATAAATATATCAGAGACACACAAAAAAAGCTTTTCTTGTATGACAGCAGTGGCAAGTAGGGGGTCTCAGACCATTTGCTGGTGAACAAGATTACATATCATAAAGCTGTCATGAGTTGGCACTAATTTGACAGTTTGTTGGCTCAAGAGACTCCAGCACTGTGAATGCAGGGGATAGAAATGTTTCTGTGATGCCATGAGGTTCACGTGGAGGGCATTGATGAATGGCAGACAAATTGGATTCTTAAGTAAAGTTGTCTTGTGCTGGGGGTGGAGGGAGCATGTAAACCTGACAAATTTTGGGTTGCAAAATGCGTGATGCAAGACAATGGGAGAACGAAGATGTCTTAGAAGTTGAAATAGCTGGATTTTTGCTATTCTGTATCTCTTTGGTGGGCCAATTTTAAATATTTTAACCTTGAAATAGCCTGCATACTCTGCTACTCCATAGAACTTGAAGTCTTTTATACCAGTCAAAACTTATTAGCTGTAACTGATAAGTTTGGGCAATGTGCAAGTTATTCTTTGTATCTCAGAACAAATGGAGGGAGAGAGAGTGTGTGAGTGTTTCTGGGAAAGAAAGTACACGAATAGATATCAAGGGGACTCTTCTGAGGGAAGAGTGATGGGTAGACAAGAAGGGGGATAAATGAGGGGAAAAAAGAAATGTTCATGGGCAAACCTTTGAAAAACAAGACTACTTTTGTCAGGACTGTGTTTTCAAGGAATATCAGTAGAATATTTCAAAAGCCATTTTACCATGCTTTCATGACCATTAGTGAAATAACCACTGAAATATTTGCTAATGTATTTGTTGCACTTTCCCGCAAAGTGCCTCATTCATGTTACTCTAGGGCTTTTTCCTCAGCCTTCCTTACTAATCCATATGGAATACTGGGAACATTCAATGTGAATTGCTCATTTTTTTAAAGCTGCATAGAGAACTGGAGCTTATTTTTTGAGAACAAAAAACCCAAATAAGCTCAAAAAATATTCTATATCTTTTGCACTCCTTAAAGTAACTCAGATGGTATTTTCACAGGTAATATTTACTTTGAGATCCTCACACTTGACGTTGTACGTAATGTAAGCTTAGCATGGCTGTAAACATTTTTAGGAAGCACTGGAGATAGTGCTTATTCACATTTTGGTAATTTTTCTTTGCATGCATTGATTTGATTTTTTTTTTTTTTTTGTTTAGTTGTTCAGTCAGACAAGCAAGAGATGAAACTATCTGTTTTTAAAGAGATATTTGCACTTTTTTAAACTGTCTTCATGCTGTGCTATTTTGTGCATAAGTTGCCTACAACCATTGTGGAAATTATCAGTCTGCCCTGTATTTTCTGCTCTAAATTAAATATTGACTGGATGTGCTTGTTTAACAGCATAAACTTGCACCAGAACAAGACAATCTAATTTGCACACTGAAACTCACTCTCTCACCTAGTTTAAGGAATCTGTATAGAGTGTACTAACATATATGGACTTATTATAGGCACAAGTATTCTATTTATACCCTAAATAGCTTTGTCAGGCAGTGTAGTCCTAAACTAATGCATAGGCTTAGGGATGTGGGTTGTTTTAATGACCGTGTATTGGTAGAATATTTATTTCACTTCTTAGAGTATCAGCTAGAATTATTGCTGAGATATTTCAAGGTCAATGATTGTGCTCACTTTCAAACAGTGTGAGCAACTGAATTCTATAGTAAATCCATATGTTATTTCAAGAGTGGTTACATAACTGAAGCAAATGGAAAAGTAACTGAGTGACTGGAGAGGTCTAATGCAGAAAGGAAAGTTCACCTCCAACTGAATGTGCTGAATTGTCTTTCCTAGTAGCCTGGAATTGCATAAAAGTCCAGACTGAGGTTTATAACCCAGAAAAGATGAAGGAAACTTAATAAAATCTATTTAATCAGATTTAGGAGAAAAGTATTTTCCCCAGTTTTATCTGTCCATATCTATACATAATAAAATGGAGAGTACCTAGACTAGTCTCAGAAAACCAAGCCTGGGGCATAGTCATTGCAACCTCTATCATTAGTCTCTGGTAGGGAGATTGCATTTCAAAGTGTTGGGGAGTTACGGATCTCTGCATAGGTGAGGGTCTCAGCCTGACGCTTGGATCAGAAGGAAACCACCAGCCCAGGCATGAGTTTATGTGCAGTTGTTATTGATTCCCTATTGCTTTCAGTGTCTGATGTGCTGAGGTGAGGAACACAAAAAGGGCAATTGTTTGTGCCTCTTCAGTGGCTAAGAAAATCCATGTCTAAGGTGCATTGAGTTGCTACCAAGACTGAGAAATAATGGAAGTTAAAAATCAATATTTTGCTTCATTTATATTCCCTCAGCTTCCTCCAAATCACTGATGTGAATGAAGGGACTGTTCTCCCATCAGGAGTGGTTGGTCACTTTAACTTTTCCCATCAGTCTGTACTGGCTCTTTGCTTTTGATAACCATGAGGTGAGGTTTGTAGTTACAATACACCTATTTAGTAATGCCATAGGCTTTTTTTTATGACTAGATGTATGTAGATAAATATTAGAAAAAGGCTAAAATGTAATCTGTATTTTGGGGTGCTTAGACTCATTCCAAAGTAAAGGAACCACGAAGAATAAGAACTGGCTCTGTATGTCTTCTCACAGAACAGGTCTCACAGACAGAGGTACCTAATCTTAAACACAGTCCTGGCTCAAGTGTCTCTATGTTTAAACTTGAACAAGAAAACTTCAAGCCTGTAACAATAAAACAGCTCAGGACTATGGGTTCCGAGAGAAAAGAAGAAAGAAGCTATATATTGTTTTCCAAGAGAGTCCTGAAAAAAAATAGGTTGATTTTTTGTCACACTACAGGATGTCTTGGGCCAAAATCACTTCATTAACAAAAATCACCACTTATGGGAAGTGAAACAATAGGTGTAAACTACTGAAAGCAAGCTGCTACTTATTTGCCCACATGGTTATATCTCATTGTTTGTCTGTGTTG
This sequence comes from Pyrgilauda ruficollis, assembly GCF_017590135.1. NCBI lineage: Eukaryota > Metazoa > Chordata > Aves > Passeriformes > Passeridae > Pyrgilauda > Pyrgilauda ruficollis. Next base: position 8,065,399 of record NW_024509210.1, on the reverse strand, counting down.
CAATAAAGTTGAGCTTCAAGTGGAAAAGCACAGTAGTTTCTAGGCAACGGCTTAAGTAAACAGGGCTACAAACTGACAATTGGTCACTTGGTGGTAAAAGGATAGGAATGACCCCCTGTGGAAAATACCCTGTTATTAGTTAGCTAGATGTTGTGAGCTATAAAAAGGAAAAGACAGAAAAATCTATTGTAGACAATGCATGGGAAGTGACCTTCCTTTGAAAACAATTAGAGAGAAAAAGCCTTTTTATTCCTGAAATGTACAGAGCTGGGATTAGGGGTGTTAGCCACCTTCACAAGCCTGTGTTTGGGCTGTACCTCCTGCAATATTGCAGATCTGCCACAGACACAGAAACTGCTTCCAGGTGGAGGCAGCTGTTTTAACACCATTTCTTTGCTGAAGTATCTGGATGAGGAGCTGAAGTAAAACTGTGACAGCTGGGTACAGTGAACTGATCCTCAGTCTGGTAAGAGACTCTTGCTTGGCATGTGATAATGGTAGATACACATACCTGGGAAAAAATGTGTAAGAACGTACCAGGCAAAGGGCACAAGAATAGTACTCTGAGGAAATGCCTGAAAATCAGTATACAAGCTTGAATATCCAGTTTTGAAGGCTGTCCCTCTCTTGGATGTGAGCATGCAGGTTGCATCCCAGTGTCTTTGTGAGAAGAGATATACAAGTAAGAGGCCAGGATTAAACACCACATTGTTTTGGCCCTTCTTTTCCTACCAGGAAAATTGAGAGTCAAAACTTTCCATGCAAAATTCCAGAAGAGACCTTGGTTTCTCAGCAAGACACAAAATTCGACAGATGGAGAGGGTTGCCTACTGAGCTACTCTACAAAGGGAGTTAGTAAGTCAAATGAGCTGCACACCTACACACTGAAACTTATTTCTATCCCAGAAGATGCCCAAAACATGGATTTTTTAAAAACTGGGAATCTTGCTATGATTTAAATTATATTAATGAAAAAAAAACCCAAAAAAACAACCCCAACCAAACAACCACCCCCCAAAATACAACCAATCAACCACCCAAGAAACCCTAACAAAACCCCACACCACTATGGCAAAATACGAAGTTATTTAACAGTTTTCTTTTGTGAAACAGGATTGACTAGTGATGTGCACAATATGCAGGTTGCTGATGTCGTCCTCCTTGCCTCTATCTGGCAAGGGCTCTGCCCCCATCCCCACTGGTTCTGTGCTGTGTGTGAGTGGAGGCTGTTCTATGTGGGGATATATTCAAATAGAGTGAATGGAAAAGGAATGGGGGGCATTTCATGAGCCGTAGGAGGAAATCTGTTCTTGTAGTGATGAGTCTTATAAAGTCACTTCTGAATGTACTCAGGACAAGAGCTTTTTTTCTTTTTTGGGAGAGTGTTCTCATTGCTAGGATATCCTAAAAATGAATGAATGAAGGGGTCACTAGGGTTGAAGCTGATAATAAACCTTACTCGTAGTATGGAGTTAAACATACTCAGTGTACTGTGGGAATGTCTGCTAGGCCAGGCCCTCAGTTAAAATATCTAGAAGTACTTTGCCTTGTGTTTTAACAAGAGAGAAATGCAAAGTTCTGGATCCTTTGGTCTTCCTCACCTACCTGATGCAGAAGCCAAGCCCTAGGCAGATGGACAGTTTGGGGTGTTGAAAACCACCTTATTGGAGGAATTTAGGCAGTAAGAGAAGCCTATGATTATAATAACCATCAGCCTATGATTAAAATTTTGGCTTAGATTCCTACATTGTACTAACTCCAACTTTCAAAACAAAAATCCCTCTTGGATCTCACACTTGGTTTGTTTTGTACCTCACTTTTCTGTGCATGAAGAGGACAGGAATGACGCAGATTTCACGGTGATCAAAGCCGTGCAAGAAGGAAGCTGTGATAAGCATGAACATTTTGGCTGATGAATTTTAAATGACAGAAAGGAGTGGATTTTAAGTGCTATCTATAACGGCAAATGTTTGCAAGGCCTTGGATACAACAGGGAAATGTTGATTCTGTTATGCACACCTACCCCAAACCAAAAATGAAGTTATAGAACAACAGCAGTAGCAACAAATCATTAAAATAAACTTTGGGCCAGCTGGTGACTTGCACCACAACTTTAAATTGTATTTGTTATCTGGTTCCTTTGTGAATGAGTAAAATCTTCACTAGCTCTGAGATACAGTTAGTGCTTAGAAGGAGCAGGGAATTATACCATAATTAGAAAAAAATGCATGGGTGGGGTACTGGGAAGAATCATTTTTGCTTAATATACTGCTTATATTCTCATCCTCTTTTCAATAAGTAACCATGCAGATCAACCCCCTCCCCCCACTGTTCTTAGTCAGCTCTGCTTGCATCTGTGCTTGGTGTTAAGCATCTATTCTGGCTGTTATCTCGTCTTAGGCTGCACAGGATCAAACCTTGAAAGTTCAAGGCATTCCATCTGCCTTCTGTTAATTACCACTTTTATTCCTTATGATTCTGCTTCTTTCTAGGGGAGGTTTTTTAATATTGCTTGTAAAGGACAATTTTCTCTAGTAAGATATGTAAGCACAAGGCAGGTATTGATCTTTTCATGACCTTTTCCAGTAATAACATGTGAGATGTACTGCTACCTTCAAAGAACAGAGTGCATTTTCTCAATATCATGGAGGATTAAATATTGCAGTGTGAAATGTATAGTTCATTTAAAGGCATGTAAATACTTTTTATGGCACTTAAGAACTTTAGACAAAGATGTGGGGGTAGAAAGCAAAAGAAATGTCGTAAATTTGAAAAAAACTCCAGCCATGACAAGCCAACAAAGCAATCCATCCAAAAATTCAACCTCCCATAATTTATAACACAGTTTTGAGTGTGTTTGCATATAAAATCCAACAGCAATGACAGTAAGTTTAGTAGGTTTACAAATACTGTACTACAAAAAAAATACATGTATATTTTTACTTATGATCCATATATTTCATGTAAGAAAACCAGACACTGGCAAGGCAAGTGGCAGGGTAATATCACTCATGAAATCTGCTCAGGATGCTCTGTAAAGGCAGCACGAGCCTCTTTCCACATCTAATTGCTTTATTTCCCTTACTGCTGACTTCCTTGTGGTCATGATCAGGAGTGAATGCTAGATCACAGGGCAGCTGTGGGCTTACTGCAGAATTGGAAGCTCTCTGTGAGAAGCTGAGGGAATGCTACCTGTACTTAGGTTTTGTTGGTGTTCTTTGTCATATATTGTTGATACTCCAGAACTAGATTGAAATTGCTGGGTTTTTGTAGGAGCATTACATTAATTCTAAAAACCTGGTCTGAACAGCTGAGCACTTTGGCCAGAAACTGTCATCTGAATTTCCTTGTTTAGTAGTGATGCAGCTTGTCTTTCTGCTTGGATTTGTTATCTCCACTCTCAAAAGTGTTATAGATACAGCTAGGCATGGGTGAAGAATAGAATTAAGTCTTGTAATTCTCCTACATGTCTGTTCTTCCTTGCTTTTTCTCTTTACTCCTGATTTTTTTTCCTTTCCATCCACCAACCAAATGGATGAACTTAAAACTTGAAGCAATGAGCCAGCAGGAAGGTATAGTGCCTTAGAGACAGGTCTGGAAAACTTTATCTAAGAGTTTTCTGTGAAAACTCAGTATCTCTATGTGTGCAGGAAAGGAGGATAGTGCTTTTAGAAAAGAAATCTCTAGAAACAACTTGTAGTCTACTGCACTAGTTCTAATCACACCCTACAATGTGTTAAGACCTCAGAAAGACAAGTATCATCTGACCCTGATTTGCATCTGGTTTCTCTTCAGGCAATTGACCAGAAAAATGCTGAAAAATATTCAGCTGATGAAATACATATTTCTCAGCTTCAGCATTTAGAGCTTTTTCTGAAAACAAACTAGGGAGAGCTGTCTTGGTGAGCAGACCCACAGCACAATAGTCACTGCTAAAGATATAGATCTAATTAGGATGTAGTCCTAATTAGAATGCATTGAAAAAGTTGACCATATGGTGATAAAGATGGATAAATTCTGAAACCTTCTTGCCTAGTGTAGAAAAATACACTTTTGAAAAAAACCCAATATTTAGGGATTTATGGCTGCCAAAGATCTTTCTTGATTAAAACCATAAGAAAATACCACATTTGAAAGCTGAGGACATGTAGTACTTGGGAACACAGTGGCTGATGCCTGACCCTAAATAGATGTGCTCTGTTAGAAAGCAAAGTTGAGAAAATTGTAGAAACCTTTGTTTTTGCTTTGTTTCTAAGAGTTGCTGTAACTGTCTGCACTTGACACAGAACCCAATACCAGTTGAGGCAGAGTCATCATAAAGCCACTCCCACCTTTCCCATGCACATGTAAGGATTTTAAACAAAAATATTTTAAAGGTACCACCACTTTGGAATTCTTATTTTCAATTAGTTTGCACCTGCCACTCCCCTTCATCTTCCACTATGAATTGTCTGCTTTGGAAAGTCGCAGCTTGTGTGCGAGTATATCTGTGTTCACAATGCTTTGCTTTTCCTAAAGCCAAAGGAGCAGTGCAGTATGAAACCTTGAGTAAGATTAATGTCCAGGGTTCCTAGAAATTATTATTTCTTTTGCCTGGTTTCTGTTACCTGATGAGCCCTATTTTTCTTGGGACACAGCTATAACTAGTCCACTAAAAAATAATAGCCAGAAATATACAGGGAGGAATTATAGTATTTCACATTTGCCACTAGAGAGCTGAAAGGAGCTTCAGACAGACCAATTTTGTCCTTGCAGCTGCCTGATGGCAGTTAGTTTTGAAAATACCCTTTTTACAGAAAATGTGGGTAACTGTCCTGAGACCAAGTTCATTTACTGCACTCTGAAAGTGCAGTGGAAAATGCACTGTAGAGGCTATTAGTGGGGAAACCATCACCCAGAAGGGCTATGTCAGACCTTCTGGTTGGTCATCCTGATCCCGAAGGATGGAAAGGAGCAATGAAGTAAAACCCAGGGTTTGGGTTTTGTACCATTTTTACTATCTTTGAGATAGAGACATCATTTTTCTGGTTGAAGAGATTCTGCTACATTAGGTCAAGCTTTAGATAGTTAAATTGGTCTCATGGTCTGTGTGTAAAATAATGCTATTTTAACCAGAATAATTTTCTTGACAAGTAAAACAAAGGGCTGAAATTACTTGGTGTGCCCCACCTGCATGCCCAGCATCCCCACAGAATGGCTGAGATAGAAACAAAATTGTTTGTTGAAGAGTTGCAAGAACCCAGGCACTTGTAGGTGCCTTGTAGATGTGCTTGTTTTCTCCCTGCCACCCTCCATTCTTTCAGAACATTGACTTTTATTAGGTATTTGATGCTACTACCAAAATCAATAATTTCAAATTATTCTTTGTGGGTTTGGGGATAGTTTAGACAAATATCCAATATTTTTGAAGATAAATATAGCAGTAAATGTTACAAAATTATTTTTAGCTGTTCTTCTGCATTACTAATAACATTAAAATAACCTGAAATATTAATTAACTAGTTTACTCTTTTCCTAGACTATGCTGGACTAGTGAATAGAATTGTTCTGTTCCTTCACTTTGATTCTCCTGGACTAGTACACCTATCTTGCTTTTCATTCCTCTTAATGACATTTTTAATGAAAATGAAGATACAGTCTAAGCATTTGTATTTTGAAAAATCATTCTCCCTGTTTACTTCCTTCTAAAACAACCATAATATACCATATACCATATGCATTTTCTTCTGTAATAAATGATGTAAATTAAATATTTGGCCAAGACTGACCCCAATTAATCTTTTCTTACCTCACTCGCTTCATTCACATAATTTCAGGGATGACAGTGATGTTCCTACATGACAGATTATGGAATTTTTGCTAATATAGTCTCTATGGACCTGTATTGGTTTTGTTTCAAATATATGTATTAATAAAATTTTATTATTAAGTATAGACTAACATTTAAATGATACATTTAACAGCTTGATTATTCACCTTAATGCCAGACAGGTTTCTAAAAATTCTTTCTAATGTCATTGCATAAACTCTAGCCAAGAACAGACAGTATCAATCTTTTGACTAACGTCTGTGTGACTCCTTCAAATGTTTCTTTTCTCTTACCAAAAAGTGTGAAGAAAATATATGATGACAATAACTCAAAAACTTATGTGTTCTAGATAGCTTAGGCAAACACTTAATTTGTAATGCAGACAGTATAGCTGATACACAGTTAATGTTGTTTGTGGACATGAGCTGCTGCTTGAGTTTTGACTTTCTCTAGGTACCTATACACTTTCTTCTCCATCTGTACTCTGGATTGTGTTCTTGCCTTCCAGCAGTCTTCACTTTATACTCAAGAACCCTTTTCTTATTTAATATATCAATGAATCAATGGAGGATATGAGTAAGAGAATGTGAGTTTCTGGAGAAGAGATGTGTACCATGAATGTGAATGCACAATACATACTCTGAGTTGTCTAGAACTGTGGATGGGTGGAATGTAGGAAAATAGAGATAGTGATGAAGGTAATCTCACCCCTAAGGAGTTACAGCTGTGCTAATTATCAAGAATTAGGAACTGGCCTGCCCTTAATAGACCACAGCTAGATCCAGTTAGGATGGGTATTGTAAAAGAGTAAGTTAGCTGGTTGAGAAGTTAGATCGAGTTTGTTGGCTGTGCTGAGAAGGAGGAGTCAGTGCTGTGAGGAGCTGCCCATGAGAAATCACCACGAAGGTACGAAACCTTTGCAATGAGATGGCAACATATAACATGTGGATATGGATGACTTCCAGGCACATCTAGCTGAATGCAGACTCAGGCCCTGACACCAGCAGTCTGCTTTGAAAGCTGAAGCTAGTAGGTGCTTGATACAACTGTGTTGTACATTAGACTGCTTTGAAGGCTTTCCGTTTCTCTGCATGTCTTCAGTTAAGTTTACAGGGCTTCTAGTAAGGGGTGAATTCAATTGCATGATTCACGTTCATTTTCCATTTGAAAACTTCACATATTCTTATCTCAGAATGAAAGCAGGTCTATAATGATTAGGGGATCTGTTATTACTCCCTTTGCCAGGTAAATTCCAATCCACAGGTAAATTCTTCTGCCAAGGAAATGGTTTTTATAGAAATATAGGTCCTGTGTTCAGGAGTTTTACTTGGATTAATTAAAAAATTATTGTCAATCACATCTGGTTTGACAGGTTTGACTACTTTATGCCATTCTTTTCCTTGTATTTTTCTCAGCTCTTTTCCAGGTCACTCCTGTTAAAACATACACACAATAAAAAACCAAAAAAGCAAAGGAACTCCTTTTGTCCCAATTTACTACTTCTACTTTATTGAAGATGCAAGAAAGTTAGCTTTTTGCTGGTTTTTTAATGTGCTGCAGAAACTATTTTTAATATGAGGAAACTGAACTTTAAAATAATTGGAGACTGCTGCTTCATAACGGAGCTGTAGGTTGTGGAGAGGAGTTGGTTAATGGAAATGATCTGTCTCAGCTCACTCAACCTTTCCATTATGAAACTTTTCATTAAATGCTTGTAATGTTGATTGATAGTAAATATTGTGTCTCTGCTGCTGATTCGATGCATGGCACAGCACAGGACTTATGCAGCAGGCAATTAACAAAAAACTCGAGCTCCCTTTCAATTATTTTAGTCTGTCAGTCTTTGATTCACCACACTGTGCTTCAAATTTTCTCACCTCTGAAATTTTAGTGAAGATAAACAAGCTCCTGTCTGAAAAATTTCAAGAGAGCTCTTAAATATTTTATTCCCTTTTGGTATCACTGATTTTCCTTTTACCCCTGGGGACAAAAACAAGTGATGGTGCCATGATTTCAGCAAGAGAGGTTCCCGGTAGCACTTGAAATTCAAAGGTCCTATAAATGCCTTCAGGAAGATGACAGAGCTGATATCAGATACCAAATAGCCCTGCAGTTGAAGAAAAAGAGCGGGTGCTAAGGAAAACAAGGTGGAGAACACTGAACTTAAAAAACACCCCTCCAAGATTTTGGCCTTTTCCTTGAGAAGTTGAGAGATCTGAGAAAGATCTGTGCTTTTAAATCACGTCTAGTACACTGTTTGTGGCAGAAGACAGTGTGGAGTGAGAGAAGTTTTTCATGGGTTTTGGAGACACTAACATGCTAATGAACACATTCTTTAATTTTCTTATGTATATTCAAACCAAGGATAATTGTGTGTAATTTGTATTGAAATTCTAGTTATTCTATTTACTACCTACCTGTATGTAGAGGAGTAATGACTGTCAAGTCTGGTCTGATTGCAGATTTGACAGATTGCTAGATACTCTTGCTTATTGAAAATAAAAGAATGAAGCCTTTGCGGGGAAGAATGGGAATAGTTAGACCTGAAACTTCACAGAAAAAAAAGATTGTTTTGAACACCACATTTTTCAAAACACTTCTCATAGGTGAAATGTTATTCCTGTATTCATTTAATTTTAAATGTGTCTAGTTTCATATTAATAAAATATATTCATATATTCAGTAGTCCATATTGAATTATTAAAAAAAACCCATAAAGTAGATAAATATGTTTATTTAGATTGAGTCAAAATTATCCAGAGCAATTTTAAGTCCTTTTTTACATTTTTGTTTTCAATTTCTCAAAATTTAACTCTACTGTTTTGACCATAGGCACATTTGCTCCCCTTTCCATCCCCATCAGTTTTCTTGAGACAGGAATAATAACTTTCAGCCAACACAATTTATAATTTAGTTCTTTCACAAGGTCAGTGTCTGATGCCATGTCAGTTAGCTGATCCACAAAGAATATAAATATGCATGTATTGTAAATATTTATATTTACATATTTATATATATTTATGTACACATGTATATAAATTACCAGAAAGCTCATCATGCAATGAAAGAGCTTAATTTTAATGACTTAATTTATGGAAACTATTCACAAATAGTTTGGAGAGTTATCCAATAACCCATAAAGGTGGTTGAAAAATCAGATTTCCTTTCAGAAGTATCTTATTTGACAACAACACAGGTGTGTATGTCAACTCGGTTATTGGTGAACGTTAAGAAGTAGATCTGAATTAATATGTTAAAGAGTTCAATGCAACCCCTTGCTTTCCAAAGGTGCCCTTTATTGACTATTGCCCTACTAACCTGTTCCATGTCAGGAAAAATGAGTTATCATTTGCAGTAAAATATGGTGAAAATACCTGCAATCCTCCTGTTCAATTTCACTTGGCCTTCTCGGTAATACTGTGCTTTCATGCTACATTAATTCTGAACTTAATTGAGTGCTGTCATCTGTGTGCCATTTCACTGCAGGGACTGAGCCTGGAAAAAAGAAAAGCTTTATTTATGGAGTAGGGGAATGTGTTGGCAATTACTTCTTGAAATGAAGGAGTGTGCTTCTATAACAAGTATGCCCTCATGCTACCTGATCAGACTAATTGTGAAAGTTGACATAAAAGCAACTAAAATTATCTTAAATTGTTAAAGGCATGGCTGAATTAAGTTTTCAAAATATTAACAAAAATGTAATGTAGAAAGCATTTGTAAGGCACATTGCTTTGAATTTCCACACACTGTTCTCTCTCTTTTCTGATTGTAGGAATCAAGTTGTCAGGTTCAGAGTAACACATGTAAACATGAACCTTTTGGGGCCTGAGTTGTGCATTTTGCTCAGGTTTTGGTTTTATTTGTTGTGGTTAGTAATTTTCATTCTTGATCCTGAGAATGTTTAAACTGAATGTGTGTGTGTGTGTATAATCTTTCTGAGTGTTGAGAAGGCTGCAGGGTAACTTCAGGCAATTGTTCCTGACAATGCTTTGTTTGAGAGCTGCTGTGCAGCTTGTTGCAGAAATGGTTCCTGTCATACCTGGTGTGCTCAGTCACCCAGGGGAGCTCTCGGCTCTTCACATGATGTGATTGGTGAACCCCGCTTTGGGATGTAGGAAGCATTTTCTTACCTTACCTACCAGGTGCAAATATATGTAAGCCTGTGTAATGTGGCAGACTTGCTTCCATGCTACTGTGAACTGTAAAGGTTTTATTTAAGTTACGGTGAAACACATATAGTGCAGGTATCACCTTGCCCTTATAGAAAAAGTGTTGCAAGGATGAACATTTCAATAAACAAGACTTTTTTGCTCTTGTCTGATTTAAAAAAAAAAAAAAAAAAAAAAAAGGAGAATTTTGGCACACTTGCTAGGGCCTGGATTGTTTTCTATGTTAAAAGGGCATACAAAGCACTGTACCAGCCACTGGGAAGAAAATTAAAACTGTCCCAGCCAAAACCTGGACAAACTTTTGAGTAGTAATTGTGGTTTTCTTTATACTAGTGAGAAAAGATTTAGTGATCAACTAAGCACAGCACTGTAGGTCAGAACATTTAGTTTGGTTCCTCTTTTTTATTTATTTAGTAATGTCTAAGATCCTTCTCTTTCTGTGGAATTAAACTGTCCCTGATGTTTCTTCTCTTTTGCCTTCTATGAGGACAGACCGTAAGTCCAAAGACTTGTAAGGTTCCACTTGTGCTGAAGCAGAGTCCAGCCTGAAATCAATCTCAGTGACAAAAGCAGAGGTTTTGGTGGTGAGTTTCATTTCTAGTGAGCAAAAATTACATGGAGAGTGGCTGAAAATTCATCATTGTAGAGCAGAATTTGGTTCCAGAAAGAACAGAATTATTTTGCCATTTCAATTCCAGCTGGAATTTTCAGCAGAGAAGTAACTGTCCCCCTTGGTTACATGAACACTATCTCCCGGAATAGATTCTGCCAGCCCTTTTTAGGGATTGTGAGCCTTACAGGCCTGGAATAGGTAATTTTTCCTTTCACTTGTACCCAACAGAGCAGAAAATGCTGTAAAGCCATCGAATTAATAGGTTATATAACAGCCTTTGTATGCTTCTTAAACTCTGTTCTCATCCTATGGTCATTGAGCATTGCCCACTTTCTGATTTCTATACACCCGTGGGACATACACTTCAGTCCAAGAGCTTGTAACAGAGAATCCTTTATCAGTAAAATTCATTATACTCTCCAAAAAATAAAATTACTCCCCCCATCCTTTTTTGATGAGGAATGCCACTAAAGATAAATCTGGTTTTGAGGGCATTCTTTCTGCATGGTAGGAGTGCTCAGGGAGGAATTTTTATGTTTTATAAATTGTAAGGCAAAAAACCCATTGCAAACCTGGAAAGCTTTAACTTGTTGATGCTGAAATGCACCAGGAAACCAAGGTTAGTAAAAATGGTTTAATATGTTTCTGTTAAGTTTGTGGTTTTTATTTTACTGTGAAGAGAGACAGGAGATTTTTGCGAATTCTGATACCTGGTTCTAAAACCCCTGTGCTCATCTCCCTTGCTATCAAGAGTGCAAACTGATACAAACTGTGAGTGTTTCTTTGTTTCCTTGACTTCTGTACAGTTTCCAGATTCTGATCTTTTGTGATTATGGCTGTTGTGGGATTACAAATAGTGAGATGAGAATGGGGGAGTACAAGTGTACAGAAGAACATTACTGGTTAAAAACACAAGCTGCAGTCTCCTTTATGCTGCCTTAAGATAACACCCACTGTCTACTCAGTTAACAATGAAAGAATATCCACCAGAGCTGGGGGCAATCGCTGTGTTGGAGTACATTCAGAGAAATGTGCCACCTGAGATTTATTTTCAGAGCAATATCAGTGTAAACAATACTTTTCCAACAGGAGAATGGACTTCCATAATACACTCAAAAGGAGAATGACTTGTGGAATTAGCACATGTAAAATAATTGAGATTCTCTTATGATTCTCGTGCTTAACTCAGCTTTACTGTTCAAATGTCTTATTCACACACAGCATATGGAATTGCAACACTTGTACACCTGCAACCTCTCACACAGGTTGCGCATATGCCAGCATCTCCTTTGAGGAATTAAATGGTGATAGTTCACCCTATGTTTTAGAGATTAAATTTGAGGTAGGTTTCTGCTTGGCTACTGGTACAATACGGCAATGGACAATGTTCTCTCTTAAGACCTGGTTATTTGGAGGGTCCTCTGTGATGTGAATTGCACAGTTACAGTACACACTTTTATTTTTCATAGGGTGTTACACACATGCTGAAAGTATATCATATTCCTAGAGACCACTGCCTCACACTGATGCCTTCTTACTCTTTTCCTTTAGTCTTTGCTCCTTCTGAATGATAGGAATTAACTAAGTTCTTTAGGTATTTGTTGCTAGAAAACCTTAGTTTCTGATAACTCAACTTGCTATGTGCCATCCCAGTGCAGAAAAAGAAGCTGCCTTTTATATATCTGGACTTGATTGCTTGATTGCTGGAAAGAAGGATTAGTCACAAAAAAGAAACTTAAATGCAAGATATGAGTTTAATGTCAAAATAATACCTATTTCCTTTACCTGTGTATTTTCTGTAGAAAACATGGGTATTGTGTAAGGGTGTTTATAATGTTGTCTTTATAACACAATCTAATGACTAATACTCTTGTTGGGATTGTTCTGGGTTATTGGATTCTGCACAAGTGTCACTTTAAGGCACAGAGGGCTTCCTTAGAGAGTATTAGGTCCATTGTTCTCAGTGTTAAAATTTCACTTATCAGTTCTCCCCACACAGATCATTAAACAATCCTAGGGGAGGAGGAGGAAAAAAAAGTCAATAAAATGTTGATAAAGCAAACTCCAAACCCTGTCTCTTGCAAAGTCTTTTGTGCATGGAGTTGCTAGAACAGTTGCTAGAACTGTTGAGCTCTACTGGAAGATTAATAATTTCTACTTTCTGTAGCAAGTCTTTTGTGCATGGAGTTGCTAGTAACTGTTGAGCTCTACTGGAAGATTAATAATTTCTACTTTCTGTAGCAAAGGGGATCAGATACTGTGGGCTGAACACCATTGCCAGGTTATTGTAAATAACATAAAAAAGGGACAATCTAATGATGTAGGGGTTATTGCCTCTGAAGTATTTGTGTTATAAGTCTTTTATTCCATTTTCTGTAACTTTCTACGAGGACTGTGAAATAAAAAAGCATCCAAGTACTTTCCTTTTAATAAACATCTTCGATTGAGTCTTCCCATTGCAAAATGAGATTAAAAAAAATTAAGCTTATTTGGTAGGGGAAAAGGCTGCAGAACCATGCTTGAATAGGCATCACTGATAAATCAGCTTTTGGGAACTGTGGGTGAGAGGAGGACTTAGTCACTATGTGGATAATTTTATCCTAATGGGCTGAAAGTCAGATGTTATATATGGCAGTAATTAAAATATTATGTTACAATTCTGAGAATGGCAATCTGTTTTTCTAATCAATAAATGGTGTCAAACAGCTGAAGAGCTGCAAGTTACAATTCCCCAATCACATGTACAGGGTTATTACGTTGCAACTGCATACTTAATCAATTGACTAACATCTGTGAAATGTCTCTTCTGTTAGATGCTGGGAGTTTTTCTTTTGGACAAATTCCTGACTAAGACTGAATGCTGGTAAGCTTCAGCAAGACTCTGAAAAGTGTTAATAGAGTTTCTGGTTTTTACCAGTTGGAAACTTAAGTCAAAGCCTGAATTAGTGTGCTTTTCTTGAGGCCAGTGTGGGATGGGATCTGGATTTTTTTAGAGGTGACATGCACCACTCTAGGGAAAGAGGAGAGGAAAACTACAATATTCAATTGTTTCATGGTTTTTTCATCAAGGGTATGGCCAAACAATTTTATCATTTGCAACACTGCATTTTACTTGGGAAGACAACATTGTGACTCAGTAACCGGTGTTTTTAAAACACATTGCCAAAGAGATTCCCCTACCAATGCAGCCCTTAAAGTGAAGGAAAATCCTCCATTGATTCACTAATTAAGATATTTACATGGTAGCTGCTGAATTGTTCAAAGAGGCATTTATATTGTCTGGTTGAATTACCTAAAGTCAATTGAGATACTTCATGGTAAAAAGTCTGTTCTTGTGGTATGGCTGCTGGCTGGTAGAAAGCCAGTTAGAGTAAAAGAGCGTGAAAATTGGAAAAAGAGGTTCTTTAAGGATGTTAGTAGCTCTGCTTCCTACAAAAAGCAGAATACATAAGAGATCTAAAATAGATGCAGGATAAGGTCATGGTCGAAGTGTGGGAAATCAGCAAGGAATTGTGTTAGGAGTTTAAAAATAATAAATCGGTATTTACAGAAAGATAAGTCATACCTTATCACCTATGAATGTTATAAGGGCAGATGAAATAAAATGCCTTAAGAGGGGTGGGTGCTGCCTTGATAAAGTAAGCATCTTATGAGCATGAGGAATGCTGGAAAACAAATGGTGTCCTGTGACAGCTGGATCACAAACTGCCTTAAGTGAAAGGTGCTTTCCACAAGGCCATTAGGATGCTGTTTAGAAAAGGAAATCGCAGTTCAGTTGGCTACAAGAAAGTGAGTTTATTTGCAGAGTAGCTGTGCCAATTTTCAGGCCAGGAGAAGGTGGTGGAGGAGACTGTGTGATGGAGAATGGTGGGTATTAGGTAGGCAGGAAAACTCACTGGCTCCTTACAGTGGCACACCTCCCGTGTGCTCATCCCATGACCCAGCCAAACGAAGCAACCACGGAAGCTGCAAACGGCGGGAAACGCCAGGGCCTGTGGCAGCGATCGGCTCCTCAAGCGTTTCCTGCCACAGCCCGCGTGAGGGGAGGCTGCTCCCGGCAGGGCCCTGGGCCTCTGCCGACGCTTTCAGAGCCGAGCCGCGGTGCCCGGTGTGGGGAGATTGGTGTGGAAGCCCTGGCAGAGAGGTGACAAGGTAGAGCATGGCGAGGGCCCTGTCATGGCAGGCTCGGTGTTGGGCTTCTGGTCACAGGGAACTGCTGGCCCTCATAGAAGACCAGGGTGTGCCAAGGAGGATGTCTGGGAAGGATGGATGTGTCAGCACAGCCATGAGGGCAGGAGGGGGCAGCTGTGGGAGTGTGGGAGCTCTCTGAGAGGCAACGCTCCAGTGGAGCCATGGAAACTACTGCAGGGGGGATGCAGGGCCCATGCTGCCAAATCCATTGCGCAGGATTGTATTCAACCTTACGGCTTAATTTGCTGTTTAAGTATCGTAATCAGCAGTTTTCTTAAATGTTTCTGGTAGACAGCTGCTCTCTGCTACTGGAGGCAAAGCGTGCACAGGGTTTTAGCCCACTGGCAGCAGTGGGGTGTAACCTCCTCCAGAGCAAACACCCAGTGCCAAGACAGAAAGAGATCCTGAACCAGACTGGGCAGGCTCGCCCACTGCTCCTCAATACTTGTTCTGGCAGCACCAGTAATTGCTTTTAGTGAATATTGGCTTTACTCAGAGGATATCTCAGCAGAAGATAGCACCTGACTGAAAGAGGCTTGGGAAATAGATTTTATCACTAAATTAGGATAAAGGGCTTTTTAGATATATTTGCAATTAGCTCAGCAGCATATTGTCCTTGTATACTTTTTTTTTTGTGATTTCATATAGTCTCCTGAGAACACCTTGCATTGAAGTTTTAATTAAATTAACCAATATATTATTTTGAAATGGACTCAACAGCTGCAAGGTATCTGAATATTTTGGGCAGAAAGTAAGCATGGTACAGTATCACTATGACTGCAGAGGAGATTGTCTCATGGTTGGCATAAAAAGCCCTTTCTTATAGATCGGCTACACTAGATGGGTTTACAATACATAATCCAATTCAGATAACTAACTCTGACATGCATAAACTTGAAAAGCCAAACCACGAAGACAGCATGGTATCTGAGGTCATATTTGTGTTTAAAAAGTGGAAGCCTCTTCAAAGTTAATGGCTTTTTATTTTTAGCTGTCTTTTGTAGATCATCTGAACAGTATTTATCCTGCCCTGTACATTAGGATAGAGTCAAGAGAATTTCGTAATTGACAGTTCCACCAAAGCTATTTTCACAATTTTTAAAATTTTTTTTTAATATCTTTTGTGAAGAGGTGCACATGGTCTCATATTCTGGCAGCTGCAGCACTCAATACATGAAGACAAAATAAACCAAGAATCTAAGAGGTGATTGTGCAGGCTGGCAGAGACAATAGAGGTGGAAGTTCATTCCATCAAATTTGCCATGCCTTTTTGAATAATCATTTAGGCCTGATTCTCAAAAGAACAAAAAACCTGAACCCCCAGGACTTCAGTAGTCAATAATCCTTATGCTCCTAGATACTTTCAGGTTTGGACTTTAGTCTCTCCTTGTGTTTGTTCCTCACCTTATCTTACTGGGTTGTTAAATGCTCAAAGGACCCTGAGGCACTATGACAATCAGGGAAAAGATGCTAATGCTACAGAAAAAACTAACCTCACCATCTGCTGTCCTGTATCTCGCACAGAAAGTCTATTTGTTAATTTTCTGGGAATCTTCTGTCTATATAGCGTGTGTTGTATACATATGTGCTTAGAATTCTTTTTGGTTTTGGGGACTGGTGCACTGTATACCTTCAAACTGGTAGAATAGTTAGGCTTCCATCAAACTATGTTTATATTATGAATAACTTGCAAATACTTGGAACCTGATCTAATACATTTCTGCAGGCATTCACAAAGGAAAAAGCCCTGATACTGGTACTTTAAGATTCAATTAGATGTGCCTCAGAATGAATGAAATCTTGCCTTTAGTGCATCTTCAGTACTCCTTAGGTGATTACAGTAAAGGATATTACTGGGATGGTACAATTGCTGGAAATTGCTTTAATATACTGAAAACTTGTTTTAATTTTTTAATTTGAATTCCTGCCCCCGCCCCAGAACACTGTGTATTTGAGTTAAAGCAATGTTGCAAGTTCTTGATTCTTTTTCTCTGGCATATGGAGTGTGCACTGGTTAATCAAGGTCAGCTTCAAGAAGCCAAATGAAGTCTGTCAGGGGCAATATTTATGAATGGACTTTCACTCTGCTGTAATTGAAATTAATGTTGAGTCATTCTTTCCAGTAACTTCATGAGCAGACAAATGTGAGTTGACAGAGGGCTAAGAGGCTCTCCAAGAGATAGCTCAAAAAGTGGCCAGGGTTATATATCACTTCCTGAAATGATAATACAAATGCTAATTGATCTAGAGATTCTCCTGGAAGTCATGTAGCAAAAGCATGTTTTCATTTTTATCAGGAACTGCTATTTGCAGAGAGTGAGTCAAAGAGAGCAGGTGGACAAGTTTAAGATACTTATTTCAAGGTTAAAGTGTACTTCCCATTAAAGTACACAGTAGTTGTATAATCTTCATTTAAAATGTTAAAGCTGGGCTTGGATATTATCTGCAATAGGCCTTGTAATGTGTTTTCTGCATTTTCTTGTTATATTGAGTTAGTTATTATGGTATACAGTCCTATTGTGTGAGATCTGTTTGCAGTAGATCTCAGTAAAATATCTGCACTCTGCTGGGACAAAACAGAATCACAAAGGATTAGGAATGGAACATATAAAATTTTGGCAAAAGAAATTATTCAAAAGAGAAGATTAGGAATGCATTTTAATCCCTTGAAATTCTACACAGACTGTGCAAAATAAGGATTGGAAAAAATGAGAAAAATGCTGTGAATTTAATATTCCTTTGGGTTTTTTGTTTGTTTTGTTTTAATTTTGTTGGTTTGGTTTCTTTTGATCCAGTAGAATTTTCAGATATTTTGGTTTATTGAAACCTAATGAGCTTATATTGTTAATTGGAGTGAATTTTAAGTGATTGAAAAACTAATTTCCATTAAGAAACAACAATTATGCTCTAGAACTACCTTTTCCTTATGTCTGAGGCATGAAGTAAACTGAAAATTTGTATTTGTTAAGTCTTTGTTAAGGAGTATATTGTTCAATAGACACTCCTCAAATAAATACTAAAATAAATTCTAGAAGATCTTGAAGTTCAACTTTCCTTTCAATTTCTTTCAATTTTTTGGCAGCTGATGTTTTTTTATTGATGGGGTGGGTCTCTAAATTTTTGGCATTTTCAGGGAAATATTTCTTGTTATACTTTCAGATTTGTTGAATTTTTTTGTTCTTGAGCAAATGCTATGAAATGCATAGATGAATATTTGCTATTACTTTGAGTAAGGCATGCCAGAAATCTTTTGAAGCAGCTCAAGGACTGAGCATTAGGAGACCATAATAACCATAATTTTCCATTCTCCCAGACTTGATATTCCAGTGCTATTTTCTTATTTGTCATATCGCTTACTTTACTTCTTGATTATTTCTGGATACAGAAGAAAAGTTTTTGCTGAGGTATCAGTCTGTGTTATGTCACTTCTGGAAGTTAAAGTAGAAAGCAGCAGGGTACCTGGAACTGCAAAGCACTGGTGTCCTCTCAGCTCTGGCAGCTGGGCACATGCCAATGGCACATTTTGCCTGCTGTTTTCTTGGGATGCTCTTGTTAGTCCATCTGAGCTCCCTCCTCGAGGCTTCTCTAATGTAAACAGTGCTTTTTGCTTCTGAGGTTCACAGTCAAAAATCAACCACTGTTGCTTGCATGGGATTTAGCCATGTATTTCCTCCTTCTTTTTCAGCCACTGGTAACTACCCTACCAGTTATCCTGTAGCTCCCCAGTTATCTTTAGAATGCTCTTTGAGGAATTGTCCTCTAACCCTACCCATTATTTGGGTACCTACCTCACATTCTTGGAGGGGCACTGTTTCTTTTTTTACACGTCTTTGTGCCTTATTGACCTTACTTGGTGATGTCTTTCCTTAATGGAAGAGGATCCACTTGTATTTTTCCAGGCTGCAAACGAGTGTCTATTTCTCCACTACTTGTGTCTTATCTGCAGCTTCTTTGAAATTTGGCATAGGTGGGTACAAAACGTTACTGTGCCAAGAGCATTTATGCCTGTGCTGGGAGATGGTAGAAGTAACCTTAATAGCACTGTTAGCATGTTTTATAGCTCTGTTCAAGAGCCTGTCATCAGATGCCGTGTAGTGTGGACAGGCTGAATCAAACAATCTTGTCCTACAGAAGTCTTTCTATCATTGTAATTTTTTCCTTGTTTTTTTTTTTTTTTTTTCCTTTGCCTTTTAGTTAAATTACACATTTTGAACATTTTGATTCAATTTTAAGTATGGGATTTTTTTTTTTAGTTTTGTCTTTTCCCTATAGAAACCTTGGTTCTTAAACAAAAGGTGGAAAATGATGAGGCACAATGTTATACCATCATGTCTACTAACTCTTTATACATATGATTGTTTCAAAAGCATACCTCTTCCTGTGAATCCCTCAAAGGGAGTATTTGATTACTGTGTGGATTTAAAGCTTGTAATACTTTTTTTCCGAAGTGCAATAGATCCAGAAAAGAAGATACAAATAGTATATTTTTGTTTTCCTGTGTCTTGTGCTATCAAATACCTCACAAATTACATTTTCTAGGTGAAGTAGGAAGCATGCAGTTTAAGCATTAGTAAGAGTCATGTCAGCTAAAGAGACAAAGCCCTTACTTAGCCACTGTGGAATGGAAATGGCACACAGACTAATTTTTCAAGATCTAAACATTTCCATGTTCACTTATTTCCTGTCAGTGATGGATTTACTTTTTCATTTCTAATTTTTTTACTAGTCTTTTTATTAACATATAAAGGTTATCTTAGGAATTTGAGCAGTTCTTCAATCTGCTGAAACAGAAGATTTTTGAGCCTGTGAATGTACAAGCTTAAAATGTTTGGTGTGAGACAGGACCACAAAAAATGATCATTTTTTACCTGCAGATTTTGAAGTAAATTTTCTTAATGAGGGATTTCAGAGGTGTGATAATTTACATAAAAGTATTTTCAAAGCTCATCATAAATATGCATTTGTAGTGACAAGACAAGTTTTGATCTGCTCAATATGGATAGAATATGCATAAATTAGTATTTTGTAGCAAGATTCACATGCCACCTCAAAAGCTGAGTATAAATATTTATCTGCAATGAGTGATATATTTGAACGTACATTTGTTAGTTAAGCAAAAGGGGTTGTACATTTGCCTGTGCTGTCACTGGCCATGTCCATCTGTGTGTCACATGAGCTACTTGACAGCCCTGTTTGGCTGCATCATGATGCGATGTTTGTGAAGCGTTTGGTGGTGTGCGATGGAATCGTTAGCTGTGATTCTCCCTTGGGACCCAAACTATCAGTGCAAAGCCAAAAGCACTCCAGAAGCAGAGGATGTGGGAGTCTTAGTTGAGACTATGATTAGAAACCTTTTTATCTGGTGGGAAATGTTCCAAGAAATTATCTTAAACATGAAATGTAAACCCACTTGTGCAGCTCTGTATTTGACTTCAGCATTTTCTGAATTCTAGATTGACTGACATTGCAAGAGACATGATTTTGAACAAAAATAAATATGAATGCTTCATTTTTCCGCTTTTATGTGAATGCAGCTCAATTGTAGGAATAATCCATCAATAGTAATTTTCCAGGAAGAAAAAAAAAGTGATGTTCTAGACTGATACAGATTTTGATTATAAAAATCTATGCATTAGGGGACTAATGTTTGGCTCACTGGTTTGTTGTAATTACCTCTTTTCTACATAATCATGAATGGGAAATCTTGTTATCTCAGTTCATTATTAGAATAATGGTGGTTTTCTGTCCCTAACTGCAGAAATTGCTGTACCGAGTGCAGTTTTACTGCATTGGGATAATGCTTGTGAAGTCAGATATATGATTTATAAAATACATAACATGGGCCATAGGTTTTCTTTGTAGTAGAAAATATTAGGAGAAAGGTTTGTGTAATGAGTCTTTATTGCCTTTTCATGGGATTATGGTCATTAAAAACAGATTTTACGGATCGTGTATGAATTTTAATTGCATGACAAAAAATGTTTTTATATTAAATAATTTGGATTGACTAGAGTTGTTTTACCCATTTTCATGGAGTTCATCATCATGCCTCTCAAAGTTTCTTAGATCTTGGATGTTTACCAGCTATATGAATTTGCACTGCTCCATTGCCTTAGGCTCTGTGTGTTTGCATTCACCTATAAAGTGCAAAGCGAGTGTAGGGCAGCCCTGCTCCAAGCTGAAGGGCCTGTAGTCCACTCAGAATGTTCAAAAGCTGTGTTTGAACAGGGCCAGTATCCAGTGGTGACACCAAGCCACATGTTGCATTCCATGGAAAAGGGCAAGTTGAATAGTACATTGCTGTTTCTGTTGGTGTTGGACAGGGAGTTGCTTCAACTTCAGCTACAGAAATGGAAGAAAGAAAGCAAGCCCTCTTTAAAGGCACTGCATTTATTGGAGGTCTTCATTTAAATCTGCTACTCTCAGAGAGCTAAATTGCATGACAATCAATAGCAAATGACAAGAAAATTCATTGCCATGCTGCCTATCACTAAGGATTTTGCCAGAAGTATTTGTCTCTTAACTGTCTAATAATTTATAAAGGGCAATAAAGCCGTGTTGAAGAACTCTGTGGCTGTAATGTGTTACAGTTCCAGGCTAGAGATGATTTACTCCACTTGTCACCCTGGACTGCTGCTATGATATAGTACCCAGGTTGCTGCTAAAACATCCATAAGCACCTACATCATATAGGGTGATATAATTACAATATGTAACATCTCAAAGCATCTGTGCAATTATAGATTGAAGTAATTCCAGTCTTCCACCCCACCTTTTGCTAAATTCATCAGTTTACCCTGCAAGGGCTGAAAATCACAATCTTGGCTATCCAGGGATTCTATAAGAAACAAGCTTTGTGCTCAGGTCCTGTGCCCTTCAACCTGCAGGTACCATACATCATGGGGGATTTTAGCTTTGCTAAAAGTTGTCCAGTGACATTGTGTTTGTGTATGTTGATGAACAGGCATTGCTTTTAGACTGAGCTAACTAGCAATAGTTCTCCACAGCTGATCAGCTTTGTCCTCAGCCTGCAGGAATTAGTTGAATATGACTTTCTTGAATAAAAAAAAAAAAAAAAAAAAGAGCCTCTAGTCATAAATTAACTAAGTCCAAAGCACCCACCAAACGGTGGAATTGAAAAATATCAGTATTAGGCTCAGGTCAAAGTAAAGATGATAAAAAAGATGATAATTTATTTGGTGAGATCTTCCAAAGTGTGTGATGTTCTTGTTTGCTGCCTAGCAACAAGGCCAGCTCTAAGAGTATGAAAGTATGTGCCTGCCTAATCTTTCAAGAGTAGCTCTCTACAGGAAAAAGAAATAATTACAATCCTTAGTAATAAATTATTAAGGGATATTAATTATTGTAGTAAGTTGCTTGCTGTTAATATTAGAAAACTGACAAATGCTGAACCCTATACAGAAAGAGTAGCAAAAAGTTTATCTAACTTTATGGTGAAGGCAAGAAAAGTTGCCTAGGATCATTCAGTTCCCACACTGAGTAAGATTAATGTACTGCAATAAGACACATGAGCTAGATATGACTCTACCCCTGAATGTGGAAGGTGTTCTTTTTATAACTAGTTAACATCACAGGTTATGTGACTGAATGGAAATGCATCATCTAGTCCAGTACTACAATACTTCTTCCACAAAGGTGCAGGGTTATAGTTGCAGTAGAAAAACTTAGATGTCTCTGGATTTTCAGGTTAGATGGTCCAAAATTACAATGTTGCTTGGGCTTATAGATGCACTTACTGCTCATCATTCTGTATTTTATTTCATGTCATTAGAGATGGAAGAAGGTTTTTACTTTAATGTATTAGTAATTCCCTGTGTGCAGTTCCATATTGCAGCTCCTAGAATTTCTTTTCTCAAAAGACATGTCCCATTTCTGAGTTTTCAAGCTGCAGCCACACACCTCAGACATGCAAGCATTTGTATTAATGTCTGTGGTACCTTCTAAAATTTTCCCTGTGAGTTCTGCACCAGTTTTATAGCAGGCTCATAATTTAGTCAGCTGAGCAGGGATAAGGGTGGCTAACTGTGGATGCTCACATTTCACTGTGTCGGGGATGCTCAAGAGCACGGTCTGTTTTGAGCATATGTGTTTGCTAGGCAGTGCTGACAGAAGAGAGATGCCATTTATTCCAATCCAAGTGCTTCATTTTGCTTTTTAATTGTGTAAATACAATAGTAGGGAAACCTGCAAACTGCACTTCTTACTTCCACACATTTTTTCATTAGTAAAAGTAACACTGCAGTATTGCTGCAAGTAGACAGAAGGCTTTTCCTGATAACAGATGGGGAGGATCTTGACCTATCCTTTGTCAAATATCACATGAGTCAGGCTACCTGATTGCCATCAGGCTGCGTGCCTGGGTGGGCGCCAGGGTGGTCAGGTAGGGTATAACAATAGCCATTCATCACACCCAGCCTGTCTCTCCCCTCTGTCACTAAGATAAAATGATCTAATATAATCAACTCTACAGGAGACACAAGGCTTGCCGGTGTTTTGTTCTTGGTGGAGAACCTTGTAAAAACAAGCACACACATCTACAAACAGGCCAGGAAAACTCCCACAACATTTCCACTGTGGTAACTGATAGCAGTCATATTCATGCACTAAATTGCTTTGGGGCTCTTTGGGTTTTTCTTTTTTTTGCTTTCCCCTGTAGTGGTGGTGTCAGAAAAAAAGAAGTTTGTTTGTTTGCTTATTGCTGTATTTCCTCTGCAACAGATAATGATGTGGCAATGACAATGGTGCCACATGGCTTCTGCCCTTGGTGACAGAAAGGAACAGAATAAAGACAGGTAAAAGTGAAATTATATAAGATAATAAGGGCCTGGACTAATCCTAGGAAGGATTACTGTTTGAATTAAACAGGCTTTGAATACTTTTCTCTGTGATGTTTCTGGTAAAGTTTTGATTAGAGGTTAGCTGTTATGTTGACTTTGCACATGCTTGGCTTTGTCTCCTAAAATTTTTTGTCGAATAACTGCGTTCGGCTTGTGGGGCTTGCAACACCTGTGTCCTGTCAGTCTGACAGGAATCTGCATTTATAATTTGAAATGAGGAAGATTAATGTAACCACACCTTATCTTAGTAGCTGCAGTTTGGTGCTAGGAAGCCCTGGATGGTCCTGCAGGCCTTGCCCTGCTATGCGAGTGGCTTTTGTCACAGATAGAGACCCTGGAAGAAATCCTAAAAATTATTTATAATTCATGCAGACAGTCAAAAGAAATAAATTTTCTTCTGCAATTTCTGTACTGTGAACACAAGACTGTCAGGTTTAGCGAGTTCAGCAGCAGTGGTTGAAAATGTCTGCCACATGAGTGCATCCAGAGTGGTCTGGATGGCAAAATAGAGTTTTTTACTTTGAGCAGTGGAACACATGCATAATTTTTCTGGGGACTCATTATTAGCTATTTAGAGAAATGAGAGTAGTTAAAGGTCTCTCTTTGTCCTGTATTTTTGTTTGTAGGACATGAAGGAACTCTGCTCGAATTTCCTTAAAAAAATTAAATCTTTCATATTTTTTATACCTCATTTCTTCTTCATACTGATAAATAAAACAAGGCTAGACTTAGTTCATTAAAGATGTCTTACAGAACACAGTACCTTGTAGTTTTTTTATTAAAATGGAAAACATTCAAAAAGCATTATATAGCATTATATATATAAAATACACTTATATGTATGCCTTCTACAATTATATCTTTCATATAGCATTGCCATAGGAGAAGTATATATGCTGGCTGTGTATGTGAGTTTGGTTTCTTCAGCATCTGTGAAGCTTTGGCCGTTTAGGCCATCTAAGAATTATATGTTTGCTGTACCTAAATTTAATTTCCAAGAGTTTGACTGCAATTCTTATCTCTTGATAATGTTTTAATAAATGCAAGTGTTTTAGGGCCAGTAGGTACCACTGCAATAATCTTCCAGTTTTCCACATAACAGCTGCTAGATAATTTTATCTACATGATGTCCATAATTTCTAATTTTGTTCAGCTCTAGGCTTGTTCCTGTTGAAATTAAAGAAAAAAAATTGCCCTTGATTTGAGAACATCATCTGGATGAGATCTGATAGACCTGGGCCTTGCTGTCATTCTGCAGAGCAGTGAAGTTACTGAGTGCATTTGAGAGTGCTTTATGCTTCCTCTGGCTCTGTTAGCAGTTTTGTTATGCTTCACCACCCAGATTCTGCTTGGATTAACACCTAAAATTAAGTGTGCTCTATACTTTTGACGGTGTGAGAAACCATCTAAGTACTAGGAAGTTGACTGGTGGGAGAGGGAGGAAGGCTAAGGAAAAATGACTGGTAAAATATGCAGCAAATAAACCCTCATATTTAGAAAATAGTAATTTGGGAGCTTCCCTCCTTGCCAGTGAAATGCTCTATTACATTGATTTGAAAGCATTTAAAATGCAATGAAATCAATAGGATATTTATTTCAAATAATTAATCAAAAGCAGAATATTTTACATTAATTTTCAGGCATTGAAATGGAAGTAAATTTGGCCTTGAAACAATGTGTCAGTTTTTTTACTTTGAAAATATTGCAGCAAAACTTTGATGACATCTCCTTTTTTCTCCCTTTTTTGAATAAAAATATTTCCCGAGTGGTTGCAAATTTGAAAGATGCTGATCAAAATTGTTTTTTTTTCTTTCTGGTGAAAAATTATTCTGCATTTGAGTACCTGAATTTCTTCAAAAAAACTTTCAATGATATGACTTTACAGCCTACAATGAACATTACAATCTATATTTAAGGCATTAGTATTTGAAGTGATCTATTTAAGGAGATCATAATTCTAAATATAAAGAAATGTAGCTCATTATTTTAATTCTGGGGTTATGTTTTTAGCTTTTTTAAAAAAATTTTATGGCTTTCAGAATTTTAAGGCTTTATTTCAGGTATGGTGCTCATTGAACACAGGGTACCACTCAGTATGAAAGCTTTTTACTGGCTGCAGATGGATTTCTTCTCAGAGGTGCCAATAATATGAATGTGCTTTAACCCATTTTTGTTGAGCTGGGCATGATTGACTTAGAGAGCATGAAGGTAGTGATTTGCCTGCATTTTTTCCAGGTGCAAAAGGAAAAATCCAATCCTTCTGCTTCAGAGCCAATTTTTCTGCCAACAGTCAGCAGTTTGCTGCCTTTTCAGTTGTTTGCTTTCACAGAGGTTTATTTTGTTAGCTTTGCAGCTGTGCTGGGAAGCCCCATGGAGGGCATTGGAGCGGTGTGGGAGCAGAGTGGGGCCAAGGGGAGCCCCAGAGCCTGCCAGGAGAGAGGCTCTCCCTCGCTGCCTCAGGCAAAGCGGATTAAAGCGGGTGAGCTGCAGGAAATGCAGGCAGCCCCGTGTTTCCCGGCGAGGTGCTGTGCAGATGCTGATCAATGCCATAGTACAACCAACATTGGTAACGCTGTTAATGAAAGCTGCAGTACAGATGTGGAGCAACTGAGTTTGTTTTCAGCAATCCATGTTGTAAGGGTTAGTTCAGTTCAACGGGAGCATATGGAAAGCTGGAGCTTCCTTCTTTCTCCTGGAAAAAAATTGTAGGAATTCCTGTTGGACAAAATCCTCACATAGGTTATGTCGATGTTTTAATGTACTTAGTACTTCTCTCACTGTCAAATACCAGACCTATGAAATACTGTCACAGATGAAAAAAGCTGATTATTGGAATATTATTTTCTGTAATGAACATTATTTATTCAAAGATTTTAGATTTTCTAGACTGTAGCTTTCATTCTGCCACACTAAACCAGCATTCAAGTGTTGCACTGTAGAAGATGAAGCAATATTGACAAAACTTGTCTGTTGGATAATCTGTTTATACAGGGCTTGTTATCCTAAGTGGCTTCAATGGCACGCTGCCGACCATGCGGAGATTCAGAGGAGATTGCTCCCACTGTGGGAAATACGATGTTTCTCGGTGTCTCCTCAGTAGGATGGCTCTGTCTGGCTGCAATGGGCAGACGGCACCATCAGCTTTTTGCCAGTGAGAGCCTGTGAAGCTAAATTCAGTCCTCCAGGAAACAGGCATAACTTCTTCACTGAAGGAGTCAGTTGATTTTTTTTGCCTGGTAACACCTGGTCTGAATCTAGCCTCTTGTGATATAATGAAATTTGAGGTAGAAATAGGAAAGGCAGTTCAGAGATAATGTCAGAGCTGACCCTCTAACCTGAAAAAGAATGATAAATAAATATAGATTTTATTAAATAATTTTTGAAATTAAGTTTTTTAATAAAATGTTTTCTCAAAGGTTTGAAAATATTTGGTCTAATTTTTAGCATACTTCTGCCAATTTATAGCCTCTTTGTTCTAGAGTTGATATTAGAAAAAAATTGCTTATGGGTTACTTAGGAGGAAGTCCAATTTTATAGTTTAAATCTTATTAAAAGTGTCAATACAGACAAGTGGTTCAGACTCAGAAGCTGATATATGCTTGAACTTCTGGGCATGTGCCAGATAAATTCTTCTTACTCCTGCAAGGTTAATATATTCAAATATCTATAACCAGGTTGGGTGCTGACAGTGAGGATGGTTTATAAAAGAAAATGTAAAGAGGCACAAGAGTATCTGACTCACGAGATGTTTCATGGCTGCATTGCTGTAGGATGCATTAAATCATGCAGGTGGTGTGGAAAGCCTGGTTGTGTGGCAGTATCCCAACTCAGGGCTGGATCTACGCAGTAGGAGGATGCAGTGGAGATGGAGCTAGGTGAGGGACAACAGACATAATGGCAATGAGGGGAAATCCTGTGAGATATCAAGGAAAAAATAGTAGCCAGGCAACAAGCCAGGGTCTAGAGAGGTGGTGGAACCTCCATCCAGAGACACTCAGAAATCCACCAGACAGGAAATTCTTCTCTGACCCTGTATTTAACCTTAAGACTGTGTTCGCTCCTTGTCCAGGCAGCAGCTGACGGAACCAGAGAACACAGACTTACGCCAAGGGAAATGAAGGTTGGATATTAGGAAAAGGATTTTTACTAAAAGTGATAAAGCCTGCCCAGGGAGGCAGTGGAGTTACCATCCCTGGATGTGTTTAAAGAAAGATTGGATGTGGCAGTCAGTGCCATGGTTTAGTTGAGATGTTAGGGAAGGGGCTGGACTCAATGATCTTAAAGGTCTCTTCCAACCTTGTGATTCCATGACATCAGTTTTTCTCTCCTCATGGTGCTGGCATGGTCATACAGGAAACCTTTTGTATCTCATTGCTTGCATTTTTTGGGCATCACAAATAATTTCAAGCAGAACAGAAAAAGCTGTACATTTTTATACAAATATATATATATATAAATATAAAATTATATATGTTTTTGTAACAGGTATTTAAATTGGGACCTTATTTTCACTAAATCAGTGCTAAAGACAAGACAAAAGAATCCCAGGTACTCAGGCTGATCAGGATCATTAGCCTTTTTTTTGGGTAAGCCTTGTGTGTCTCACACTGTTCAGCAGCTGGTGTGCATGCCTGCTAATGTAAAAATACATTATATTCAGGATAAGATTTACTGCATTTGCTCATTTGGGGCAATTTTGGGTATGTCAAGCTTCTGGTTTGTGATAAATCATGTTTCATGAACCTACTGCTTGGAAAGAAAAGGAGAAAGAGGTAATGAGAACAACAGAATTTGTGTCTTTGGGTGATATTTAAAGTGATGCAGTCTGACTTTCATTCATAATGTTTTTTCTCACCGTTTTATAAGAATGGATTGCAGTTTTGATCTGGTTTAAAATGAGCTTCAGTTGATCAGGTCGATATAATTATATAAAACTGAAATAAAGAAAGTGATGACATTCATCAAGAGAAGGAATTGAGTTTCCAGGGGATGCAGTCTGCCCTGTAGCTCAAGCACTCCATCTTGAATGGAATTTTTTCAATGTGATGTGATTGCTAATGTGAGTCACAGTAGCATCCATTAGCTTTGTTTTGGAACTCTAAAAGATGCATGAAATTCAAATCCAGATGTAGACTGGTCAAGAATTATGATTCATTCTTCTGTTTAAGAAATATAAAAAAAATCACTCATAAACCTTAGATGTTGGATCAGGTTTTATCTCGACAAGTCTGGTGTGTTTATACTGATCCAACTTCAGCAAAAATAAACAAGTAACCTGTGCGTAATTTGGGGTAGCACTGAGTGTAAACCTGTAGTTCTGTGTGTTTTTAAAGGAAGCTCATTCAGTGAAAGCACAGTCTAGAAGTTAAGGGCATGCCACGTCCCATTCTGAACTGTGTTTCCTGCTTAATGTGTGATGTCTGTGAAGGGGTTAACACACACAGAGCTGCAGCTTTCACGGGCAGAAGGTGTCCTTGGGACAGAGATGGTTCAAGGGGGAGTGATGGTTTGCCTGTGTGAGCTTTTGGTGATACAGTGCTTTTAATATAATATTTTTTGGAGGGTTTTGGCAGAGGATTCTCTTGTGGCATCTGACAGTGCAGGAGTTGTCTTCCTCCTGCTGCCAAGTGCCGTTTCACTTACACTTAGTCAAATTAATGTCTTCCATTTAGTACAGTGAACTGATTTTCTAATTTCTCTCTTGAAGTCTTTAACACTAGTAATGTAAACAATAGACAAACCCTAGAATTTCTTCCAAGGATTGATCTGGAAACCAAAATTGAGACAAATAAAGGTGAAGACAACCTTTGTGACCATTCAAACTTTCTTCCTTTACCAGTGGTAACTTTCTTCTTGTGGGACATTGCGCTGTCTTGCCTTTTTGGCACAGCACAGTGCTGTGACCAGCTTCAGCAGAACAGCAGTGACCTGTGAGTGCAGTGTTTGCCAGTGCATGTCTCATGGACGCCCTCACTAACTCTGATGTGCTGTGCACATATTTGAGATGAAACATCAGTATTGTCTTCTGTCATGGCAAAAATGCAAGAGTTCCGGTTACTGCTTACAAATACCAAAGCACAGCAGAGGCTGCAATTTACTTTAGGAATAATTTCCATTATCAATGAATCATCTCCTCTTTTTTTATTAGATGAGAAAGGCAGGCATGCCAAGTCCCAGTGCAATAGCATATTAGAGAAAACTTGCAATCAAGATGTGTACTTTTCCACTAAAGTACCTGGTGCATCTCTTTGCAGAATATCTGAGGAAATTATTGAGAATATTATAGCCCAAGAATTCTTGCTTTCTCATGATATATTAAGTGATTACTGTAAGACTTGTGGTTTTTCCATTCCTTGGCCCTCCAACAACTGCACTGTTGTTCATTTGCTCTGTTAATTTGTTAATATAGCTCTGTTGTTTAAAATGGTTATGTTTTAGTTTAGAATTTAGAATATAATTGAATAGCATTTCTAATGATAGATTCCTCTTCCTTTTGGATAATGTGATCTGAATAAATGTGGGGACTAGAAAAATGAACACAATTGCTCTCCTTTACCATGTTGTGTAAGCTGCTTAGAGTCCTTACTGGTCTTCCCTAGGGACCACGGTCATACACTCATCTATCAGCTCAGACTAGCCTTGATCTGTGAAATGATACTGCCTTTTGCTTTCTCTTTCTGTGAATTGCCAGAGTCTCTCAGTAAAATACATGTCTAAAAATTTCACATATGCATTTTGAGTCAAAACAAATCTCTGGAATATCTAAACAGATACTGCTTTTCTGAAAACTAGTAATTCTTTGCCTGTACCTATTCACCTGCATCTGGCTAGATATTCCCTCCTTTGTGCTAGAAACAATATCTGTGTGTGGCTACATGTTCATCTGTGTGTTTGTCACATGTTCATTGCAAAACTCATCCAGATAAGCTAAAGAAAACAAAAGGTAAGAAAAAAAAAAAAAAAAAAAAACCAAAAAAAAAAAAACCAAAAAACCAAAACCCAACTTATCTGTACTGTGAGGTTTAAAGAGGTCTAGCTAAGTGTAAGGCTGAAACTTGGAACTTCCTTTTGATGACTTTTACCCTCAGATGCTTTACCACAAGTTCAGGATCCTGTAGGGGATGACCTCACTGAGGATTTTTTTTTTTTTTTAAGATGAAATTGTGTATTTCAAAAGAGTTAAAATCACCACAGATGGATTAGGGAAGGACACATTTGTTCATCTAAATCAGTTTTTCTAGCTTACACAACTAACCTCATTTGAAATGACTGCATGATTTAAAGTAAGGAAAAGTTGAATTTTCATCAATATTCTCCTTTACGTTTCACCATAAAATCCCCCAACAACCTCTGCCTCAAATGGTCCAAACTCTAAGAAAGGATTAAGAAATCATTAAGTAAAATTACTCTGCAGAGCGCAAGGCTATCTTTTTCTTCCTTTGGAGGTCACCCAGCCAGTGCTGCTCTCCTGTGCTTTCATGGTTAGTTCTCAAAGCCTGGCCATCGTGTGAGCTCTGTTGGCTTTTGTGGCTCCACCAGGATCATGAGCAGCTGTCTGAGCTCCTATTACAGTGGTGAGAATTCAGAAAAAGTGGGAGTAGAAGAAAGTAGATTTGATCTATTTCTCTTTTTGCCTAGTTCATGCACCCTGCTTCATGTTTATCCTCTCATGTCTACCACTGCTGGGTGTAGAATCTCCTCTGCAGTTTTAAACTGGAACAGTTGCATGTTCCAGCTATTCCTGTGGAATTTCAAGAGACAATGATGTATTTCAAATCAGCAGGATTTTCATGCTATCTTCCTTCTGCCCCCCAGTTGCAAATTCCTGATCTGATTCCTAGTTAACAGTCTGACTGGAACAAGGGAAGGAGCTTTATTCAGCAGCTGCATGAGTTATAGTGCTAGTCCTTGTATATGTAGATTTCTGCATATGAGCAGCTTATTTCTTATGGGTCTTATTTTCCTAGATCATCAGTGTTGCATGATAATTATATTAAGGAATTAAAAATGTATTTTGAAAAAATTAAGATTTTATTAAGACATAAATTTACTTACAATAAGCTATATCAAGGATATGTACTGGAAAATTGAACAAGGATGGGAGGTGGTCATGACTAGATTCTCAACATTAGCCTTGGAAAACTGCTTCTGTCTCTCTACAGAAATGCCATACTTCATCTCTGAAGTGTTTTGAGATGCTTGAAAATTCCTCACCGAGGATTAGGTATGATTATTTAAATATTTTTAGGTTATACACGACTTGTCAAAAGTGAGTAATACTGACCTTACCTCTAGAGGGCCTGTGCAGTTTACTATTTCCTCTTCTGTGTAGCCATGTTATGGCTTGCCAGGAAAGGTCCTGGGCAAGAGCAACAAGTTATTGTAGCAGTGTATCAGAAATCAGAAATATTTGAGGCTTCACTGCCAGTGAGCCCCAGAGGCCTGTGCACTGCTTATTACTCGAGCAGTTGCAGCAGAATAGCAACCTGTTACCAATGGCCTGAAAACTCCTGAAACTTTCTTTCTGCCTTTCTTATTTTAATTATTTTTTTTATTGTTGTAGGGGTTTTTTTTTGGGTTTTTTGTTTGTTTGTTTGTTTTTTTTTCCCCCTGTGGCTTAGTATACTAGAAAACAGGATATAGGGGGGAGAATTTGCAGGCTTTTAGCTGTATGTCTGAGGTTCAGTAGTTCCACGTTAGAATGGTATCGCATTACTTCAGCTGATAGGTTTGTGTGTAGACACATGTACATTGACTACAGTCTGGCTTATATCCTTTCAGCTTGCACCTGATAAATTTCAGACAGCAAAAACCCCCTACAAATACTAAATAGGGATAAGTGAAAACAAGCCATGAATTTGTTCCATTAATGGGCTCCACATGTTCTCAGATCTGCCTTCATATTTTGTCTATATTTTTTTTCCTAATCAGCAATTTGAGAGTTGTGCAGCAAATTAAGAGAAGTGCTTTCAATAACCATAGCTAAACATGAAAGAGTTATGATAATGAAGTGTCTTTGGATCCCTTCAGATTCAGAAAGAATGGGAAAAAACTAATTTCCTGAAGACGTTTCCCATTCATTCTGCATAATCTCTGCTAAACCCGGCTCCTATTCTCATAGGAGGGTTCCCCAGTCAGCACATCTGCAGAGGTGTGTGGTTACTCTGCTGTGTTACAGAGCACCTTCAGCTGTGACTTCCACTTCATCTCACCCAATTTAACTCTCTGCAAGTACAGAAGGCTAATAATGAGCAGGTTGCCATAAGTTTTTAAAGAAGCAGCAGGAAACATCTTAATGCAACTGTCAGTCTGTGCACGTACTGTGGGCGCTTGCTCTCTCTGATAGCCTGGAGCTTAAAAGCGCTGTTCTCTGCCAAGGGAGAGGCGGCTATCTTCAATCTGGCATCTGAAAATGACAAAGTGATCTATCAAGCAGAATTAGGAGCACAGATCCTTCCTGTTCTGTTTAGCTTTGTAATTTAATCTGAGTCAAACCAGAGGCCTGGCCTGAGGAGAAGTGCTCCTTCAAATCTAATGAAGCTGTCCTCCGATTTACCATCATGCAAACATTAATATGTAAACTTCCTATGTATATAGACAAAAAGGCATATTGTATCTGACAGAAGTTACTTTTCAAGGTATGCTAATTCTGAAGCTCTCCTACTATTGGATTCTTCTTCACACTCTCCTCAGGCTTTCACAGTTACCTTTCCATTTTTTTCATGCACTCCAGAGATCCTGGCTGAATTCTTACCCTGTGCCTAGGCCTATTCATGAAAATAGGCTTAGAAGTGTCACACAGAGCCTGTGAGAAACTTCTCTGGGCTGCCAGTACTTGGAAGAAAAGTCTGCTTATGACTTCATTGATTTTTTTTCATGATCATTCTGTTTATATACTTTTGTCTGGGGAATGAACTTTGTGTTTTCTGTACAAGACGAATATGATCTGTAATGAGACTATCCAGATACTCTGGCTGGGATTTTTTTGTTTGGGTTGGTTAGTTTGTTTTTTTGTTAAAATTTTTGTGTGTGTTGTCAGCTTGATAAAATACTTTTTAAGTTACAATGACTCCACATATGTACGTAAGGTACGGAAGGTAATGATGCAATAGAACATGTGTATAAAGGAGGAACTCAGAGTTCCTCAGATCAGCATAACTTTTTTACCATATCCTACTTCTCTTCCTGGAATACTGCTTCACACCAGCTGTGCAGTGTTGGTGTAATGATGAATGTATTTATGATACGTGTTTACTTAAGAGACTAGAGATACTTTTATTGAAATACAGCATATAATATTTTCCCCAAAAATGGCTCATGTGAAAAATCATTGACCAAAGATCCTGTCATCTGACTGCCATGGCTTATTTTTCATACTGCCTTTCTTCTCTTCCATTCCTGTTTCTCTGTGTAATTCCTGGTGTTTTGATTGTAAGTTTTCTGGTAGAACCTGTCCCTCATCTCATATCTGTCTAGCACATCACAAAAGGACAGCAACTTCAGAGGGCTTTCTGGGTGAAACTGTTAAAAACACAGAAATCTTTCTGAAGAATAGTAAAATGAGTATGTTCCTTTTTTACTGTTCAGGATCTGGTAAGAGATTAGCTAAGGAATAGAAGCCTAAATATGTATGACTTCCTCCTGTGGACCCATTTAGAAGGTTAAACTTATTATCAGGGCTCCTGTGTTTGTTTTTACTGCACAAGAAAGTTTTAAAGATGACATAAAAAGTCATTACAGATGCTAAAACATTCTTAAATGTTCCACAGCAATGCAGTGGAAATAATGACAAATAATAGAGTAGAAATGCTTTAAAAACAACAACACTGATGAAAGAAGTTGCGAGTACCTTCTAAAAAGGGGAAGATTTGGCTGAAATCCTAGGCTTGGTAGAATCTTATAGTTGTGCTTTCTTAAGAGAAACACCATTTCATTGTTCATTTTCCACTGAAGTTCAATATTGGTGCACAGCCTTAAACCAAACTAACTCAACAAATCTCTCTTTGGGCCATTTGAGTTCAATAACCTAACATGGCTGTGGAGATTTTTTTTATAACAGCTAAGCTCAGGCTGGATTGCCTGAGGCATGTGTTCCATTCCCTACTTTAACCTCTGCTGCTTTCCCAAATCCTTGGGAAATTTTGAAAACTGAGTTTCCACTTGGAATGAAACTAGATGTAGGAAAACAGCTCAAGCAATAAAGTGTAGCATGGTAGTGCATGCATTTAGTGCAAACTTCAGATTTCTTTAGCTCACTTGTGGCAGTCTTCAGCAATTTCCTTTTTTCATCTAGCAAAAGGGCTATTAAAAACTGATACACAAATGAAGTAATGTCAGTTAATTTAATTTCTTTAGCAGAGAACACAGATAGCAATGGAATATTCCTTTTCATCTGTGATGGGGAAGGTTCTGGGATTTTCTCTTTTATCCCCATGTCATTTTGCCAAGCAATTTTCCAGTAATTCAGGAGTTGGCAGTCATAAAGGGCTGTAGCAGGACCAGCACGATGCTCTGACAGCTGGATGACTCCAGCATAGGCAGTAGGCCAGTAAGGGCATTGCAAAAGTGTCCTGATTACTCTTCTGAATGAGGACAGCAGGCTGGTCTTTACTCTGTAGAATTCTGTCAACCTGATGTGATATAGAAACCACTTGACATGCCTTTGCATCCCTTTATTTTATTCCATGCTGCTCATGCCTGTAAAGGCATATACTGACTAAGCTATCCAGACATTTGGTGTGACTGGGGCTGTTGCAGTTTTCTGTATAATTCCTTTGGTCGGGTCTACTGCTTGAGTCTTGGAAACACAGCAACAGATAGCAACTAAAAAGAAAACTGTTTAACTGTTTTTAACTGTTTAACTGCTTTTCTTTGCTGGAGTTTTTCTTGGAGATGGCTTTTGCAGTTTGAAGTCAACATTAGACAGCAGTGGTGTTTGACCCTTAACATTTCCTATGGAGAATGCACATGTACAGATGACTTCTTCCTCCCAGGTCAAAGGCAGCTGAGCTGCAATTGCCCTGGAACTTCTATTGATATTATGAAAACACTGTGTAGGGAAGCACAACTCATTCCCTTTTGCTTCCCTGGATGGATTGGATGTGTTAGTTGTTTTGTACCCTACTGTGTTTATGCCAGGAATTATTATGTTTCTACATATCCCTGGCAAGCAACCTCGGCTGAATGAGACCTGCTTGTCATCAGTAGATTCTAAGCACGCACACGTTTTATATATCAAAATTGGAACATTTTTAGTGTAGCCCTCTTCAGTGTAGGATCAGAAAAATGTCTCAGGTTGCTGTTGGCACTTTCATTCCTTATTGTAGTTGAAACCAACAACTGTACAATTGTTCCAGCCTGGAAGAATGTGTTAATTGACCCAAAGCCCAGAAGTGCTCAGGGTACAAGCAGCAGATAACAGAGAGGCTTTTCTCTGTCAGTAGATAAATTGACATCACCGCTGAAAACAGTGATGCACAGCATTAGTAATGTGCTCAAGTCCGGTACTATATTAGCTTGTTTCTTTTGGACACCAAAGAAGAGCCATTCCAGGAGGGAAAACCAAGCCTTCCCCCCTTCTCCATAGCCTTGGGCTAGAACATATATTATTAGGAAGGAATGATTCCTATAAAAATAGCAACTGTTCACTGGTAATGGGTCTTCAGTGGTTTGGTTTATTTTGGTATTCTTTTTTCAGTTCATATGAAAAACGTGGGGTTTTTTTATTTTTTTGTTGTCTTTTTTTCTCACCTTCACATGCCCATGAATTTGCTATATTTGGGAAATTTTCTTACATGCAAACAAAAATATGTTCTGTTCTTCCAAAATTCAAGTTCTTGCAGGATAAGAGATAACAAAAAATTTCAGTGAGGTTCCCAGATTCCTGTAAAACATGAACAAAAACATTGTGTTTCTTAATAATCTTGCTCCTGAAAGAGTTGAACTTTCAACAAGGATTGTTGAAGACAGGCATCAGTATGCAAAATTCATCCCAGGTGGGAAAGGCATAAAAAGACTGAAAGCAGGGGTCACAGAATAGGAAGTATTGAGCAACCTTAATAATAGGCGGTGCTATCAGACTTGCCTATAAATAATCCACATTGTCAGGAAACTAATGGATATTCTGTATTCCACATTCCTATGAGTCAAGAGTAAGTGGTTCACCAGATTTTCATTATTGGTGGGACTACAGCTTTGTTTAAGGATTATTTAAGGCATTTGGGACCAGGGAAAGTTATAACAATACTTTCACCACTGGGTGCTCTGTGACAGCCCCCTTGCCATGCACAGACAGCTGAAATCCTCTAAGTGTGTTTTCAGAAGAGTTGTTGCCACAGCTTGGGAAATGGAGGCAATCAATATGTTTTAGAACTTTTTGGGAAGGAAAGATGTCTACAAAAGATTGAGAGAACTTATGTTTATTTCAGAAATAATTTTGAAAAGTAGGTGTGGATTTTGCAAATTTTTTTTTCAGCTGCAGGGAGAGTTTCTACCACTTGCTGGCAGAGGGGGCTATCTGTCCGTGGTTGACAGAACATCCTCCAGTCAGGAAACAGCAGGGGAACCAAAGTCACTCTCAAGAGCAGTGTGGTACACAGGGAGAGGAAGCAAGAAAAACATGAGTTAGAAGTGTTTCAGTGATTTTATTGCATATAATAGACACCCTTTGCATATAACAGACACCCTTCTTTAGAACCTAATGAGAGGAGAGGCAATTTTTGACCTTTTAGATCACTAAAGATATTTACTAATATTTTTCCCCAACCAAAATATCTGTTAAATGCAGATGCACAGGACAGCGAGCAAACTAACAGAAAGTGTCAGAGTAGCATTTCATCCATTGTAAAAAGATAAAGGAGCTGTACAGGAAAAATTCTGACGTTAATTCTATTTTAAGGGAGTTGCTTGTGTACATTGGTGAACTTATTTAATTCTTCAAGCCTATTCTTGAATTATGCTGATAAGGCCAATTTAAAAGTAAAAACCCCTAGATTCTTAAGTTTCTGCTTCAAGATTCCAAGAGGAATGAAAGATATATCAATGAATCTGGGCTAGAATGGTCAGT
The DNA here is from genome assembly GCF_017590135.1 of Pyrgilauda ruficollis. Taxonomy (NCBI): domain Eukaryota; kingdom Metazoa; phylum Chordata; class Aves; order Passeriformes; family Passeridae; genus Pyrgilauda; species Pyrgilauda ruficollis. The sequence continues at coordinate 8,027,694 of NW_024509210.1, read as the reverse complement.
AAACAGAAATTTTGTTTGAGGAATGCTGTGAAAGTGAAAATGTTAATTTGATGTGTGCCTCTATGTTACTTTGGAAATACAGAGGGAGAAAAATAAGATTTTTAAACAGCAAAAATAAATACCTGATAAGATGCCATAATAATGAAAGAAAAGAGGTGAAACTTGCCATAAGCAACCCTAATTCAGCAGAAAACCTTCTGTGGTTAGTGAGTATTCTTGTTTGAATACAGTACTTTCTTTGGGCTTATCTATCCACTCATTCACTCTCATGTGTAAAATAGTTCAGTCTGAATCCAAGAATGAAAAATACCAACACCTTCTATTAGGAAGTAAAGTAGTTGGAGAGAATGTAAATGGCCTCCTGAAGACTTAGGTGGGATTTGGCCATGCATCCTGACTATGCTGCAGCACCAACGTGCTCAGCATGAGCTGGCTGGACTGGTTGCCCTCATGTTTTCCTCCCAGGTGTTTCTTCCCCTGCTGCTGCTGTGTGATCTACCTAGGCTCAAGTGTGCTTAGGTGTGTGTGTGCAGGATACTGCAGCCACAGCAGGAGTGGTGCAATTAGGCCATTCTTGGTTGGCAACCAGAGCACTGCAGCTTGAAAAGCTCTATTGAATTTATTTAGGGTACACATTTCAGAAGTAAGCCACGAGATCTGTGTGTTTGAATACACAGTCTGTATTTCGTCTGTGTGGGGTGTAAACTCCCCCTTTCCTGCCCCACATGTCTATGTTAACTAAAGGCCACAGGGAAACCCACATAATTAAAAGGCACCGAGGTCATGAGCTGGTTATGAGGCAATTTAGGTTTCTTGTGCAGGCCTGTTGGGTCGATGGAGATGCAAGTCTGCTCTCTATAGGAACAAAGATCTTCTTTTGTAAAACATGAAGGAGAAAAACATGATTTAGGAAAGCCTAGTGCCTCACTGAGGCTTAATTGCATTTTCGGAGATGCATATAGCATTCTGTTTCACTTCAGGATGCACACGGCTGGTCCTGTCACCACTTCAGTATTAAATCTGAGATATATCACAGTTAAAGTAGCATCCCTGTTGAAAATAACATCTGAGTAAACATTTACTCAACTGAGAAACTGAGTGTGGAAAATACTGCTCGAAAAGCTGCTCATTGCTATGAAACAGGACTAGGGGGAAAAAAAGCACAATTTCCTGAAATTCCATTTGGCTTCACACCTCTGTGGTTCTCAGAATTCCCACAAGGAGTATGTGCTTGGTGAATGTCAGCTGACTTTAGAGAGTGAGCATGTGTGGGATGGCAGATTTTAGTCACCCACCTGAGCCAGGAGCTGTGCTTCTATTGCATCAATACATGTTCATCAATCTCTAGAAGCTCTAAAAATTACATGGGCAACTGAAATTGTATAACTGCTTCTGATGCTCACTGTTCAATATTCTTATCACTTTTCTGCCCCAGCCTTGCTACAGAGATAGCAAAAAATGTGACAATGCCCTTTGAGACTAATAATGATGTCAATTTTTAACATTTAGGAAGCACACTGATACTACCATTGAAGATCAGTGTTGTTCAGTTTTTTCATAAGCAAGTCAGATGCCCAGGGACTTGTGACTTGTGACTTACAAAAGAGTAATAACTAATATACATAGAACTTTATATACACAATTTAACAGCTTATTTCACATTCTGTTAAGATCTTTTAAGAATATTGGGAAACAACACCAGAATCAATGGATGATTTTTTTCCTTTTTTTGCAACGGAAAGAAAATTCATATTTTTGATTGTGCATCTCTTATGAGAAAAATGAGTCTTTAATTTGGTCCTTTCTGTATGAAAACAAATAACTGAAGGAAAGAAAGGCAGACTATCCGGATGGTGAAGTTGCATTGCAGGGTTAATGTTTTTAGTTATCAAGGAACCAAACAAGATCAGGTCTTCAGTATTTTAAATTGATATCCTTCATGTTTCAATTTCTTCTATTCAAGATTTATAGGCTTCATTTAAAATATATTACTTTACCTCCATCAGCCATGAGTGAAAGACTAATACAAAGCCAGTACAGTTCAACAGAGTCAATTTTTCTTGCAGGCTGAATCTGTAGCTTAATCTGGCTGGTGAATTTCAACCTAATGTCATGTCATGTGGTGCATATGATATGGTTAATTTTCTTTCAGCTTTTTCTGCTCAAGATGCATTTATCAATCTATAGCTCAAATGCTTATATTAATGCTTTCTTGAGAGTAGAATGGCACCCACCTGTGACAAATTGTGAACCATGGATCATGATCCATGATTCTATTTAGTGCAGCCTTGCAAAGGAAAAGCAGCATGCACTTTGAGTAGTTGATACTGCTTTAAATAGCGTTACGTGGAGTGGTGATGTCCCAGCTGTCCTGAATTCTAACACAGTTTTCCCTACATCTTCGTATGAGGTTAGATCGATCTGTTTCTCATTTAACTAACATCTGAATTCTTCTGCAGGTGCAGGATTTGTTTTGATGTACTCCCTTGATCTTGACCCATATCTGAATAATTGAGGATTGGGTAGAATCTTTTATAAATGAGCTAATCATTATACATTAAAGCCTATTAGAGTCAATTGGTTTAATTCCCAGTAGAGCTAGTGAAGTCCTTATCTGTGTCAAAATCTTCACAACAAAAGGACTGCCTGTAGCAGAGAAGATAAGCTTCCCTCCCCTTCCCCCCTTCAGATGGTACTTTTAAAGAATCTCCTATGCAAAGGTGGCCCTGTAGAATTAGCTGTGAGAGCAGGTGTCAGACTTGTCAATAACTAGCTAAATGTCAACAGTTTGTGTTTGGGGTTTTTTTTAATCCTTTAAATGAAGCATGGCAAACATTGATACACGGATGCTAGTAGCAAAATGGTTGTAAAAGCATCTTTGCCAAAGTTTACAACTCTGTAAGCAGTAGTCCAGCAAAATTGGGGTATCTGAAAATCTACTGCAGCACTGGAATGCTCAGTGCCTATCTGTAATCCTGTCTTAAGAAGGCATTGGACCTGCCATGCACCTGCAGATCAGGCCTATAAGCCATACTGTCCTTTCTGAGCTCCACGTGCAGGACACTGCAAGTCCACAGCCCAGCCAACTGCCTGACTTGTTTGGAGCTTAACACAGAGATTAACACAGAGACTGGAAATTGGTTTTACACAGAGATTGGAAATGATGATGCAAAATAGAGTGCAAAAATTATGTCTATGTTTTTAATGGCACTTGTTTAGCTGAAAAAAGAAACAAAAGTGGGGTTTCAAGTGTAATCTTGAACTAACCAGTTGGGAAGTGAAGATTTATGATGTGATAACTTTGAAAATGGAGGAATAAAAATCATGTGTTGTGGAAAGGGATTTTACAAAATAAACAGTAGACAAATTGGGAGTTTGTTTTGTTGAGGGTTTTTTTTGAGGTGGGATGTGATTTGGGTTTTTTTAAAAAGTGTTATTAAAGAACGGTTATTAAAGTATCTCATTATAAATGCGGAATTAGGAATTGGTAACTGATTTTAATGGAGAGGATGTTTTCTTCTGAAATATCTAGAACACACATAAACAATATACGTAGTTGGTTGAATGCTGATTTTGAGTGCTAATATTTCTGCCAATATACGTAGTTGGTTGAATGTTGATTTTGAGTGCTAATATTTCTGCCAATAACCTCAACCCACATACCAAGGAACTAAATTTCTTGAGTGAGATTGGGGTCATTCAGCCTCTGTGCTAATTTATTTCTTGTCCATTGCCAGGCAGACATTGCCAAGTACAGTGCGTCAGATTGCATGGCAAGAACATGATATGTTTTATCAGGATCTGCCTGCCAAAGCAAGTCCACATAATATTTTGAACTGCTTTCAAACTACAATTCCTGAGAGAGGGGAGAGAGAGTTTGATGCTCTAATCTTGCTCATTGGTGACTTTTTCTGTTGCAGATATATTAAAAATATTCTTAATATAAAACCATTAATGCAGGAATACAACATTAGTTGTAATTCTTTGATAGTAGTAACCAAAGTAGGTTAACCAATTCTTTGATAGTAGTAACCAAGTAGGCAAAGTTGAAGTTTTATAACTTCATTTTCACCAAATGAATGAGTCTTACTGGGATGATGTAAAGCTGATTGCTATTTGTTTTAAGTTGCGAAAGATCATATATTCCAATTATTGAAGTGGACATGGGAAGTAAATAAGAGGAGGATCATCTGAACTTAAAGATATATGCAAATTGCAGCACAGCTAATTCCTGGATTTTTTTTTTTTTCTTTATCAAGATAGGAACAAAACTAGAGCACACACTTTGATACTCTTGTTTTCCTGCATTTATTAAGCTAAAACATGTCCCTTATATGATGGCTTAAGAGGGAACAGAAGATAGAATTTTGGAGACAAGGACTCTTCATAATTCCTATTTATGAGCACGGTGCTGCTGTAAAATGTGCACAAAGGCAGTGCCCAGTAAATTCCTGCGGCGGAGGGGAAGCTGCGTTTGCCCCGCTGCCGGTCCCTCCCCTTGCAGCCGGGAGAGGCTGTGCTGCACATGCCCTGCCACGGAGCCGGGCTCCCTGTGCACAGCCTGCCGCACACCACAGCACAGAGACTGCTCTCATTCCTCTTGGCTTTGTGGAGGTCAGCCTGACTGAGAATCAGAGCATTTGTCCTGACATTGCACCTTTCTTCTGTTCTCAGCCAGGAGCAGAGCAAAGAAAAATTGCATCTACATTAACTGTAGAAGAATTTTGTGAAGCTGTCCTAGAGGGCACTAAATCATTTGTGCTATCGATTTTGTAGAAAAGACAGCTGCAGAGCAGATGTAAGGACTGTGATAATCAAAATCATTAGCCTCAAGCTTGAGATAATTTAAACTACTTTCTTGTATACTCACACAGATGAGCAAGCCCAGTGAATTATCTAATGAGTGCACGACTTAAACATCTGGTTTATGTTGCTCTTAAAAAATCTGAACAGGAAGATGAATACAGTGAATATAGTGTGCAATTGGTTGAGTTAGCCTGGTAAAATTTTGGCCCCATCATTGTCCAATCCAGGTGGAGATGTTGAGAGAAGGAATGGCTCAGAATAACCATAACCCAATGTCTCAGCTCTGTCATGTAACTGGTTCTAAAAACTAGGTGCAAGCAGTATTAACAAAGTAGGTTTTAAATTCCTTTTCTGAAATCTATGCTGTATCAAAACGGGGTTATGTTTTCTAATATAAACTGTATTTTTAATAGCTGCTTACTGTTTGAAAAGTTCAAGATGAAAGCCCTCTCATAATATTATTTATTGGAAGGCGTGCTTCCTTGTGTATCTTAGCATCTAGACTTAGGGAAATAAATGGGCTAGTTCAATACACTGGATTTCCCCAAATGTCTGTCAAAGAACTGTCTTCACTTTGAGAAGATGGTGGTTAATTACGGCTACAACACAGACAATAATGAGGAAATTATTTCACTTTCTATTCACTCTCAAAATTGAGACCTTTTCTCAAAGCCGTGCGTTCCATCTGGTCTGAGATTTCACCAAGCTGCTGGATCAGGGAAGCCGAAGTAAGAAGTTTTGATGGCTTTGCAGCTTGATGTTCTTATTGCAATGTGAAATGTGGAGAGAGTGTATTGTGCTGGGCTGAGTCAATCAACTGAATATACAGATATGCTTGGCTTATGGGCTGTAGTGGAATAAGCATTTCTTATTCAGTAGAATAAGAAACTTCGTACTTCAGTAGAATTCATGGAGGTAAAGTAGTTTTTAAAATCCCTTTGTTCCTAGTTAAGACTTGTGTGGGTTGTTTTAATGTGTGGAAAGCATTTTGGACACTGACAGTGTGGTGCAAAATATTTGGTTGTTTTTTGTAGCTTGGAGGATGGCTCTGTACCAGATCACAGGTAAGAATGCCCATGCTTGTATAAGTTGAGCAATTTTCAAGTAACTGCATTGAAAATGGCAATTACTTAAAAAAGGATGTTATGTAGGTAACAACTTTTTGCTGAGTTCTTTTAGGGAAGGATCAGCAAACTGGATGAACCTGTTAGAATTTTCATCTGAAACTCATCTGATGTGTAGAAAGCATCCTGGATGTCTGGATAGTCATGGCCTGTACTGCATTGTATATCAAGAGTGAAATGCTGGTGTACTTAGAGAAATGTCTTCTAGCCACCCACAGCATTTCAGGTTTCTGTGACCTTATTACCATTTCTCTCTTCATGAAAGCTGGTGATGAAAGTGCACTCAATAGACCTCTTACCATTATCCAGCCTGTTTCCTGTGATCTTCTTAAAAGAGTTAGGGAGAATTCCTGGCTGGGAAATGAATCTTAGGGTTAATGCAGTCTATCTTATCTCAGATCCCAGTGGGAGAATAGGCTTTCTGTAATTCAGCTGCAGGTTATCCCTTCTTTGTGCAGACAAGATGGATGGGGAGATAGAGCTGCTTGTTTAAAAAAAATGACCAGAGTAGGTTTTTGGAAGACAAGAAAATATTTGGTTCCAATTGGACACATGAGCAGAAAGGTTTGAGTGCAATAAATGGGACATTTTTAGAAATGATCATGTTTTATTTAAAGTAATAGCTTTAGAGAAATAAGGCATCTACATTATTGAAAGCGATAAAACCATGTTGTCAGGGTCTGAATGTAAAACCAGGTTCTGCCTCATCTCCCAGTCATTACATCTGTTAGCTATCTCCTGATTAAATAAAAGCTCTTTTGGATTTAGTAACTTTGCTCTGGATATTGTGGCATCACTGTGCATGTAATGGTTTTAATAAATTTCATTTATAGAACTAAACAGAAAAGCAGTCACTGGCACAGAGGGCTCTGGCTGCAATACGTTAACTCTTTGGAAACCCACTGTCAGCCAACAAGTCTGGAACCTCACCTACACCATTACAGACAACTGCAAATAATTAATGTGGGATTAGATGGTGTTTTAGGTGTGCTTTGTGTGGGTTGTTGTTGTTGTTGCGTTTTGGGTTGTTTTTTTTTTTTTTGGGTTTTTTTTTGTTGTTTGTTTGTTTTTTGTGTGTGTGTTGTTTCTTTTTGTTTGTTTAATTAGGGTATATAAAGTAACTGTATAGAGCCTACTGTTTCTTTTTATTTGTTTAATTAGGGTATATAAAGTAACTGTATAGAGCCCACAGTTGATAATATACAACTATATTTGTTTTCCCTTTACAAAATCGTGGGAATTTTTAGTGAAGATAGAATTTCTTATATTCTATAAGTTTAGAGCAAAATATTAACCCAAGTCTTCTTTTCTTCCTGGTGTGTTTTAACCTCAGCCAGCAAATTAACACCATGCATCTGCTCACTCACTTTCCCTTGGTGAGGTGAGGGAGAGAATCAGAAGTGTAAAAAAGTGAGCAAACTCCTGGGTGGAGATAAGAACAGTTTAATAGTTGAGCACCTGCTCACTGGCAGAGCTTGGGAAACTGCAAAGTCCTTGACTTAGGGTCAGCACTGCTCAGCAACAGCCAAACATCAGTGTGCTATCAACATCAATGTGAAACTAACCACTGCTCTGTACCCAGCTACTAGGAAGAAAATTAACTCTATCCCAGCCAAACCCAGGACTTTAGATTTCCAAAAATCCCAGAGGACACATCAGAAGTGTAAAATCTTGGAAAGATAAGAGCAATCTGAAAGAACCATTTAATAGTAAGCCTGTTCTCTAGACTTCGGATCTGCCCTTCGGAGCTGACTGTAAGCCTATCACATCTGTGATAAAACAACATATCTGTGTTTTAATTTATTTTCAGGTAGGAAACAAGGCTCTAGATCAAATAAACACGGTCTTGGTAGTAAAAGGTAATTTTTGTGTGATCCCAGTGAATGGTTGCTAAGTCTACTTTGTGTAAATCTACAGAGAATATGCTAACTTTCAGCTGCTTGGCTCTAAACTCAGACTGAAACAGGACAGGTGTGTAAGTCGGGAAGTTGCCAGTTCAAATTCTTCATGCTGGCCAAAGGTTTAGTGTCCTGTGTGTATGTATTATTATACCTTATTATTCATTGTGTGGGAATATATCCACTGGAGCAGAACCCTCGTTTTAAGAGTAGCTTCATTATTGTGTGACAGCAGGAAATTGCAAGATAGCAGTAACTTTTATTTGTAGGTGTCATTCTCTGTTGTACAGCAATAGCACTGGGAGCAGCCCTGGGGCCCAGGCCCATTCTGTGCATGTTAAAATCTACTTATCTGATTGTTCCTTCAAGAACTTTGGAGAGAGAAAACCCAGAAATTATTTAGAAATAATTTTTAGGGCATATGAAAAGAGAAAACAAGTGAAGTGTATGTATGAGATGGTGTTCCTTTTTCCTCTCAGATTCCAGAAACAGAATCTGCACAAAGAAAAGACCTTCACTCTTACATATTTCTTCCTCACCTTCCTTTGTGTGTTCCCTTTTCAGGGGCAAGGTAATAATTATTTTAGAGTAAAATCTACCTCACAGATTTGAAAGGGAATTCTACTTTTGGCTGGTTTATGTTCATGGATAATATTGATTGCTTCTGCTATCACTGCTTACAAGCAAGTGGCTTCCACTGATGAACCCAGGCAGTTGTGTGGCTCACTTGCATCAAGTTATTGGCATGTACTTGGGAGATGGTGGGCTTGAAATTACTCTGTAACATGAGCCATCTTCTTGGAGACTTCTCCAGTGCAAACTCTGCTGATTGAATAATAATCTCAGGGAATTAATAATTTTTTTCCCAAATGAAATTTATTTCAGTGCATTTGGGGGAAGAGAGCACTGTGTTCATCAGAAAGTTACTTCTCTGCTATTGTAGTTTGTACATGACTTTTGATGAAAGAGAGAAAATTATTTATGAAAAATGAACAAGCCGAGTACTTTTCCATTGACATGTGTCAGCTTTGGGTCAAAGCTAAGCAGAGAAGGGCGATTCCAACAATTCAGTTTTAGGGATTGGGCTTGGGGAGGAAAAGTAACAGAATTAGAAGTCAGATATACTTTAACTTTCTGAGGCCAATTTTATAGTCCTTGCACCTGCTTTCTCAGGGCTCTCAGATTGTTAAAGTACTTTACTTGACAGTCTAAGTCACTTTGTGACTTTGGAAGTACTACTATTGTCTTTTAAAGAATAGGAAGTTAGAGTGTATTTTACTGGTTTACACACTAGAAAGTAACATTTTTTCTACTCAAGTAAAGGAGAGTTGGAGATTATCACCTCTTTTCATTTGGTTTCTTCAAAATTCTTTATTTTTTGGAAATTCAATATGTACAACTAAAGATCTCTAAAGTAAGTTTTTTCTCAGTTTTTGAGAAAAGATATATCTTGGAATCTATAATTTTCATGTCAGAGGAAAAAAAATGAGAAAGCAATGATTGATCATGAAGAGGGAAAAAAAAAATCACCTCTTTCCTATACTATGTGTTATATTGATCAAAGGTTCATTTATCCTTCAATGGTTTATGCCTGCTTTTAAATCAAATGTAATTTTGCTGCTGCTTCCATGGCAAAGCAGATCCTTTAATGGCAATCTGATTTGAAAGCTCACCAACCTGTAAGACTTGACATGGAAATAGGATTAACTAAAATACTCTATTAGATACCTTGGCAAATATATGCTGTTTTTACAAATTCCATTGCTCTTCATCTTGCTCCTCCAGTTAGTTCTAAATTGGGCATTCAAGACATTTTTATCTTTCAGCTCTTTTTTCACTCATTATGTATTTACAAATACATAATGAGTGCTGTACTACTGGATGGCTCTTGTATCCTAAGCAATAGTGGGTTTTGCTCTCCTCTTCTTAGTGCCAAGCAATGGGAAGCAGCAGTAAATAACTGGGTACTGCTCTGGATTTTAGGAACCCAGCAAGAACATCTGAGAGACATTATCTCAGCTCTGAGGGGCAGCCAGTAAAGTTATTTGAAGGAGACTTTCTTTGACCGGTGGATCTCCTCTCACTTTCATTTCAGCAGGTGCCAAGCTGCTGGTCTAATGTCGGGAAATTACTCCAGTGACTGCAATAGCTATAACAGTCCACACTGAGAAAATAGGAGCCCAGAGGTTGTACATGGTTCTATATTTTGTGTCTGGGTAAAAGATGAATAAAAAGAGCCTAATCTCTGAATTTGTACTTGGTTGCAAGACATGCAGAGCTTTATAAAATGCAGGAATGAGATCTTTAATTAAAATTTTGTAACTGTATGAATATTCCCAAGATGCTTTAAGAAAGTGGTGGATGGAGCCATGGGGGAAAGGAATGGCAAAAAGAACAAAGTGCCTGTGCAGAGATCCTGTAGCGAATCCCAGCACTTTGGATGCCTAGATATGAATTGACTCGAATTCGGTCTGAAAGTGGAGAGACAGTCGTTGACCTTTTCAGCTCTTTCAAATGGAGCTGCACTGTGACAGGGGTGTCTAGAAAAGATTTGCTGTGGCAAAGAGACATGCTTTGCCTATGGGCAGGGTCAATAGGCCAGCAAAGTCAGCCAAAAGCTTGTCAAGATGGATTATGTATCAGAAAGGGCTCTTGGGTGCAATTTATTGCATATTTTAAGCAGTATTTTATGGTGTGGGTTGCTTGTGTTCGTAATGCAAAGAATAGCAAGGCTGATTGTGAAGTGCTTTATTCCATGACATTGCTATACTGACAAGGGTAATAGAAGCTTTGGTTTGAGGATGCCAACTGTTTTATGGGAGGAAACAACAGTTAAAATCTCATGTGATTTAATGTCCCTTTTTCTGGATCAGCACTAAATAAAAAAGTAGTCACTAGCACTTTAGGTTTTGGGGATTTTTGTGATTCCCCTTTTTTTGTTCTGATGTCTTCCCCTCTCTGTGCTGTGTACTATCTTGCTCTGTAAATTTTTAACTCAGTCAGGAATGGGTAAAGCTGCCAGGTTCAACTTAACAGAATACAAAGGTTTTCCTTTTTAATAGTCTGAATAGGTTTGAATCTTATTAAATGGAATGAAATTACACATTATAAACTAATGCAGTAGAACTAAACTAGCAGAGATTAAAGTTCGGTCCTGAAAATTTGAGGCAATGCATAAACCAGCCATATTAATTTTTTTTTAGTATCCTGTGTTAGAGGTCTGCTATGAAATTATCAGCAAACTGCAAAACTTTCACAGATTTGAAAGATGTTTTAATACTGAGCTGCAGGTAAATAAAAAATTTCACTGCCGTTGAAGAGACAAAGGCATCCATATGTGTTTGGTGAGTTGAAGCAGTTCTAGACACAGGGCCCTGCTGCCTTTGATTGATACCTTTCCTGCTGAAGGCTCCACCATATAAAGAAGGTACTGTGCATACTGTACAGGTCCTCCGTGCTCTCTTCCACATGGCAAAAGGCTGTATTTGTTGTGCCACTGTTTATGAAACAGAGACACTGTTCTTGGAAATGAAAAAGGAGTTAGGCCATACAATATTATGATCTATTCTGAGCTGCCAGTTCCTCTGTATTAAGTTGTGGCCCACGTAAATTATGAAATTCAGATTATTCTGGTTAATATGCTTGCAGTAGGCGTATTTACTGTGTCAGACTTGCTCTTACAAAAAAGATTGCTAACAGCCATGTTGAATAATTTTTGAAGAACAGATGTAAACATGCTAACCAACAGTTTCTGCATAAAAGGATGTAGGGTTTTAGTAGATTAGAAATTGAATTTGAGTCAGCAATTTCATGCTGTTATGAATACTGAACAGGGGTTTATAAACAGAGACTCTGCATGACATGAAATAGCATGGTCCTGCTTGGTGCTGGTGAGGCATCAATAGGTATCTACCTACATATGGCCCATGCTTTCATGGAAAGATGGCCTGATGGGAAGCTCAGAGAAGAGCAGTGCTGTAAGAAATCTATTGAGAAAGATAGGTAGAATTTGAAGTTCTTATGCTAAAAAGGATCGCAAGAGCAAGACTCAGAGGTGTAGAAATGCTGCAATGAATACTTTTAATCTGTATTTGGAGAGACAGAAAATAAGGAAAGCTTATGGTGATGGAGCACTAGCTCTGTCCTTATGGATGTTCTCCAAACAGATTAGAGAAACAATAGAAGAGACAGAGGCATGACAAGAGAAACTTCACAGCTTTTCCAAATAATGTCCAGCTCTAGTACTACCTATAGAAGTGCAGCTGAGTCAGAATGTAAGTTTAATTTGTCAAATGTAGCTGAAAACTCTTTTTATTATTTGCTGAGTAAACTCAAGAACTTTGAGATGACTTCCCTGCATTTTGTGTGTCATTGAGCTGAGTCATGCAGTGATGAGTCATTTACCTTTCCATGGAAGGGAGACTACTTCTTCAACAGTAGTAGTGGCTGCTGCTTGTTCACTGGGATTTATTTACCTTTTAGCTACAGTAGTGCTTCTATCCAGAACCCTTTGTTCTTTAGTTATCTATTTCTCTTGTCTGTTTTACGGAGGAGGTGAAGGTAATGATGACTATTCAATGTGAAATAAACTTTACTATAATACTTCATGCTTCTCATCAGATTCTTCTGGTATTATTGAAGTCTGCAATCATCCATGTTTTTAAGAATAGTGTATATTTTTTGTGAGCATTGGAGACCTACCATGTTTCCATTTCTTCACATGCCAAGCTGGCTATACTGCACAGTCGGCACCACTGATAGACTGTTATCAGGGGACTCTTGGAAGGGAAGATGATGTTTCTAGAGATTTCCATCCCTCCCCTTTTGCCTGATTTCTTTGTAACTAGTAGGCTGTAAGGGAAGGTAGCTTTTTGTAGGTCAGACACAGGTTTTGAAAACCCCAGAATCTTCCTAAACCATTTATTTGAGAATTGTCTTCTAACTTACTTCCCAAAGAATTGTGTTGCTTGGAAGGAATGTGGTACACTCCTGCCAGCTTCAGCTCAAGGACTCCTGCTCCTGAGCTTTGTGCTTGGAGGTGTCAACATTCACTTTGTCAGCAGCTCCACCTGGTTTTAAAACAACATCAGGCTTACTACATATTCTTATATCTTGAATCAGTATGAGTTTGCATATGAACAATGGGGAGTTTATATCTAAACTAATCAACAAGTCAGGTGACAGGAAGAAGATAAAGACCAATTGACTCGTGCAAGCAGGTTGCGCTCATTTCTCAAGGAATTGCAATGCACACCTACATTAACTTATGCCTGATTGAGGAGTTTACAGGGGATCCCAAATGTAAGGTAGAAGTGGGTCTATACATACTGAGTGCCTTTGCTGGCTGCTGTGAAGTTTCCAGGATTTTATGCTGCTGAAGTGATTCCTTCCATGTTACTTAGGGCACTTAGTGCCTGTGGGCTCCTTAAGGAGACTTGTAAAGCTACTGGCTCTGCTTCATTTCACAGCTGCATCTGTGGGAGTGCAGCTCAGAGGCTCTGGGGGGAGAAAGCTGATACCTGCCCATGCAGTGAGGAGTTGAAGAAAGATTTAAGGAATTAGAGAAGTTCAGGGGATAAGGCAGTGCACCCAGTAACTTCACAGTTGTATTTTTCATTCTGTTAAAGTGTTTATCACACTCTAGAACTGTAATGAAATAGAAGTCAGATATTTTGTATCAGCTGGAGGGCTTGTAGTGCACAATCATACAACGTAGAGAGCAGTCAGGATCAAATATCTTATGCCATGATTGGTGCTTCATGCTTTCTACCCATCGTTTTTTGCAAATTGGATTTTATTCAAATGAAATGGAATGGGAAACCTATTTCTGGAGAAATCATGCAATGAGATGGTGCCTGGTTTCTGCATTGCTTTTATGCTGTGTAATACTTAAACGTCTTCATAGTCATGTAATCAAGTGAGGGAAGGTAACAATCTGTTCAAGTTTCTAAAATATAAAACTACTATTATTTTCTTCTTGTTCTATTTAATAGCTTTAATAGCAAACTTCAGTGTCTATTTTATAAACCAAAACAAAAGACTGTATTTTAAAGGTTTACTCCAGACTAACAATTAAGAAAATACATAACATGTTCCTCTAAATCAAGGACTCGTTCTCAAACATTTAATTCATGTTGCCTTTAGACTACACTCAGAATATTCCTAAAGGTGTTGATTTTTCTTTTCATTATAAACAGTTAGGAAAGAAAAATAATTGTTCCTGAAGACATTAAGACCAGGATTCAAATTAAATTTATGAGATGACAAAACAGAGATTGATAGTTCTTTTTTCAGTTTTAGAGTTGTAACTTAAAGAGAATGTAAGACTGGTAAGCATGAAACATCCTTAAATGCAAATTTGGTTTCAGTTTCTGTGTTTCATATGCTTTTGTGACACCTTGATATCTAAATTAAGCTAATAGCACTGTCTTTTTGGAAAAGACCAGAAATTGTCCAAGCAAGGAACTGTAAAGTATTTTTATACAAAGAAATTTTCTAACTTCTTAAACATGTACAAAAATACTGTAATAATAAAACCCACATAATGCATAACAATTAAAAAGAATGTAATCACTCCTGTGATTTATCCATAAGAATGATACATTAAACTTAGCTCTGATTCAGAAAACCTCTTGTGGTGAACAAAACCTATCCTGTGATCCCTTCAACATCAGAGTATCCACTTACCAAAGTACTGCTTTCTTTGTGTACCTTGAAATTTCTGAGAAGTCATGAAGCATTCTTCATTGAAGAGGAGATATTTTTATGCAAATACTGTGGTGCTTTACAAATATCTCATTTTCTTCCCTATACTTCCAAATATGATAAAGTTTTAGCATTGATTTGATAGAATATTTTTTCTAAAGAATAAATTTTATTTTCTTTCTATATGAATGATACTTGTGTTGAATCTAAATACAGAAAGTGGAACATGGATCTAATTTTCCAATGTAACTTTAAAAATATCTGATTCAAAGTATCAGCATGAATTTTCGCTCCTTAAAAATAAAAGGCAGATAGGATTGAGTGTGAATCCAGATGCAAGTTCAGGGCAGGGAGGATCAATGTGTATGGTTTGAAAGGTGCTGTCAGATGCTGCTTAATGGGGGACACAATTGTTGGACACATCAATCTGCAGCTGAATTTATTTGGCTTTCAATAGGGGATAGTATTTCAGATAGAAACACCTAATTGGTAGTATACAGTAAAAGTGGCACAGTAAAAATGTCTGGCCTGTGTGTTAATTGCTCTGTCTGAATTAATACAGCCATATTATTTATTGGAATACAGTAATCAAACCCGCTGCTGACTGTTACAAAGGGGGGCCATTTCAATTAACAGGCATTGCTCCCAGAGGGACAGTAAGGAGAAGTAAGCAATAGAAGTGTGCAGGTATTCAGGGCAGAAACTGCAAATGAGAGAAGAATGGCTCATTCTTGCAGTCCTTGCACCTAATCCAGGTGTGAGAGGACTTACCCTTTGAGCCTGAGTGGTCTGAGGATGGTTTCTTGTATCATTTGTTGTATAATTCACTAAGGTTTCTTGTTGGCAGGTGGTCCATTGGTATTAGCAGCAGACATCTTCATTTTCTTGTGGATAGAAATCAAATACAGTAAAGCCCAGACAACCTTGGTTCATCCATAGTTACTGAAATAGGAGCTCAGATCCATTCTCTGGCTTTCTAAGGGTAGCAAGGTGAATTTACATCTCGTGTTGCTTGCCCATGTAAAGTTTGGATGGTGTTGCATGCTGTATGTCTTAGGCTTGAGGTTATTCTCATTTATATCCACATGGACATAATGAGTCAGTGAGAGGGAGAGAGGTGGAGTAGTGTAGTTCTCTAGTAAGGCTTTCCCAGAGAGTAGGAGACTCATTTGCTTTTTATTTTTTCCCTATCCCACTGAAAACTTCCAAAACACAAGAAAATTCTTAATCCACCTAGAATTTGTGTTAATGGATTATTTTTCTTCGGATTATTATTTGTGTTATGGATTATTTTCAGTCTCCTAAATAAGTGAAAAAAATCTTAAATTTTTTGAGGCCAGCATGAGGTACCTGTTGTCAACATAACTGAAAAAATTGTCTGAATGTAAAAACTGTTACCTCAAAAATGTGATTGCTTATAGTAACGTGGATGTCTACACTACCCGAGTTTCTTTCTTGCCCTTTATGTACATATAATACTGTCTTAAGAGACTGAATTGCCTTAATAGTTAATGTTTGAGCATGTTTTGTACTTTTTGTTTAATTGGTTGGTTTTGGTTTTGATTTCTCTAATAGGTTGTTTCAGGATTTTAGGATTTTCAGAACTCCCTTGGTCTGATGAGTGCACCACTACTGGGCAATGTATTGTGTGGCTTGATGTTTTTAGTCTATATAAAATATTATACCCCAAATATTTCATTTGAATGAAATATTGTGTGTTATCAGCCTGTGTTACATTGGGTTAGGGGCTTTACATGAGGAAAAGTTATAAGCAAATGCAAGTCAAAACAATCCCAGTATACACAATTAAATTTACCAATCTAATGAAAATTGTAAAGTATCAGCATATAAAAGTCCAAAATCATTGCTTCAAGGAATTGCTTATAGGTTATGTATTTTGACCAAGACACAGATAGCTGTGATGAATAGGAGACCTCCAACCTTTCAGCATAGCGCATTGCTGAAAGAATAGTGATGTTAAACATGGATTTTGGAGAACAGCTGACAGATTTCAGAGAACAGATGATAGATCTCAGAGTGGAAGTGATAGAAGGTTTGGTGGCTGAAGTAGAAATCTGGCATAATTTATGGGAGCTAAGTGTTTTGGAACTGGAGAAAATCTGCAAGAATCAGTTTTCAAAGCTTCTGTTTTCAATGAAGACACTAAATCATAGAATCTAGAACAGTCTGGGCTGGAAGGGATGTTAATGATCATCCAGTTCCCATCCCCCTGCCATGGGCAAGGACCTTTCCACTAGATCAGGTTGCTCAAAGTCCCATCCAGCCTGGCCTTAAACACTTCCAAGGATGGAGCATCCATAGCTTCTCTGGGAAACCTGTTCAAATGCCTCACCACCCCCACAGCCCAGAATTCCTTTCTAACACCTAATCCAAACTTGCCTGTTTGAATACATTTCCCCTTGTAAGACCCCATGCCCTTGTAAGTCTCCCTCTCCACTTTCTTGTAGCCCCATTAGATACTGAAAGGTTCTCTAAGGTCTCCCAGAGCCTTCTGTTCTCCGGGCTGGATAACCTTTCCCCGTCTGTCTTCATAGGAGGGATCCTTTGATCATCTTGGGCTCCCTCTGACAGGTCCATGTCCCCGCGCTGAGAACCCCAGAGCTGGCTGCAGTGCTCCAGCTGGGTCCCACCAGGGTGGAGCAGAGGGGTAGAATCCTCTCCCTCACCCTGCAGCCTAGGATGCAAGTGCTCATCTGAAGTGCTCATGTTAAGTTTCTCATCCACCAACACACCCAAGCCCTTCTCCTCAGGGTTACTCTTCATATTTTTGGTTTAAAATCATGTGAAGGCAGTAATGGAAATACACAAAAAATTCTGCATCTTGAGTCAGCATCTTGGCTCTTATTGCAATGTTACTTTTAAACATTTGTACTCTTGTTTTGTTTGTGTGAATTCCTTTGCAGTACTATACTAGATTCTATCTGCTCCTCCTCCAGTGGAAAGCTGGCCCAAAGCCAAGGTTTAAGTGTTACACCCAAATTCCTGATGTAAAGAAGCAGTACTAGAGAGTGGGTATGTCTGTGTGTATATGCTATCAGTGTAAAAGGTCCCTGAGTATGTCAGAAAGCCTAGTGGTGAGGAAGCTGGAGGAAAATTAATTTGCAGGATGCCTCTTGTTGCCCTAAAGGGTACCAGTGGTGGGAGTGTGGGTGGAGGTTGATTGGGGTTGTTTTTTGCAATTTTTCCCTATTAAAGGCTTTGCCTTGCTTCAAGAGATTAAGCATCAATCCATTTGACTTTCGTAAATAATTTAAATCGTTAATAAAAGAAGCTTTTCCAAGAAACTGTGATTTCTTTTTTTTCTAGCTACTAAAATATAAGTAAAATTTAGAGACATATTTAAGTGTTAGTTTGAAAGAATAAAAACTTTAGCAATATTTTTTTGTTCCTGTGTATTTTTCTGGAGCCCTTAAAGTGATAGAATTAACAAATGTTTGCATTTATTTCTAAAAAGAAACAAAACTTTAATTATGAGTCAGTTACAACTAGAATCCTTTGGTAAAACAGATTTGTTCTGAGTTCAAACATCAAATGTAGTTTGGAACAGCATGCAGTAGGCTTAAGAGCATCTTTATTGTGATGAAATTCAATTTGAACTGTTCCTTATCAGACTTTACACATAATAGTTTTCCTGTAATTTCTTCAAACTTGCAATCAATCAAATCAGTGGCTTAAAAGACTCAACAAAGTAGTATTTGACTCATCAAAATATTATCACATATTTGGAATAGAAGAGGAACCACTTAGAAACTTTGGCCTGGATGTGTATGAAATCTACTTTTTCTGAAGTATTCATTGGTTGGAAAAATCTGTATTGTTGTATGTAAGGCCTCAAATTAGCAAACTAATTAAAAACTTGTCTTGAATTCAAGGAAGTGTGGTATCAGGGAAGTTCGATTTGCTAGCCTGTTGCAGAGCTGGGGAAAAGTTGACACTTTATTTTAATAAAAAGTTTCTTCTTTAAAAGGGAATGAAGAAGCATCAACACCCCCACATTCCCCCAATCCCCTGAAAACCTCAAAATCATTATAAAGAATGCACCCCAACATTTCACTGTTATATTTGTTACTATTATGAGCAAGTGACAGAGTCAAATAGTTTCATCATATCAATATTTGGTGTAAGTCAGAATTTCTCCTTAAACTAAGTATTACTAATGAATTCATCATATAAAAGTATATGATAGTCCTGTGGTTTTGTTATATCAGCCTTCCCAAATTCTAATATCAATTTATCAATCTGGAAAAAATAATAATAAAAATCAAACCCAAAATAGAAGTGTTGTTTTTACATTAGGCTTTTGAGTTAAAGGATTAGAGCTATATTTACAGTTTTCTGGACAGACAGGAAGATTAAAAATAGCCTTTTTGGGAAAAAAGCCTTGTTCTTACAAGAGTTCTTTTAACATGACTTCAGAACCTAAGACTTTAAAGCACTTGCAGCTCTAGATGGAAGCTTGCAAGGGGCCTGTATTATACATTTTTATGGGGGTAGGAAAAAGATTTCTGATTTATCATATCAAATGCTATACTCTTTAAAGATAAAGTCTTGTTTTTATGTTGTTATCACTGGGCTCTGCTCAGCTCGTAATCTGTGAAATCGGTGACAAAACTCTACATATTTGCCATGCATTTCTATTTCTCAAAAATGTGTGGCAAACTTCTCAGGGTTTCAAAATAATCATACAAACTGATCTTGCTGTGTGTGGAACTAAATAGGTGATTAGCAGAGGAAGAGCAAAGAAAGTATTAAAATGTTTCATGGCTTGCAGCGCCTTGGAAACTTAGATTTATGCAACTTTCATGTTCTTTCTGCCTATTTTCTCTTTACAAATTACCAGTATTCTGTTTGCATGAAGGTGCTACAGTAGTTGTCTTAGTAATTAAGAAGGTCATCTGTAGAAAGTCCTCTATATTTTTTACATGCATTTCTATGTTTTAGAGAGTAGGTGTCTTTTTATGATTCCTCTTAGGTTAATTATTCTGATTAGCTCCTGCAATTAGCTGAAGAATAATGGCTTTTTCTTAATGGATATTTTCTTACTTCAATTTAACCCTCTTCATTTGAATGTACTTCTTCATTGTAGTGGGATGTAAAATAAAAGAGCAGCTTAAGGTATATTCTAGTGCATTTTGGAAATCTATCAGAACATGAATGAGTTGCCATTATTATTATTATATATTCAGAATTCACTCAGAAAGCAAAAAAAAAAAAAATGCTATTTTAGTTTGCAATAAATTAGAAATAGGATTTATAAATGTATTTTAATGGTAGAAATATAGACACCTAAGATATTTTGTTGGAAAGAACGGTTGGTCTACTTAGGAACTAGGAGGAGGTGAATTGGCTGCATAATTTATTTTGCAATTTGCTTGCTGCCACAAGAAAAATGCTCTTTTCTATATTTTAATAGTATTTGAATAGGTTGGGCCAGCTTTCCATTGGAGGAGGAGCAGATAGAATCTAGTATAGTAATGCAACAGAATTTATATCAACAAAACAAGAGTATAAATCTTTAAAAGTAATATTTTAATAAGAGCCAAGATGCTGACTCAAGATGCAGAATTTTTTGTGTATTTCCATTACTGCCTTCACATGATTTTAAACCAAAAATATGAAGAGTAACCCTGAGGAGAAGGGCTTGGGTGTGTTGGTGGATGAGAAGCTCAACATGAGCACTTCAGATGAGCACTCTCTGGGCTGCATTGAAAGCAGTGGGAAGTGATTCCTTCTGTATTGGCTGTCAAGTGTTGTGATACTCTGGCTATCCCACAGCAGTGACTGCATGCTGGACCTGTTCCTGTTCTGCTTTCTACCTGTGCTGAGACTCACTCCCAGATTCTCCTGGCCTGTTTCCCTGTCTCTTCACTTATACTGCATGCACTATGTTCCCTTTAAAATTTCTTACCTGTGCAAGATCCTCTCTTGTCTTCTGTGGCTTCAAGGCATTCCCCTAGTACCCAGGTGTGTGAGCCTGGATATACTGGTTCTTCTGAGCTCTAGCACATTTTGTGTGAATTAAAAATTAATTTTCACCATCACAAGGGCAAAATGGGGCAAGCATCTTCAAATCAAAGGAAATGGACAAGTGGCAGAGGAACGTTATGGAAAAAGGCATTCTTGTTGCCAGTATCATGGATGTGTCCACGGCACAGTGCTAAGTGCCTGGAAATTCTTTGTTCTGTTTGATGTTGCACATGTTTAGAATTGTGATATTGTATTTTTCATATGTTTAGCCTCTCTGGAATTATCTTGGTTCTTTGCTCTCTCTCCATCAGTCCTACCCAACTGTAATTAAGCTGCAGTGGGCCTTTCCAAAGACAGGAGAGTTTAAATATCAGTAATTTGATCTGCCCTGTTTACTGATCTCTGCTGTTAGCTGAGTTGAAAGCGAAATGTTTTAATTAAAACGATTGGCAATAAGTTGGTATAATGCCATAATTTGCACTGGGCCTCTTCTAGAAAATGACTTAACCTCTGCCTCTGTTGCTAAGGCAACTAATGGACATGATTGTAACTGGGTGCATGTAGACAGCAAGTGGAGGATCTAAAGCTTTTTTAAATTGCTGGGGTATCATGATGCTGAAAGATTAAAATGTGAAATTAGTAAAACATATCCCAAAGTATCGCTTCCATACTTTATTTTTCACATTTTATTTTTTGGTACTGTTTCATGCTTCTAAGCCTTCCAGTTTGGACTCTAAAACCTCATGATGTCATACTTAAGTTCATTAATGCAGCACTGTATGTATAATAATTTGTGATATAATCTGGAAATGGCAATGGCTATTCTACTGGGATTTAGAATAATGTGTTTGATGGAATCTTATCACCAATCTATATTGAATCAGTAAAGAGTTAAGAATTAGATCATACATTATAAAGTATCCTGAATTACATCTTTAGACAAAAACCACAAAACCTCCCTTTTTTCCTCCTTCACTTGCTGGACCTTAAGATTCTTAATGAATGTGGACTGTAGGGTAAAAAGAATTTTTTTTTTTTCTGAAATAGCCATAGGAGTTCTGAATACAGCTCAATAGATGCCCTTGACCTGATGTCTATCACTGCTGACCATGTGGAGTTTGATGGGGTCTTTTAAATAATGTTTAGACTCTGTACTTTCTAATTTGCCCTGGCTTTCCCCATTGATAAAAACAAAAAAAAAAAAAAAAATAGAACATCTAATATGATATTTCTCTATTGGAAAATAGTCAGAACTAGAGTTCGAGGAAATTACTATTCTTACTGAGAAGAAAGAAAGGCTGTACTTTGTGTACTTTCCTCCTGACCTGATCCATGTCTAATATTTGGGCTCTTAAAGATAAAATTAAAGAGAATGTCACTGCAAAATGCACACCTCAGAAGCACAGATTTAAGCTTGTGCAATCACAAATCAGAACAAAGGATTTAGTTACTTGAGGCCTTTCTCCTGCAGCATCTTGTTTACTTTTCCTGTCTTTTCCATATGTGTGCAGTGTACTGTGAAGGCCAAGACTGGGAGAACAGGGACGTGGCAGAATAAGCAGTACTTAGGTGGAGGAAAAGAGGTGCCTGAAACATTACAGAACTTGATTGCATAGCTTGTTTGCTTTTTCTTCATTCCTTCATTAGTAGATGTAATTG
This sequence comes from Pyrgilauda ruficollis, assembly GCF_017590135.1. Lineage (NCBI taxonomy): Eukaryota > Metazoa > Chordata > Aves > Passeriformes > Passeridae > Pyrgilauda > Pyrgilauda ruficollis. The sequence goes on along the minus strand of NW_024509210.1, from coordinate 8,005,514 downwards.
GGCAAATTAATTTGAAAATTAATTTATGCAATTTATGACTTTATAGCATAACACAGAATGAAACAAATGAGAAATTTTTTTGGGTATGTTTGTTTTTAAAAATATTGCTGGAAAGAAATTTTTTTTCCAGAATTACCTAATTATTCAGCCAAATGTATCTGGAAAATTTAGAGCCTGACCTGTTAAAAATTAAATTGCTTTCCTATCTCAAACCATGCCTGTTTTCCATGAGACAAGATTAGACTTTGGAAAAAACTGAATTAATTCAGTAGTTTTACTGAAAGCTTTCTAGTGCTATAAGACCACTAATTACTTAAGTATTGACAAACTGCATATGAAATCAAGAGTTTTTACAGCTTAGTAAAAATTTTAAGAGAAGAAACTGAAACAATGATTGTGCAAATGGCGTTACTAAAATATTTAAGTTTGGGCCTTAAGGCTAGAACTCTGAAAGCACTTGAAATTATTAAACTTCATGGTAGATGGCTGTCAGACCGAAACAGTCCAACTTGCTCTACTTGTGAAAGGCCATTTCATCAGAAAATTATGAGATGGCCTTCTCATGGTGGAGATTTTAATAAATTCCGCACCATTGTGGGGTTTTTTCTCTCTTTGCTTTCCTACCTTCCCTATATATATATATATATATATATATATATATATATGGAAAACACTTCCAAGGAAAACTCATTTATGTTAGTATTTAATTTATCTTAGTATTTAGGAAACTAAAGCAATCTAGACTAACAAAACCCCATTAGGGACATGGAATATAAAAACAGCACTCTCAAAATCAAAATTTTGGGATGTAGTTTCCACTTCTCCATGTCCTACCACAGGGATTGATTTTGAAGGGGAGGAAACGCTGAAAAATTAGAATAGGAAAAGAAAAGTACAAAAAATTAGAATGCAGCTAGTAAAACTACAAGAACAATTTCAGCTGAAATCAATAAAACTGTGCATCATCTGTGTACTAAAAGTAGGGTTTTATCTTTGGTTATTGAAAATTGCAACATACCTATTGAAATCAAATTGAGTGCTTATATACCCTTATTGTTACAATTAATGTTATTTACCATTTATAGTGAAATAATACCAATAGATCTGAAACATATTTGTTTGGAACAGTAAGAAACATAATTCTCATTACTTACAAACGAGGTTGTGATAGCCATTGTTGAGCAGTCCTACTCAGCATGTGAAAATCGCTCTGAAACTGTATGCAGTGAAAATGCCTGATATGAACTTCATTCAGCTGTCAAGGGCATTTAGTTGCAATTGCATACCTTAATATTACGTTTTAAATAGTACATATGGGTGTGACAGTGCCTATAAAACCAGAGGTAGGTAGTAGCCACATAAAAAGCTGTCTAAGTCAAGTACAGTTTGGCCTGTAGAAACCCTCTCATTTCCTGTTAAACTGAGTTAATGCTGAGTTAAAGAAAATTCAGGCATCTATTCCTGTATAAAGTTTTCTGTGCTGTGCACTTCCTGAATAGTGGCTCTGCGATATATGTATTTCGGCAAAGTAAAGCAGAATACTAGAATTTGGCAGCTTTGCTTCACCCACAGTTGTCTTGTCTTTACCTTGGTAAAAGAGTGGATTAAACCATCAGGGTGGTACTTTTTCCCCTTTGAGTGTAAAACACTGCACTTAGAAAAATCCCCTTCATTGGTGTCTAAGATGTAATAGCATGGTTTGATTTCATGATTTTCCAAAAGACAGAAGCAGAGTTTCTGTCTGAAGGTGTTGGGGAGCACCAGTGATCAGAACAATTTGGAGACCTCTGGAAGCTCTAACTTGAAAGTTTATTCAGTGTTATTGTATATGTTGCCAGTATTACATTTTTTTTTTTTAAGTGAGAAATAGACAGAAAGTCTTGAGGAGAAGGAAGGGGTACTTCCTAGAATTTGTTTAAGGCCAGCTCTATGTGCTTCAGCAGTGCAAATGAGTGGAAGAAAGGCTCCACTTCTTTTTAATCTTCTTTCCTACAAGACTTAATCTACCTTTGCACAAGAAACTCATCAGACTTTGAATATTCAAACTTGGGCTTATTCATTCCTACAAAAATTGCTGCAGCCTAGACCTGTCTTTCTCCACAGCTTTTTTTTCTCCTAATAATTAAACCAATATTTTAGTAGCTTATATATCATCACATTCATACTATTCATAGCTTTAAAATTTTCTCTTCAGTAATATTAAAAATAGATGAATAGATGACTTTTAATTTTAGTGACAGGGACATGGCCCTGAAGATTTTACACATATTGCATTGCTCTGGGGTCTCTCTGGGCACAAATGAGTTACAACAAACGAGTTATAGGTGTCAATATCATGTCATACTGTTCAGCAGAATGCTGCAGTGCACTGTATTATCTGTATTTCAGGGGAAAGAAACATTTGAAGAAATTACTAGCTGAAACTGGCATATACATCATTTGTTTATTATCCTAATTTAAAGCTTGCAGAGAACCATGTAGGAACAAATTATAGTTTATAAATACTAAAAGTGTCATGGTTTATTGAGCTTTTTATTCTGGGGATTTTCCTGGTTGAAAGCAAAAGTCTGAGAAATTAACTTTACTCTCTAAGGAAGTGCAAAGCCTATGTTTTTGCATCTTAAGATATGATGCCAACTAACCTGTAGGGTGGCAAAACCTGCCACTTCTGCATGACTGAAATTCATGCATTTGAGGTCTTAGGGAATATTTGTAACGAAACCACTTTTCAGAGTAGATTGAAAAAGTACAGTTTTGGGAATAAGATGATTTTTGAAAGTTTGCAGCTTTCTCAAGCTGTTTAAGGATATAAAATAGTCGAGTTGTATGGGAAATACTTTAGAGGGCAGAAAGCAGGCAGAGTGAACAAAAGAGGATGGAAAATACATTAATTACATAGCTTTACATAACACATTGTTATCACTGTGATGTGTGCTATCATAGGAACACAAGGTGTGAGAATTGTGTTTAATCTGTGTACTTGCTTTATGGATTCACTTTAAGTGATTCAATCTGTCAGTCATAGTTTTTTTCTTAATTACGAAAGATACCTACTAATATAGTCACAAACTAAGCATAAGCAGATTGATTCAAGAGCTCATGGAAACGCAAACCAAAATGATTACACAGCTCTAATATGAGGGAGACAACTTTGCTGAATTGTATGCTCCTGTCACTTTCCAGGAGATTTCTGTAACAGAAATCTGTGCTGAAGGCTGTAATACTAGTCAAGAAGGTGGATGCTTCAAGCAGGTGCATTCTTGATTTGTCAATTCCTGCTGAGTAGCTGCACAATCTCATGGTTAGTCAGGAGAGTTTGTTGTGCTCAGGAAGGCCATTTCTGACCTCCTGGAGAATGAACCATATGAAGGGTGAATATGAAATGATCACAGAATGCTGAACTTGGAAGGGACCACCTGGAGGTCATCTAGATGACCTCAGATTCCCCAAGAACACAGTAGTCAGGTTTATGCCTGGGCAGCTTCCTTAAATGTCCAGTGAGGGAGACTCTACAACATCTCCTGCACAACCTGTTCCAGTGCTCATTTGCTCACACAGGAGAGCTCTTTCATATGTTCAGGCAGAACTTCCTGTGTATCAGTTTTTTCCCGCTTCCTCTTGGCTTGGCACCAGTGAGCAGAGCCTGGTCCTTCCTCTTTGCAACCTCCCTTTAGATGCTCATAGACATTGTTAAGATCTTCTCTTGGTTATCTCTTCTTGAGGCTGAACAGGCCTAGCTCCCTCAGCCTTTCCTTTTAAGAGAGATGCTTCAATCCCTTCATCATCCTCATTGTCCTCCACTGGACCCACTTCAGCAGAGTCTCCATGTCTCTCTCATACTGAGAAGCCCAGAACTGGACACAGCACTCCAGGTGAGGCCCCACACAGCAGAGGAGAGGGGCAGGATCAGCTCTTGACCTCCTGGCAATGCTCTTCCTAATGCACCTCAGAAAGGGTGATAACTTGCAGGTTGTTGAGGACAGGGCAGAAGTATTTAGGTGCCACTGATTATTTTGGATGAACAAATTTTTCCTGGCAGCCCTTTCGAATTTGTAGCTGTTGCTGTATTACCATTGAGTTTGAAGAACAAATCCATATCCATTATGTTATATGGCTAGAAGAGAATTTCTCTACTAAAAGTTGTTCAGAAAGGCCTTCAGAAAATGAGCTATTGACCCAAAGTAGTAGAATTTGTAGTTCAAAAAGATAACTGGCACTAATTTCTAATAATTGCTAAAATTGTATGGAGGTGTTTGAAGTCCACAGCCGCTTCTACAAGAATTCTTTTACTGCATCTTGTAAAACTTGCACTTTTAGATTCAATATATGCCATTAGTGATGGACCCTCTAATAAACTGCTGCGAATGTGAGCCTGTTTTCAGCATCCTTTCTGCAGCACCCTGGAGTTGATGTGTGTTAACCCCTGTTATAGAAATAACCTTTTACATATATCCTTTGAGTGTATCCAGAGGCTAAAGCTCTCTGAGGGATATTTTAGCATGTCACACTTCAGTTATACAATTCTTATGTGATAAGCTTAAAAACCCTCCAGTTATAAATGGAGTTTGTAGCTGTAGTTTCTCACATGCTAGTGACATTCAAGATCAGAGTTTTAGAGTTAGGGAGTTATAAATATATGAGAATAATCTATGAAATATCATTTTTAAAGTGTCATTATTATTAAACTGGAAAGTATATTCAGTACAGCTAGGTGCTATTTAGTCAGCTAAATATTTGATGATCAAAAAAATAATGAAGATTTCTTCAAGAGGCAACCTAAACAGAATTTACAAGTTCTGCGGTGGCAGGATACTTATAACAGGCTGCTTTTCACATTAATCAATACTGTATTTCACAGCAGACCATTTCTCTGCTTTCTCAGTTACAGAAAAATAGTATTTTTTTTCAACAACTCTGTGAATTAATTAATGCCATTTATTCTTCTGATTCTAACCAAAGGTTGTCAGGTTCTCTTAGCCTGTGTATTGATCTGTAATATAACCTTCCATTTCCTGCATCTGCTATTAAATGGAATAGAATTCATAATGGTTGCACTCCTGAACAGCTGTTCACCTATCCAGTATTGTCAGGTCACCAGGGAAAGTTGCTAATACTTGAGGAGAACTTCACTGGTATATTGATGTTTTCTGTTGTTCAATTAACATTTCTAATGTGGAAGAAAAGAAGATAGTATTTAATATGTCAGCCAGCCTTAAGACAACTCTGTTTCCATTTTCTAATGCCAAAACCTAATACAATGTTTATGTCCATTAGAGTTAAAATACTTTCCTTATTAGCTGCCTAAGTGCATTTTTTCAACAATAATAGTGAAGGGCACTCAGTAAACTAAGACTAATTAATATCCTCAGTCTCCCTTTTGTATTTATCTGATGCCAAAAGCAATATACTTTTTTCTCTAAAGCAGATTAAAACTAAACTGTGGACGGTGCCTCCTTCCTGAACAAAACCTGCAAAATTATCAATTTCCCTGATTATTGTTATCTCTCCTTTCAGAATGCTGCTTACTAACTGGGTTTTTGTTTCTTTGCTCTGACAGCAAAGGTTTGACATATTGCTGCTAGTATGCAAGGGAGCTGCAGGGACCCAGAGCCCAGGACCTGCCATTCATATATTCTTGTGTAATGTTAGAGACACTCCAGTATCAAGTTTTGCTGGAGGCCAACAATTAAGGTGGTTTGGGGGCAATTATATCCTCCTAGAAGGAGTTGAAGCAAAGTAATAACGTTTTCTTAATGGTTTCAAACTTGGATTGGAGGACAGGAGCCAGAGCACACAGTGGTGTATCAGAAAAGACCCTGACCATCTATGATTGACTTGTGCTTCTTTGAGCCAGTTTAGAGTTTTAAGAATGGAATGGGGCCCACTGACATAGGACAACAGGCTATTGCCTCAGGGCAGTGTTTGCTGTGCCAGGATGTTTCAAAAGAAATGGATATTTCCCCATATGGGGTGCAGTAGATTGTGTAGGGACCCACCAGGCACAGTAAGTGTGAAGTTTATGCTGAATTATAATTGCCTTTTTGATCACTAATGAAAGGGTGAAAAATATCATTGGTTTGGCTGTCTAGACATTACCTTCTGCTATTATTGTGTTGAATTATTATTAAAGCACTATTTTTTTATATTAAATATGTATTAGTTCACATGGAATTCAGATATTGTATGTGTTAATGATATAACTGTTAACCAAATACAGGTTTTTCAGCCTTCCTGCTGTCACCCTTCAACCAATGACTCCTTTATCATTCCAGTGTTCTTTTTCAGAATGAATGTGGAGTGCAAAATTAGTAATTCGCAGAAAAACTTCAGTGTTCATCTTCACTGTATTTGTTAAGAGAATACACTTATTTTAGAACCTTTGTATCAGTTGGCAACCTTAGCTTTGACACAAAACACTAACTTGCAGTGTTCCTTTGAGAGTTTTTGTTGAGGGTTTTTTTGCATAGAAGTTGATATTTTTATTTTCAGTCTTATTCCAGGAATGTTTATTTCATTCTTATTCCATCACACACAAAGAGCCATCTTATTCAGTATCCTGTATATATTGCAGACAAAGCCATACATCTTGGGAAGAATGGAAGATCAGGGAAATAGCTTTGAGTTTGCTTGAGTTTTTTTAAATGCTCAGGACCTTATCCAAGTTAAAGGAAGGGTCTTTTCCTGGTTTGCTTTAAAAAGTAAAGGTGTCTATTTTAAGTTCAAGTGAGTCGGAATAAGTGTTGTAGTCAAGTCTTGAATGCACCCTCTTAGGAAGGAAGATGATAAATAAGTTCTGACTAAGTCTGTAATGTTGCAGTAAAAGAGTAGAAAAAAAAAGTTCTTCTTAAGCTATTTTGCAGAGTAAGGCACTATGAAAATATCACAACATATCAAAAGTAGAAGTGGGTGTGATGATTCCTAATTTTTTGTCTTTAAGGGGAGTTATAAGGTAAATTATTCATTTTCTTTAGGGGTTTCATTAGGACTCAGCCTGCTCCAGGAAGCTTAATCCTAGCAAATATTCTGCAGGCCTCTTCCAAGTGTTCTGGAGGATTTTGGTCTTCTCTACACAACTTGCATCTATTCTTATGAGTCTGAGTGTGTCCTGATTTCCATCCACAAATACAGACTAGTTCCGCTGTTTGTACTCCTTCTCCAAGGCACAGCCCTTCTCTGTAAGGAAATTCACTCCTGCTGATCCTGTAGCATACCTCATTTTGGAGTCCTGCCTGGTGAGTAGAGCAGGATTACTGAGTACTTTCATGTACAAACATAACTTTTAATCTCTGTGGTGGCTGGGCAGTTTCTTCTCTCCTCTCCTGGTTCCTTCCTCACCTCTAGCTAATGAAAATTGTACTGGAATCACTTAAACTCAAGCAGCTGTCCTCATCAAAAGATATTCTGAATATCTTTTTGCTTCAGTCTCTAGGCTTGTATCTCCACACAGTGCACAAGTTGCACTGGGAAGATGGACTTAGCTCAGGAATTGTGTTTGTGTCTGTGTGCTGTCATGGTGAACACTGATTTATTTAGGTAATTTTTGAAACCTGTGTAGAAAAAGTTTCATACTTGGTTTTGATTCCATTCCATGTTGTTTGTGAGTGTCATAATATTCATGAAGTGTGATAGTATGAGTAACTGAAGCTTTCAACAAGTGATGTAGAATGGTAAAATATAGCTTCCATATTCCATCCTTTTTTTCAAAAGCACTTTAAGCAAATTGGCAATCTAATTATTGATTTATAAAAGGAAAGGAATTAATACAGCCCCCCATAGCCGTTGGCTGTAAGAGTATTTAAAAGTGAACTGTGCTTAAATTTCATAAAAGCCTCCTCAGCAAATCAGTAGAAGAATATTGATCTTGAAATAAGTATGTGAATTCTAATTGTGTTTTGTCTTTCCACTGGAGAACCATTACTTTATTTAGGTGGAGTTCATTCTTTACTTTTATAGTCTTGGTGTGTTGTCTATGAAAACTGCCTTTACATTTGAGCAAGGCTTGTAACTACCCAGTTTTGCTGATCTTTTCAAAAGAGTGTATTGACAAGTGAGAGCTAAAGAGAGGCTTTTAAGATCAAGTTACCATCACCAAAAGTCTCAGGAACATATACCTATGGTTCCTGGCATAGAGCTGTCTGTTAAATGAGTATGTCAGATGCCAAGTACAATAATTGCTTCTTGCTGTACTGACTCGCAAATCAATTTATTCTGATTATGAACCACCATCTTAATAATAAACAGTGTAATTACATATATATTTTAATATTGGAAAACCACACACATGTAGGTTAATCCTGCTGCTTTCACAAGTGGATTTTGATTGTTAAAAAAGGGAACAGTCTTGGCTACTTTTTAAGTTTTGAAATACCCGATCTGGCTATTTTTTCATTAGAAGATTTTGGAAAAGAGAGAGAGGAAAGAGGCTCTAATGGTCACACAACTCTAATGCATTCAAAGGCAAGGAAAAAAAAAGGAAAAGACAGGGAATCTGAATGTTTAACAAAGTTTTTAAAATCAGTAGTTTTGAAAATAAAATTTTTCAATACATCTCCTTTTTAAATTAAAAATTCAAATCAAAAGTTAGTTTAAGCAATTTCTTTGAAAAGTCAAATATATTTTGACAGAAATCTTTGTTTCTGCCTGAACAAATGAAAGCAGCTTTACACAATGTAACACAGGAAGGTTTCAGCATTGGCATGATAGTTGAATGTAGAGATTTGTGTTCCTTTATCTTCCCATCATTGTATGCTAAATTCAAACGGAAGTTTCTTCTTTTTTCCTATGTTTATTGTTAATATAGCATTGTGGGCTTGTAGATAATACAGCATTGAGCTTTAGAGCCTTTTAAAAGCAGATCTGCAGTACAAACATTAGTAATTTTTTAGCCTCCTGTAGTCTAGCACTGAGTGGGCATGAGGTGCTCCCAAGGAGAACTTCAGCAAGTTTTGGTGAGATAAAATAGAATTCTTTGGGTTTGGTTTCTTTTAATCTAGCATTAAGTAATACCTGAGGGGTATATAGGGGAACAGTGAACAGAGATAAATTGTTGTGTGGACTCTGGGTAACCCTTAAAAGGCCCTGCATAAAGCAGCACTGTTTTGTCACCCTAGAGCAATGGGTCACTTGAGTGCATCACGGTGCTGTGTATTGCTCCTCCAAAGTTTGCTGATGGCAACTGAAGTGTTGGTCTCTTCTTCCAGGGAGTAAGTGATAGCACAAGAGGAAGCGCCCCCAAATTGCTCCATAAGAGCACCTAGTAGTCAAAAAAATTACCTAGTAGTCAAAATTTCTTCAAAGATTTGTCAGGCATTGGAACAGGCTGCCCAGGGAAAGTGGTTGAGTCACCATCCTTAGAGAATTTTAAAAGATGTGTAGGCATGGTGCTTAGGGATATGGTTCACCCTTGGACTTGGCAGTGTTAGATTTGTACTTGGACTCAGTGATCACAGAATAGTTTGCCCAACCCTCCTGCAGTAAGCAGGGACATCTTCAACTAGATCTGGTTGCTCAGTGTCCTACCCAACCTGACTTGGAATGTTTCCAAGGATGAGGCCTCTACTACCTCTCTGGGCAACCTCTACCAGTGTTTCAACACCTTTGTCGCAAAAAGGCTCTTTTCCAGTCTAAATCATTCCATGATTCTATGGTTGTGACTGACAGCTTACTCAGCCATGTCTGCTGAGATGGACCACAAATTCACATTTTTAGAACTTACTTCTATATGGATTTTTTACCATGTTTGCATTTCCCAAAAATTCTGTTGCAGTATAATTTAAACAAGCTGACAACAATGAGCAGTTGGGCTGAATTCAAGTCATTCAGTTTAACATTTAATTGATATATCCCTGACTAAAGACTGAATAATCTCTGTGTACATAGTGAAGAAATACTTTCTACAAATCCAAATTATATTGGGTAATTTAGGTGCATAAAAATTTAGCCTAATGAACAAGTTACTGCAGGGTAAAAGATGACTCAAATTATTCTGCATTTACTTTCAGTAGGGATTTAGCAGCAGATTTAACAACAGTTAGGATATTATTTTGTGTTGGCAATTTTGGAAAAGTTACTTCAACTGCACTGGGAGAAATCTTTATATCATATGGAGAGAAAACGTAATAAAAACCTAACAACTCAGCATCAGTTAGTGCTGCTTCATAGCAAACCTCCATTGAAAATCTCTAAATTTTAGCGAGAGAGAGAATATCTGGATATTTATATTCATTGAACTGGAGGAAAACAGTTTAGTTCACTACTAGAAATAACAGCTAGAAAAGAATAATGCGTGGCTGACAGCACTCATGTTCCTTCTGGCATTGCCTTTACTTTTCTGTGCTTATCATTTCAATTGCAACTCTGAAACACAATTTGGAGGCTCAGTCAAGTGCAATAAAATGAAAATGGAAGACAGGATTTTTTTTCCCTTGCTTGCCTGTCATAAATTGTTCAGCTGTTTTACTTGGAATCCTCATATCATGAAACTGAAATCTTTATGGGAAGATTTTTAATATCCAAAGTTAATATTGGGATCCTATTATGTTGAACAGCATATGAATATAAATCTTGCCTTGGAAAACCTTAAAACTGGATGAACAAATTAACAAGTCAGTGTAATGAGGGAAAATATTATCTTCATTTTAAGGAGGAACAATTGGCACATTAGGAGAAAAGTGTTTTTGCCAAAGCCACACTGCAGGGCTTGATGACAAAAAAATTAATGCTCTGTTTCCTCTAGCAGCAAAGGCAGCTCCCAGTGTGTTTTGTTTGCTTGCTTTTCTCCACTGCTCTTTTTCAGATTTGTATTTTTTGCTCAGACTATTTGCTTACAAGTCATCACAGTAAGTTGCAGTAGTCCCTCAGAAGGCACACTGAACTATGATAAAAGAAAGTAAAACCATTGTCTGAGAAACTTGGTTTGAAACATTTTTGGGCTGACATTGGCCCTGAGGGCTTGAGTACTTAATGTGTCAGTCTCAGTCCCAGTCCGGTGCCTGACCATGAGCTATCATTCCTGTTTAGGAGGGATAAGGAGCTCAAAAACCTTTGCTAAATGCAGCTATTGAATGCATAAGTGGATGTTGAAAAGAGCTCATTTTCCTACGAGTATTTGAAAAATTTCTGAAAAAACTTCCAGAGTTTACTCTTGAGAAGGAATGTTGCAGTGACCAAGATAACCATTCAAAAAAAAAAAAAAAAAAAAAAAAAAAAAGGAGGAATGGCTGGTGGCTTAGGATATTCTTTTCTAAAAGTTAGTGTTTACATATTTTTTTATTTTGTCTCTCTTACAGCATCTTTCAAAATGAAGCAAAACCCCCAGGCAGGAACCCAGAAACATACAAATGGATAGCTTTAGGGTCCTGATGGGAATAATGCCAACAAGGTAAAAAGAAATATTTAAAAAGTGCTAAACATGCAGACCTGTCATCTTTTGCCTTAATGGGCACTTACAAATGTGCTAGTTGCAAGAGATGTTCTTCCACAATATGATTGTGGTTATAAAACAAACAGCATGGTCAATAATATGATCTAATCTGATTGAAGAGGTCAGTTAGAAAATTATTACCCACTTTACAACCCATTAACATCAAACCTACATTACAGGAATGTATGTGATAGATTAAAAACTTGCTTACTTAAAGCAAGAAGGTCTAAATAAACTCCATTATGAATGTTTTTTTATATTTGAAGCAAAAAAATTACCCCCTTGGTGACTGGAATGCAATGGAGAGAGTCAGAACAAGTTGCTGAGTTTAGCTTTTTAATCTCTGTGCCTGAATCCTATCTAGTAGACGTTTGGGGAAGTGGAAAAGACATTTTTGGATTATTAGCTTCTGCTTTGTGATTGACACACTGAGGAGGCTGCAAGAAAGCAATTCAAGGGAAATTGAAGCTGTTGAATGGAGTTACTGGAATTAGGGAAAGAAAAAAAAATGCTTTGCTTGATACAGAGCAAATTATTTGCTGTATCAGGAAAGACCCAATGACCCTTCTAATCTTGTATCCTGCCTGCAATGTTGATTTATACCAGATGCTTCAAATGAAGATATAAATCCCCATAATACGTTTACCTGTAATTGTATAATAGTGTGCAAGGAGGGTATGTTCTTTCTTGACACCAGCCTGTGATCAGCATATGCCCTGTAGCATATATATTGAAAGCTTCTGCCTTTACTCCTAGCTGATGAAATTGGAGATGCTTATGGCAGTCGTATAAGTTAATGTAGAATGAGTGGATGGCTGAGCATGTTGTGTGGCAAACCACTCATGCCCATTGAACTATCTGAATTTTAGCTAGTAAATTCTAGGGCGATTTCCATAGGATGTTATACCTCAAAGTTAGGAGGACATTCTCTTGGGCTTTGTAGTGCCCTTTAACTGGTAATGTCAAAGGAAGGTGCTAACAGTCTTCTGGCTCTGGTTTCCTGAGCAATTATGCAGCAAGTACATGTATCTATATTTTATATTATCTGCTGGACCAGTTTTTCTCCAATGCAAGGTGTTGTGATCAGCTCTTTTTTTTTTTTTTTTCAACTGGCTTAGCTAGATGCCAACATAGCTTTAAGGTATATTGCCTGATATTTCAGATTGCCTTAGGGTTTTTTTCCTGCTTAATTTCTATATGAATTGCTAGATGCAAGCTTCTGAGGCAATCTATGGTTATGTTTGCCTCCAAATTCCCTGGGGAGTAAGGTGAGATAGAAGGGAATATCCAGGTCCTGTCCTCTTTGTTTCTAAAACACCATCTGTCCTGGGGTGACTGCATGCATCCTCACCTGCAATTAATATTGCACTGGTGACAGATATGTTTCATGTACAAGTGCTGAGATTGTCCTGTGTAATGAGCACTTCCTCACTGAGTTCATCCAGCAGCTGCCCACAGCACCAGCCCGACAGATATTGCTGCTGGTTGTACCCTTAGTACCTGCTTGGTTGTCTCCCCAGCTTCTGTAGTAGGTCCTGGAACTTGAGAGTGACTTGTGACACCGGGCTTTGCTGTAGATGTGAGAATACTGCATCTGTGTGCTGTATTCAGGATGGCAAAGAGGTAATGAAGGCGGGGTTCGAAGAGCCCCCCAGAAATGCCTGGAGCCCCCTTCATCAGAGCCATGAACAGACATTAGGTCACGGGGGCAAAGGCACAGAGACTCCCCTTGCTGTGCTGGTACTGCAGAGGTTGTGTCACCATCATGTTCCCTGTCTGCAGGCTGGAAGCAGCTCTTTAGCAAGATCAATTGCTTCTGTGCTGTAGTGCTTCCGGGCACAGATCAGGATGCTGTACCTCTGCCTTTAATGTAGGGTGGTCTGTGGAGGCTTGGACGGCCAGCGATTTGAACATTTCCAGGCTGGTCAAGGCTATTCTACAGGCCTATTTACATTTGGCACTGAGCCCGTGAAGCTCCAGGCCATCATTTCTGCCTGGCATTCCTATCTGCCTGAGTTGCTCTGGCTCAAAGGCATTTACAGGTGACCTGACTGCTTGCCAGGAAATACTTATCTCCTCAGTGACTCTGTGGCATGGCAAGGGAATGTGCTTTTTGGCTGAATGTGGAGGAACTGGATGTCCACCAGGACCAGACTTAAGAGTGGCATAAGGTTTAAGAGCTGGATCATATTTGCCTGCTGTATCCATCACAACATCTGTGAGAAAAAGAATGGGAGGCAGGCTGACCCACTCTGTGCATCTTCAAGGATTGTAAAGTCAATTCCATGTAGGAAGCCCCAGATGAGTCCTTTATACACAATGCATTATTGCGTCTTCACTGCTTCAGTGATGTGGTTTCCAAGCTGGTTTGTTGTTTTTTCCCCAGGTGATAATAGGGAGGTAGAAAACCTTTTATCATGTTTCTGTTAGTGCTTCTTGTGAAGCACTGTATTCCTCACCACCTCCATGCCCTCTGGATGCCTGGCTGGCAGTGCCAGATGAAACCATAAGCCCTGCATAATATGCCTTGTTCTCTTCCTTTAAGTTTCCCTTTTATATTCTTTGTTCCTTCATCTCTCCAGAACGATTTATGCCAATATATATAGCTATAAATGAGACATTTTTCTACAAGCTGAGGTAAGAACAGTGGTGCAAAGCTGTACCACTACCAGTAAAAGTAAACACAAAGAAGCACCAAAACTAGTTGTTAGCCATTAAACAGCTATAGTTTTATTTGCTGTAAACATTTCCAATAAGAACAAGTGAGTAACTACTGACAGTTTTTAAAAAAGGCAAATAGTAATGCACCCAATGCAGTATGTGATTTTATTTTCAAATAAATTTTATTTTATCTTAACTGGTTTAAATTATTTTTGGTTCATGTTCATTTTACTCAACTAGAAGTTTTGGAAAGGAGAGTGGGATTCAATATAACTGAATTGCTTTGTCATGTCTTACAAATGATGTTGCTCCTCTGTAAGCGGAATACGAGAAGAAATGAGCTGAAATGTTCAAGAGCAATGTTGGTGCAGGAATGAATAAAAGTTTTTATACTACTTGTCCTATTTAAATCTTATACTGTTTGAAGGAGATGTGAATTAAGTTTGCTGGGAGTATTTAACAGACTATTATTGTTGGATTAATATTGACTTTGTAAAGTTCATTTTATGCAATTGCCTTGACCTTTACTTGGGGGGCTGGAGTCAGTCTCACATTCTTTTCTGAAAATTCAAATTATCTTGGTTTCAATGTGATGTAAAGAGGTAAAAGTAACATCTCAAAGATAATTGTTAGTATAAAAATACATTTCTATTTATCTCTAGTTAGTTCTTAGACTGCTTTATGCTGTGGGGATGGTTCATCACAATCAAGTTTAACTTTGTATATCGATCTATAATGGTGAAGCTAAAACAAAGCAAAATGTGGGTTTGCATTCAAAAGGATTTAGGAAAGATTTATGATGGTGTCTCATGAACCTGGAAAAGTGATGTATTTTGTTGCAGTATTCATTTCAGTTTTTCTTCATGCTTTGGTGAGGCCTGCCATGAGGGGAAAGGAAGTTTTACTGAGAAATCCAAGATTACTCAGCTGGTATAGTGAAAACATACATAAAACATTTAGATCTAGGCAATATTTTTCCTTGTGTATCAGAACTGTGATTTTGCATCTATTTTAAGTCAAATCAATTTTTGCTATAAGGTTTCTTTGGGCACAGGAATTTACCATTTTAGAGTCCAGAACTGTGGGGTTTTGATCTAGTAGGCAGGCTTGCCAAGAGAATGTGCCCCTTTGCATTGCAGTAAACTGTGGCTTTGGTTTTTGTTCTTGCAGTAACTTAAAACTATTTTTCTTTACATTGTGGCTGAGATATTGCTACTTAGTAGAGGGCCTCCAATGCTGATATTGTAAAGGAATGGAAAAGTTTAATCACACATGTCGATTTTATTAAAACCCTGGTATTTTGCTAAGTATTCTTTTAGGCAAATTCATAATCAGCACATTTCCTTTGTGAATTGCCATATGCTTCAGTGGACAGTGGGCAGGATTTTCCAGCAGATTATAGGTCTGTGAAAGCCCAGGCATTTAGTGTGGTGAATGTTGTAAAAACAAACTATTAGCACTTTGCTGCTTCCAACTAGAATAGCTCACTAATTCAGTTTAGTAAAATATGGTGATATTTTAGTGCCAATAATCAGATCTGGAGACTCTCAAAAACAACAGTAATGGTCTATTATTTCTGCTGTCCCATGGCAAAGGCTTTAAGCATTGAAACTGTTTTGGAAAACTAAAAGACTATAGTCTTGCTAATGTTAGTGATTCATGTATCTACTGAATAATTTCTTTTGTTTGCTGTTTTGCTCGGTTTCTGTAGTTCAGAGAAGACAAAGCAGCTTTTATGAAAAGGAAATGAAAGAACATAACTAGGGTAAGATGTAAACCACAGAGCTTCTGTCATAAACAGGAGGCAAATGGCCTCGTAGCAGTTATACATAAATGAGTAGGTTGTAGTAAGTTGTAGCTGAGAGCATACTTTTAGCCAGGATTGTCATCAGACATCAGTTTGGAAAGTTGCATTACTAGATGCTGTTAAAGAAAATCAACCTGTTGTCTGGCATGATTATGAATTTCCAGCACAGTTCAAGTGCTTGCTTCTAATATTACCATGCTATTAATGTCATTTAGACACCAACTGAATTAGACTTGCCTTGGGAAATTAAGGATGTTGCACATTTTTTCTGGGATTCAGGAATTCCAGGGGTGGAATTCATTGGTGCAATAGCCACTTGGGGTGTGTGGCCTTGATGGACTTGGAATACTGATTTCCTTTCTAGTAGAGTTTTCTGTATGACACTTGGCTAAGTAGAGGTTCATGCCCTACAGATTCAGACGGGCTCCATTTCCCCACTAATTCTGTTTCTATGGTCATCTGTACTATTAGCGTGTCCTAGAAAAGTAAGCTGCCAGCTGGCCAGTATCTGACACACAGGCATTAGCTGCCACTGGGGAAAATCAGGGTGAAATTAGTAATTTAGAATACTTTGGCACAATGACATTCTGAACCCCTGGTGAATGGTAGTATGTTAGCTAGAGAAGCATTGTTCTGCCAGTTAAGTGCCGAAGAGCCACTGTTCAAATATTGGCTTAAAGGAAAGTCAGACCTCTGAAAACAAATTGCATTAAGGAGAGCTAGTGAAACCCTGCTAGTGAAAAAGAAAGCACATAAATGAGGTAAGCATGCCAAATATTGTATTAAATGTTATGGCACTGGTATGGCAAAAGACCCTTATATTCTTCCCAGGTTCCTGAATTTGGTTAAACAGAAGCTTGATAAATCAGAGAAAACGTTTCAGTTTTAGACCTTTCCTCCTGAGCCTTTTCCCAACAGGGACATTGTTGACTATCAAGTTTGCAAAATAAATGCTAAAGTTATGACACCCCAATACATTGTAACAGAAATTTCATAATATAATAGGAGTTAATCATCTTACACTGTGATTTATCTGGATTACTCATTTCCTGATTTTGAAGAATATGTATATTACAGAATCAATGCCTTGAGCCATGCTTGTTGATAGTGTTGTTTTCAATGCTCATGTTACTACTCAGATGTGCTTTCTTCTTTAGGGGAAGAAACAAATGTGTAGAATGATTGTGTTTTCATTGTATATGTAAAGGACAGACCTATGAGACGGTATTTTGCAGCTTTTCAGAATACATTTTGTGTTAAATCCAGATACATCTGTAATGTATGAGCTCTATACTCTTGATGTATCTATAACTGTTGTTTCTGTATAGCTCCAGTTAAAAGGAATCCACAGGAGAATTCAGTTTCATCTTGTACAAGAAAGTGATCTGCTATAATACGGAATAACAGCACATGACTAGATCAAATGTTTATTTATCAGTAGACTAACAGGGAGTCCAAAACTTAGCCAAGTGGAAATAATATTGTGCAAATTTTTCTGAAGTTAGATAATAACAGAGAAAGTGTGGAGTAAAGATCTTTGAACTGGAGGTCATTTCTGAAGAAGTTTCTTCCCTCTTCTTTATCGGGTGAGAGTAGGAAATTTAAGCTGCCATCTGAATGATCTGCAGGGAAGATAACACTAAGGGTGTCCAGACCTTAGAAGGGGGAAGGTTTTTTTTTCCCTTTGCTGCTGGTGGTTTTTTTTTTTTTTTTTTTTGGTGGTTGTTTTTTGTTGTTGTTCTGTTCCATTTAAAATTAGACTATACTGAGGTCCTGTGGCTAAAGGAACATTTCTCCATTTATCTTTGACTGAGCAAGATAAGATAAAACCTACACATAGCTGAGACTATAGCTGGCTGCATATCATCCATCTACCTTGGATGCTATGCTGCAGAGATTTGCACAAGGGCCATATGCAAGAGAAATCCAGCTGGTGCTGCCAGCAGGTCACCTGCTCCCCTGGCCTGCAGGACACTGCTTGAGAGGTCCTGGGAAATGGATGATGGAGATCAAATGCCAGCTTTTCACAGATCACATGCAGACAAACTGGAGCTGCCTGCACATATTCCACCTTATCAGTTGTGTCTGAAATATCTGGGATCTATACAGGAACAACAAAATTATGTGCAAATGATGGTGGCATTTTAATTTCTTTTGTCTCAAAACTGATATGTCTTTTCACACAGAAACCTCATTTAATGTTCCAGTTAAAATCTGCAGGGGATTTTCTGCATAAGAATATGCATGAATAGTTGAAGGTAAAGCTGCAAATAAAATAGTAGGGGATGTCTGGATTATTTGTTCTGAGTAATATTTCTTGACTAATCAGATAACCTTAACATTAGTACTCTGTGCTTTATGCACACAGATTCTTTGGTATGGGGAAGAACTCTAAAGCAGAATGCTCTGAAAGATCATCCTCATCCGTCTTTGTCCCCTTTATGCTTGCACAACAAAAGTGTAAGAGTGTGTTAGGAATAAATGGCAGTAATGTACTGATGGGAATACTTTCAAAGTGGACAACACAGCCTGGATGAAGCCCAACACTTAAGGGTATGAAGCCTGTGATTAATCCTTGGATTCGCGTATGTAACCCTGTATGCACTCTAAAGTCTAGGAAGCTAGTTTGAAAATGATGGCAGCTCTTATGTGTATTTGCAGGTAGGGAAGTGATAAGCAGAAGGATGTATTAAAGTTTGAATAATTTCCAGGCATTTGAGGAGAGTTGCTAAGAAAGCCTTTCTCCATGATGTACTTTCTGTGAAATTTTGGGAACACAGGAACAAAGTTGGGCCAGAAAAAAATGTAGCTTTATCCTTTTTGCTTTGCTGAGGGTCTTCTTCCAGAGTCTGTGAACTGCCTTTATTCCATACCACCCCCTGTGATTTTTTTTTTCTTTCTTTTCCTCTGAGAAGTGCCATCTGGTTTCCAGCATTTGCTTCTTTTTCTAAGGAGACAGTATTTTGGGATAGGGGGTGTCCTTTTGTCTCTGATTTCTGTGTGACAGTGGTTTACCGTTTAGATGTGACATGTGTCAAAAACTTTCTAGCAATTTGTGTTTATCTGTAGACATGCTTTTAGCTACCAACATCCTTTGCTTTTTACCATTTCCAATGCTGACAATTTACCTTCAAAAAAGAAATAGTTGTTTTTTTTTTTTTTAAAGAAAATTAAATGCCTGACCCTATCAGTATTTGATAATTGATGGCTGTATTTTTACATATATTAGGTGGTTATTCCTATGCTAGCTATGGTATTCATTACCCTTTTGAATCCCAGGCTACTATTCATAGCAAAGGCAAGAATCTGCACAAGAAAACCTGGACTTGATTAATATCCTTAATTACTCTGCACTGGACCAAAGGGTAATATTTCTTACTGCCTCCTGTTAATAATCAGTTATGTCTCAAAGCACTTGGATCAATAACATATATTTTTTTCTTCAGAACTGTGCTTATTGTATTAGTAGGAAGGTATTCAGTTAAAAAGCTTGTCAATGTTAACTAAAATTCTTCAGAAATTTGTTATTGATTTTCTAAAAGTTTGTCAAATTTGAGACATTAAACCAGCTCAGCAGCGTTTGGGGTTTTTTTAATAGAATATTTCTGAGGGGTTGTCAGCCAGCTCTGCAGAGTGCAGGGACATTAAGCAGGGTAGCATTTTATACGGGCATGTATTCATCTCTTGACTGCCTGATAAGGCACAAACTCGTTGCCACTTTGTGCTAGAGCAGCTCTTTGTTAAAGTAACTGTGGTCTCTCAGGAGCACACATATATTACTTCAGGTACAGCACTGTGTCAACAGCTTTCTGGGCTGGGGCAGTGGGATCTTAGCCTGGATGCTGTACACACATACAGACATGATTTAAACCAGTTGTCCTTTGGCTTCAACTGTAAATTCAAGGTTAGCTGTGTGGTAGTCAGCAGTCTCTCCATAAGCTTTGTGATGGTTTGCACTGCCACTGGCTCACTGCACTGGGCTCCTCCTCTTGCTGCTCATCCTCTCACTGTGTCATTAGAGCCTCTACACACATTGCTGAGTGAATTGTCAATACTATGTGTCCTTAATTTCTTTGACAGCCTCAGGGACTGAGGTGACAATGAGAGGATTGAGCTTCTGTAGGTTTCTGTTCATCCCCACTACTTTGAGTGTGGTGTGCCTGTGTACATGTGACCTTGAAACTGTCCTAACATGGAATTGTTTAACTATACCCTCAATCCATACCTATAACCATGACCTAACTGCAGCCATTATATCTTACTATCTTGAGAGTGATCATCGGGAGGAGGATGGGGACAGACACTTGTCGGTGGAGACCAGCAACTTGACAAAGTGCAATGGGCATGGACAGAAATACAGGAAATTCTCTCTGAGTGTAAGGAAAACCTTCTTTGCTTTGGGAGTGATTGGAAGGGACTGCCCAGAGAGGTTCTGAAGTGTCCTTCTCTGGAGATATTAGAAATCTGCCTGGATGTGATCCTGTGCAACCTGCTCTAGTTGATCCTGCTTTAGAGAGCCCTTGGACCAGATGAATCCAGAGGTTCTTTCCAACCCAACCATTCTGTACTTCTGTGATAATAATGACAACTGACAGTCTGTTCTTTGTTCCCTGCAGTGTTCAATCATAAAGGCAAAACGTTGCATTGCTGTTAGTTTTGTGGAGAGTGGGAGGAAGAGAAATCCCTGAAGTGAAAGTGATAGGATGTGGATAACAGATTTTAATTGCTGCTTTCTCAGACTGTCTGTAGCCTGGCTAAAACAGATTTTCCTGCTGATTCGCATGAAAGAAGACAATGTTTTAAATATTGATGTGTATGTGAAGGGATTATAAAGTGCCCAGATGGACCTCTTCGGCTGTACTTTTCTGATAATGTGTGTTGTGTTTTTTCTAATTGGTAGCCACTGGGTTCCAGTCCAGCACATCATTCCTCCTGACCATTGCTGTTCCCCAGGCAGGGTGGCTGCCCAATGTTCTTCCAGCTGGCAGCTGAATAGTTCAGGTATGTCACTAACATAAAACCAGAGTGAATAGATTTTTTTTCCCTATTTTTGTGTTGTTCAGTTTTTGGTTGATGAATGATTTCACTTGATCCAGGACGTAAGTACTTTATTTTTAAACTACAAACATATCCAGCAACTCAGTTTTTCAAGTTCACTGAAGCAAAATGAATCATCAAAATGTTTGAAGTTTATTTAAGTTATCAGGTTGGGGTTTTTAGAGGTTTTTCAGCTAGAAAATACAGAATTCTACAATTTTTTTATTTTTTTTGTTAACTTGAATTCATTACCATGTTTGTCAGCCCGGGACTGACATGTTTGTCAGCCCGGGACACATTATCCACACTTCCTCCTCCCAAACTGCCCAGCTCTAGCAGTATGATTTCAGCAAGGCAGCCATCTCTAGGCTTTTTGATGTAAAGACATTTTAAACAAGTTCAAAGGGTTAACAGACAGGACAAGAGAGGGGCTATTTCTGTATCTGAGACTTCAGTGGGAGTGATTTACTGTGAACAGAAGAACTTATCTCAAAAGTCGTCTTTTTATCTGTCTCTGCCTGCAGAAAAGTTTATGATGAAGTAAGGATATCTAGAATGGCACAATTTACATGGCGCCTTTTGGCTGATGAGAAATGGCAGCCTCAAAATGACTACATCGATTAGGAGTTTTAGCCTTGTTTCCAAAAATAATATGCTTATGGAATTGTTGACAATTTTTTTCTGACTTAATGATTTCACCGAAGCATTTATTACATTTATGTCAGAACCCAAAATTATTATGCAAATAGAAGCCTTATCAATCAGCCAGTTAAATTTTCATGCTCTTTTGGCGTAGCTTTTTTGTCTTTGGAGTAAATTTGACAGATTCATGTGATGCTGCTTAACACAGCTTGAAGATGTGCCACATGATTCTATGCTGTTTGGTATAACTGGCAAAAGTAAGGGTAAAAAACCAGAAGGATCATTTCAAAAGTATCAGTGGTACTTTGAGACTTAAATACTACTGATATTTCACTCAAACTTTAGGTTCTAAATGCCCAGGTTGTCTGAGTCAGTGGTATTTGAACTTGTAGTAAGACACTTGAATGCCTGGTATTATTTCCCTCTGCTCTGAATGCAGCTCAGGCATTTTAGATGTGAAAATCTAAGACTTGATCCCATGCAGAGTTAGTGTGGTTAAGAGTGCTTGAAATGTAAACTTTTTGGTAAAATAGATGCTTTCCTTCAGATACGGTTGGCGAGATTTCTGAGGTATCAACAGAGAAATTGTTGATGAAAATAAATGCGGGCACTTTGAAATTGTTGGTGGCCTGGTAATTAGAACACTCTTGTGGCAATGGGAGTCCTCAGTTCAGTTAGGTGCTCTTCCTCAAGGCAAGCAGCCCAGCACAGCTCTCCTACTGTTGTGGGGGAAGATTTTAATCACAAAACACTTGATTTTACATCTGTCTCTCTAACAGATAGTTTTTGTTCTGTTTTTCTTGTTTGTGAATGGGAGGACCAAAAAAAAGTCCTTGGCCTTTTATGGTAGTGAGGTAGGGTGGGGTTTTTTGTTTATTTATTTATTAATCCATAAATACCAGCTTTTTTTCCTCCTATTCTCCTCCTAGTATAAAGGAATACATGGGGGTTCCCAGTGAAAGACCTTTACTTTAAGGGTAAAAAGACAAAAGATTAAGCCATGTCCATCTACTCCCCACAGAGGAAAGCCAAACTCTTGTTTCCAAGCTTTCATAAAAACACCTACAATGTCTTTATACAAAATGACTTTTTCATTGAGTTTGTATTGCTGTGACTCCACTAATGCCATTGAACAATTTTGTGTGTGTCCTCAGGTGATACATCCTTTAGAAAGGCAGTGGTAAAGATGAGTTAATATATCCTGTGACCTTTTGGTTTATCATTTCAAATGACCTGCAGCAGACTCTGCCTGAGGCGTGCAGTTGCTTTGTGGCACAGTGGCTCCAGATCTCAGTATCTGTTTTCATTCTGCGCCTATTTTGCATGTAGTAGTTTGTTAGCTTAGGTGAAGATGGGGAAGGCTGATGAGTACCTCGGGGGGATTGGATTTTAGGTGAGGCTAGCTAATGAAATAAATTGTATGGTGTTAATTGCTATGCAACACTATATATAATCTCTTCTATGGTGACTATAGGCAATGTCAAGGATACTATAGCAAAAATGACCCAGATTAATGAAAAATGAATGGGACAAGCCCAGCAGTGGTGGGACCAGAACCGGCTTCATGATGCAGCAACCCAAAACCACACCAATTTTTTCGCCCTGAACAACAATTATGACAGGTAGAACCCAAAGTCATGAAATAAATTAGCTCAATGGACTCTCACAGGAATGGCGCATAGCCTCAGGGAACGATACCTATATGTATATGTGTGTGTATATCAAAGGACCAAGAAGAATGATGGTAGCTAACTGGAGTGTGTTGCAAAATGTGGGACCTAGGCGTAGCATAAATGGTATGGAGCAAGGGGTGGATCCTGTCCTGGTTTTGGCTGGGATGAGATTAATTTTCTTCCTTGGAGCTGGTGCAGTGCTGTGTTTTGAATTAGTTATGAGAATAATATTGATAATGCATTGTTTTGGTAGTGGCTTAGCAGTGTTTATGTCAGGGACTTAGTTTCCCCTGCTCTGCCAGTGAGGAGGTGCACAGGAAGGTGGGAGGGAGGAAAGCCAGAACAGCTGTCCTGAGCAGTTCAAAGGGATATTCCACACCAGAGAGTGTCATGCCCAGTATGCAAACTGGGGGAATTGGCCTGAAAGTGCCAGTCAGTACTTGGGGAAGGACTGGGCATCAGTCAGCTGGCATGTACATTACCAGTTGTATTGTACTTAACTTGTCATTCTTAGGTTTTATTTCTCTCTCTCTCTCCTTTTAATTACTATTATTGTTATTGCATTTTACTTTATTTCAATTTTTCAACAATTCTTAACTTAAGGGTTTTACCTTTTTCCAATTCTACTCCCCATTCCCCTGGCTGAGAAATGAGGAGTGAGCGAGTGGCTACATGGTGCTTATTTGCCAATTGAGGTTAAACCACGAACTTAAAATGTGGAAATATTTATACTGGGTATTTTGGGTCTGCTTAATTGGTAATTTTCTGAAATCCTTTCATAATCACAAATGAGACTTGTTTGCTTTTTTGGTAGGGAAAATACTGTAAACTTTAAAAGGCTTTGGGGTTTTAATTTCTTTGCAGAAAAACCCTCAGAGTAGGTGAAAAGACTGTGTAACGTTCAGGGAAGGTCATTAAAGTTTTCAATTTAAATTGATTACAAGGAAATGATATGCCAGAGGAAAAAACAATAGATGAAAAGAAGTGTCCTGGATGGCAAGAGAAGATGAATGCTCTGTGTTTTCCCCACCTCAGATTGTCCATGACAAAGTATGATTGTCTAATATCTCAAGATGAGGAGGCTAATACAAGGCCATAAATCATAGTGAACAGCTTTTCAAATAATAAAGCAGTCTGCCTTCTTGCTAATAGGTCCCAAGGTAGGACCCTGAAATGTTGAAAAGAAGGCTAGCACTCACCTCCCTGTGGGTGACAATGACTTTTGCATAGCCTGTATTCACACATTGTCAGGGGAGACAGCTGAGAACTCAACATATTGAGAGTACAGCAGATTTGTAGCCTGCTTGTTAGTTACTTATATGTAAAGATTAATAGGAAAATTATGGAAGATGTGATGTTTTTGTATGGTTTAACTCACATCCATTATTTAGACTCATATAACCTACTTAAGTGTAGAACTGGGAATATTGTGTGTTGTATGGTTAGGTTTCCGTGCCTGCACAGAAAATTTAAAAGCTGGAGCTCATGCATGAGACATTGTTAGCGTGCCTCTCTCTTTCTCTTCTGACTCTTCCTTTGCCCAACCTCACTGACTAAGAAAATGTATTTTTTTCATATGAAAGCCTTGTACTGCATAAGATCACATATAAGCTGAAACAAAATATTCATTTAAGTCTTTCTTTCCATAGATAAAAGTTGAAAGAATCCAGACTGAGAACAGCACATTGAAAAGTGTGAGATAAATATATTTATAACCTATGGGCATTTTGAACTAGGAAGGAGATTAGGCTGTCTTATTCTCTCTAAAAGAATTACCTCAATGGTGGGAGAAAATGAATAGCCTTGTTTTAAGGAAAATCAAATATTTCATGTGATGACAATGTGCAAGTGTTTATGCAGAGCCATCACACTAATAGTTTCATTGATGGAAAGACAGAAGAGGTCCAAATATCAGATATTTGTTTTCTAATTAATTTTTTGTTGTTGTTTATTTCCATATAAACATCTAGTTAATAGGAAGCATCTTTGCTTTCTTTCAATTAGAGTAGACAACTGAGAAACAAAACATTTCCTTTTAATACAGGTTTATTTGTATACCTTTGTTTGCATTGGAACTAGAAGCTTGTGAAAAACTTGCTAAATATGGGATGATTTTTTTTTCAAATAGATTAAAAATACTGAAATATAGCAAACATAATTTGATTGTTTTTTTTTTAGTCACTGTATTTCTAAAGTTAAGAATTTGATTCAATTAAAAATGTTATTCTCCAAAAATCAATAAAAATGTTCACAGTTAAATAATACCAAGCAAAGGAGACAATTTACAGAAATCTGAAATTTTAGTACATCCTCACTGCAAGATTGAAAAAATGAAACACGTTACTGCAAACAAAACAAAAATGGAACTGAAACAAAGTGTCTTGGTGAATGTTGAACTTTACAGTAGTGTTGTCAGTTAAGATGCAAAACCTCTGAAATCTATCACTCGAACTGAAAAGTGTTTGATTCATACCAGTTGTTATCTTAGCAACTAACGACATTTGATTACTGTTAATTGGAATAATTTGGTGGACTAGTCAGTGGGATAATGGAGTCACTTGATTGTCTTTTGAGCCCTGCTCCTAAACTTCTTGGCTTTTAGTACTTTTGTTGCATCTAAAATAAATGGAATCTTCCCATCAAATCTGAGCTGAGATTAAAAAGCACAGTACTGAGAATTATTATTACTGAAAGATGCTAAGATATTACAAGAATAGATGAGCTTTTGTGCACCTCTTCAAGCCTCCTCACATGAATGAAAAAGTCTTCTTCATTTTTTCTACATTTATCTCTTAAATAAAACAACTCCCCCACACTTATTATAATTATTATAATTAAAATGAAAAAGAACACTGCATTTTGGCAGAGAAAGGAACTTAAGGGACCAGAGCTCTGAAGTCATATTTCCTTTGCACAGATTCTAAAACATGAGAAAAAGGAAATATGTACATAACTTTTTAACTTTCTCATGATTATCTTTTTATAGAAGAATTAAAACATAAATTTTGCCATTATATAGCTTTTGTGGTGCTTCAAAAATAATTTTTCACTCACTTTTCAACCTTAGAAACAGCATCAGCCTTTGGTCTCTGTTTCATGTCAAGAACATGAAAGCCAACTGTACAAACCCAAAACCTTTATCAGTGTAAATATGGAACAGTCTCACATAAAGTGAAACTACATTCAAAATAAGAACTTTATGCTAAAACTAGTTCAAAGAATTGACTCAATTGAGCTAAAACATTAGCTCTGTATTTCCCAGAGAAAGTAGCCTTAAACTTTATAACTGTCGTATAAACCAGAAAATCCCTATTGATTGTCTTGATCGATGGTGTCCTGAATTAAGAGGGAGTTCCACGTGTAGCTCACACAACATCAAAGGGAAAACTGTCTTTGCATGACATTTAAGTATCTCTGTCTTATCCTTGTGCTACAAGACAGAATCCTTTTCTTGTAAGAGGTACACAAGGGGATTAAGACAAAATGTCATTGATTCACAGCAGGTTAATCCTCCTACAAAGGAAGATTTATTTGGGTGTTGCTTTTTAATGTTGTTTCAGTTGGTTTGCCTTAAGTTTTAAAATGTTTCTCTGCTGGAGAAGCCCCTGTCTATCTTAAATGCAGGTTGTTCTGTAGACTTAGTTCTCTTACAACTAACACACTTAACAGGGTGCGGGCATCTTTCTGGAACAACTCCTATGCTCTACATGCACCAAAATACTCTCAATATTGACAGGATAATATAAGCTAAAATAGTATGGACCCCAAACCCACACCTTTGAACCACATTTGGTTTAGTACATGGAGTGAATCCCATTACAAACTATCAAATTCACTTCCAAATTTTAAATATTTTACTGAATCATAGGATTTGAGTTTATAAGAATTGGAAGAGGTTTCAAACTACAGAGGGGTAATTTAGAATGCAGTTTTCTCTAAGTCATCAAAGGAGAACCTGTGTGCCAATTATGTATAAAAAATAACTGTTTTCAGATATTTCCCAGTATAAAATTCATTTAAATTCATTTTTTGTCAGTGGCTAGCAGATAAAATTACTATTTTAGACTCTGTGGGAATGATATTACTTACAAAGTTTATTTAGGGTAGGAGAATAGGAGGACCAACTAGTTTTCACAGAATACTAGCTCCACTGAGAGCATGTGTAAAACAAGTATTGCTAGGACAAAACATTACTTTGTATTCTAATCATGTTCATATTTCCTGTTGTCAGTTGTACAAAAGCAGTGCATCAAACATCCAAATGAGTTGAGATGTGTTTTGCTGATTACTGGAGCAGATGGTACATCTCAATTAGGGAAAAATATTTTCTGTTGGCTTATTATACTTTTAAATTAAATTCAGTTGGAGTGGAAGATCAAACATAACAAAACAAAGGATTTTTTCTGATTCTTTTATTACCAGGCTGGGTATTGCACGAAATAGTAATGTATTACTATTAAGAAGTAACATGAATGGCAAACAAAGCTGCTTATTCTAATTCTTTCCCGCTGAAATATCAATATCATGATGTAACAGAATTGGTTAAGGATGGGAACTTGGCAAGTGAAATTAATTTAGTTTGATTTGCTCAGAAGTTACCCAGGATGATGGAAACAACATGGATTGTGCAGGAGAAGCAGCAGGTTGCAGGTGACAGTATCAGCCACTGCTTTGCATGAAGGGCAGCTGGTTGTAGAACGGATTATCGGAGTGTGAGCATTACAAGATGTGATTTATCTTGCCTCTAGTTTTTAAAAAACAACTTCTTCTTATAGTAAAACTTTTTAGGTCATTTACCAGATGTGCCAGGCACACTATCATGAAGAGAACAGTAATAAAATATGAAAATATTAACTTCTCATGTTTGCTTATTTTGCAAAAGAAATAGTACAAGGACCACAAAACTGAATAGAGGAGGTACACTTCCTTCTGTTGATCCAAAGCTGCTGTCATGTAGAATATAATTTTCCCTAAATTGCATTAAAAACTTTAGCTATAATAATGCAAAGTGAAGCAGTATTTTACTTTAAACTACAGTCTGGCAGAGAAAACAGAACACTAGGAATTCACTTGGCTAAGTCCTGTCAGGAAAGTAATTAAAGGATATAATGTTAACTGCTACAATTAGCACTGATTATACGTCAATGACTTGGATAGCCTTAGAGTTATAAGGAAAGGGTTTAAATTGTCTTTGATTTCACAGATCCAACTGAAGAAGTAGAAACACAAAAGTACTTGTGTTATTAATGCTGTGGTGTTTACTCAGAGAAATGTGTACTTTTGTGACAACCCTTTCCTTTGAAATAGATCCCTAATTAGTAAAATTGTAACACTACTGCTTCCATTTTTCTGTTTGGAAAGTTATTTTGTAATATTCTGAATTAAAAAGTAAAGGAGTTGAAGGGATTCTGAAGGAAATGGGTCACATTTATTCCTGATGCAATCGACCTCTTTGTCAATGGACAATGAATTATATAAAGAATGAGTCTTGCCTTACATTGAAAGAGAAGCTGACCTTCTTTTAAAAAAACCACTAATGGGCAAAAGTGGTTTTCTTAGTAATTTTCTACCTGAATGCTAAGTGTTTATTATGATAATTCATTTATCATTCTAAATATTTAATTGTAAGACAGTCCTTGAAGGTTTATACTTCCTGTTGCTATCAGGTCAAAGCGTTTCTGCCAGGTTCATTTGAAACAGGCAGTTTGACTTTTGTCTAATTTTTCATTGTCTTTTTTTTTTTTTTTGTATCAGAGTATCTTCCACTATCTTGCACAGGAATAATTATAAACAATTATTGGTCTCAACTAAGTTTGAGACTGTAAACATGGTTTCCTACAAAGTCTTCAGGTTGACCATGAAAATGACAGATTATTCTTTGCCCATTGTCCTTGGCTGTGAAAAATAGTAGTCTAAAGACTTCATATTTGCAGCTTTAATTATATTTTATTTGTTCAAAATAGTTAAATACTCAAATATTGTTGAAACTGAGATCATGGAATATTTTTCTTTAGGTAATTCAGCTGAAATTCCTTTGAGGTGCTTTTCAAAACAGCAAAAAACCCCGCTTTACTTGATCTGGTAAAAATATTTAAATTGTATCTGCAAGTGCTATGCAGTTGTGAGAACTGACTTTGGGGACACTGGCTGTAGTCATGGAAAACAGACTGTATTTTTCAGAAGCTTTACTGCACAATGTGGATATTTTGATGATAGTTAAAGGCTTTACTCAATATGCAGGTTTTTGCGAACCTTTGTGTATTAGCTGCTAGGCAAGAAGCACAAGGTTCAGACTGTGTAAGCAGCCAGCCTAGCGCTCATTTCTGGGAAACCTTGGCACTTCAGGTGGAGAAGTCAGTGCTTGAATGAGCTGGTGAAACTGAATTACTTCTGCAGTAGAGTTAAACTTTCTGGGTCAAGTTCAAAGAATGTTAGTATATCTAAATGATTTGCTTGTTTCTTGGAAAAGGAAAACACAATTTTTCATAATTACCTAAGTTTTACTATTTATTATCAGACAGTTCTGGTCACTCAGCTACTTTGTTTAGCATTGCAGGCAATGAATGCTGACTACAATGAAAGTAAACAAATTTTTGTCTTAGGGTACAAAGTAATTATAAGGTAAAATGTAGCAAGACTTTGCTTCTATAGAAATGGTTGTGTTGACAAACACAAGTTCTAGAAAAAGAGGTTATGAAAGTCACTAGTGGTTAGGACAGCAGCCAGAGCTTTTTCTCTCAACCATTTTCTTATGACAATATCAGTGGATTTATTTCATTTTCTTCCTAGCTTTTTTTTTTGGGAGATGAGAGCTGTTACTTTGTCATATTGTACTTAAAGGAAGCATAAAGGAATAGAAAAATCTAAAATGTAAAATTCAAAAGGCAATATTAATTTGCTCAACTATATATTTCTATGTATATATAAGAGTTATCTGCTATGTAAGAAGGATCAGAAAATTTCAGCAGACTTAGGTTAGCTGTAATCAATTCATGTTTAGTTTTATTTTTGATTTTATCAGGTGAAATTTTCCTTTTGCTTATTTTACTTAAAACTTTCCCTATATTTCAAGTACGTTTTTTTCACTTTACTCAGCTGGTCCCAGTTTAAATGATGTCAGCTAAGCCAGAGAATCTGAGTTCTGTCCTTTATGATGTCCTGTATTTTGGCCTTGATTAGTGGTGTTGCTTACACTGTCAATTATTAGTAGATACTGCTGGTGCTCTGCTCTTTGATCCTTTCAGCCTTTCATTCTGCCATGTCTGGTGAATAATGATGGTGGGGAGAGCAAGGTCTGCTTTGTTCAAGGATTGCAGGCCACTTGACATGCATTACTTCTTCAGCAGTGCTTTCTGATATTTACTGAGGTAAAGCCTGATTCCCAAGTAGCATAATGTCCAATGAATACAAATCCAGAAAGTACAATGGTGCTTGGAGCAGGCCTTTGTATCGTGTTCTCCAAAGCAAAAAATAACAGTGGATAACTTTTAACTGTGTACAATGATACTTTCAGTGCTGCAAGACTGGAAGCAAAGAATGGTCTTCCAGCTTTACTCAGCAGCCTACTGAGTTCAGTGAGCCATGAAGATGAATATTGATCAATAGACTGTGTCAAAAAGAAGGAAGAAACCCCAGAGTTAAGTCTTAATTACTATTGGATTTAGGGTTAAGCGTGGTTAGAGTTATTTTTCTGGCCCCTGCTTTGCTTTTCAGACATTTGTCTGAGAAAATTCTTGTGAGTGTGTTCTTATTTAAAAGGGGGAGTGGTAGTCACTGGTACACTAATAGCCAACAACACCAGTGAGCTTACTTGTCCCGAGAGGGAGAAATTTGGCCTGTGTCTGTCCTGCAAGTTTGTGAGCTCTTGCTGGCTGCCAGCTTGCCTTGCTTCTGAGGGTGCAGCTATACGATGGCCAGCATTCAGCCTTGGGCTGAGCTCTCCCAGAGACAGGGCAAAAAATGGGTCTCTACAGATCTGTTGTACAAAATACGGTAAATGTGGCCTTGGTGTTCCACTGCTGATTATCACTATTTTATCATGCTCATGTAATCTGGTAAGCAAACAATCCTATCCATTAAACATAACAATAACGGCACATTTTCTCCCATATTCAGCTAAAGATTGAACTTAAAATTTTAAATATATTTATATTATTGTATGAATTTCTCCATCACATATGTGGACATCACTAGATAATATGTATTCAGACTCTGAGGCATTTTCACCTGTCATTGAAACTAGTCTATTCTAAATTCACCTAAGCCTGATCCAAATTGGCTCTAGCTACTGCTCTAATAATTTGGCCTTTGAATTGACATGAGGGCTTTCAACCAAGGCTTATTAATTGCTGGTAAAAAGTTGATATATATGTGTGCAGAGAGTGCAGGAAGTGCGGAAGGTAAGTTGATATTTAAATATGTGTTCATGAAGTACAGAAGGTAGAAGAACTGGAAACTGATCAAATGCTTGCACATGCTTACTGTATCCTTTCTACAGCATAAATGCTTCTAACTGGCAAGAAAGTTAATGTTAGCTAAATGTAAATTAGAATGTGTTTGTGTCCCACTAAAATACTGAAAGTAGTGAAATCTCTGTGAGATAGAGTGAAGAAAAAGGAAAGGATATATTGAGGCAATGGTGTTATTAGAAAGAAACCTTAAATAATCTTCCATTTAGTCCTCCTCATTTTAAGTCTGTATGCAGATTTCACATGTAAAGGTGACCAAACTAAATATTTTCTATCATCTTTTGTCATTGTTTCAGATTTCAACTGCAAATTCATTGGTGTTTTGAATTAATGCAAGCAATGTGCCTTTTTTTTTTTTTTTTTTTTTTTTTTCTTTCTTCCTTATTGTGAGAACTGACTAGAACTACAGAGCCTTTTGACCCTGAAAGTGTTTTAGGTAGAGCCAAGTTATTTTCATTGCAGGTGAAGGAACCCGTTATGTTTCTCATTGTTGTTCCTATTCATAACCCTTTTTTAGGTAATCACAGTGATGCTTTTGCTTTCATTACTTCCATAGTTCTATATGCAATATGAAATTGCTATGTAATACTGGAAGTCTACTGGGAAATAAGGTAAAGATTTGGAAAACAGTCATAGGAAATGTTCAGTCATACTGAAAAACACTGATGGTCAAGTATCCTGTTTGCAGCATTAAAACAAAAAAAAAAAAAAAGTCCCACAGCCAGCCTGTAATGTATCTGGCCTGTAGAGGAAAGATCCTCTCCCTTTCCAGCTGGGTCAAACTTATTCCAAATTTTAGTCTATTGGTTTTCTGTGTGGCTATTACTGAGCAATAATAAATGCATACAGTTTCTACTGGTGTTTTTTCCCCCCTCATACTTTGTCTTGACTCTCACCAGATATATAAGAAGAAAAATATAAAAAAGCAAGGTATCTATTGGTCTCTTTTAAAGATATTAATGAAACTGGTGTAGAAAAATTGCTTTTCAAATTAAACACATTTTTATTTGCTGCTTCAAAATTATCTATCTCAACATGGGCCCAAATTATGTCAGGAATTAGGCACTTAAATATTGTGTTAGAATGTGATTTGAATGAATATTGGGGAAGAACATACCAAAATATAGAAATCTAGTCCCATGAAAACTTCACCTGCAGTGGTGGATCAGTTCTGAAAGATTTTCCATTAAGCCCGTGTTTGTGTGCTGGATTTTTAGCCCCTGCCAAGACTTGAATACATACTTGATACATTAATAATAGTTGTTTTCAGTGTTTATAAAGTGTACATACATGCAGCACGCTACAGGTATTTGTATTCCAGTTATGTCAGCAACACCTGGAAAGCTCAGAAGGACTAAAGACCGAAATGCTAGCAGGCAATTGTTATTTACGTCATCCACTGGAAGGGCCATTGTAATTCAATTATTGCTATAAACTAGGAGGAA
Source organism: Pyrgilauda ruficollis (assembly GCF_017590135.1). NCBI lineage: Eukaryota > Metazoa > Chordata > Aves > Passeriformes > Passeridae > Pyrgilauda > Pyrgilauda ruficollis. The sequence continues at coordinate 7,972,359 of NW_024509210.1, read as the reverse complement.
GTTGAGTATATCTAAGGTTTAAAGCAGAATTGAGAAACCAGAATCCTGATAGAACAGCTGTGGATTTTTTTTTTATGTTTTCCAGCCAAACACCAATTTTTGCTTAAGGAACAAATAATATTATTTGGGGTAAAAGTAGTCTACAAGCCACCTGCTTACCTTCCCCCTTGTATGGGAGTCTCAGCATTAAATAATGTAATGTAATTTCAGGGACAGCAGAGAAAAAAATCTAGTGTTATATGTGATTTATGGGATCTGTATGTTTAAAGCTTGGCCGACTGACAGAGAGTTAAGAACATAATGGTTAATAACTTTCTGTGAAGGATAAACATTAAAAATTAAGAATAATTTATCTTCTTGCAGAAGAAGAACTTATAACATGGAATAATGTATTGCTGTTGAGAAAAGAGGAATTTAGGCTGAACATCAAGAAAAATTTCCTGACAGGAAGTTTTATTGGACAGTGGAACTGAATCTCAAGGGAAGACACAGGAACCCACTAGGTTCAGACATTTAAAACAGTGAGAAAAATGACAGAAAAATGGAAAGTCTACACAGGTATTGCACGGTTCGTTATTAACCTGATATGCCTCTTTCATTTTCACCTTTCGTAATTCCATGGTTCATTAGCCAGCAACCTCTTTCCTCTGCCCTCTGGTACATCCAGGACAACTTCCAGGCAATTTGTAAAAACACATTTCTTAAAAAAACATGTGTAGCTTTTGTTCTGTGGCAGAATATTCAACAGTGACCCTTCTCATGAGGTCACTTGTCTACCCAGACTTCTGCTGTTTCTGTTTTTTGGGGGTTTTTTTTGGGGTGTTTGTTTGTGGGTTTTTTTGGTTTTTTTTTTGTTTTTTTTTTTTTAATTTTAAAAGGTTCTGGCAACGATGCAGTTACTTTCAGTCTGTGAGAACTGGTTGGAGATATTTTTTATCAAAAAATATTCAACCCTAATTAAAATAATCCTAAAATGAGTAGGAGCTTTTAGAAGAAAAATGTGTGTGTTCATTCTGCTTTCAGGCATTTTAAGAGCTGAGCTGTTTAGCAGATGACTTGTTTATTGAGAATGGGAAACAAAAGACCTGTAACCTCTGTTGAAAAATTCAGAATAAGGATACAAAGTCTTAGAAAAGCTGTTTTAAGAAAACTTCTTGAGACCCTTACTCAAAGATGAGTTGCCAGCCAGCAGGACTCATAAGCTCCAAGTCTGTTCAACTTTTGGAGACTCTTGTTCATTTGTTTTGTAAGGACAGTTAATTTTCAGCCTTGTCTGAGGTGTCAGGGCTGTCTGCTGTGAGGAGGAGGATTAGCAAGCAAGTCAGAAAAAACCTTCTCCCCAGTGTGTCTCGTGTGTTGTCAGTGGCCTTTCAGCAGAGCTCCCTTCTGTACAGCTGCTGGGTGTGACATCATGGTGTGCTACAAATCCCTGCACACCACTGCTGGGTCATTTGCTGGGAAATTTTTCAGTCCAGCCTCATTTCAGCACTGCAGGTTTAACTATTTTATTGCTTTAAATACTAGCAAATGTTTAGAAACATGAAATATTGATTTAGTAGATGAAGAAACCTCTGAATGTAACATTTTTCCAAGCTGCTTCACCCAAGATACTCCAGCAGTATTTTATGTGAACCTGAGTTACTGGTTACTAGCAAACCACTGCTTCAATGGGAAGTTGAAGGAAATGTGGAACTGCAAGAACACAGTTCTTTATTAAATATGGCTTTTTTGGTTTTCTACTCTTCTGGAACGTGTATGTTTGATAATACAAGGTTTGCTACCTACAAAGAGATCAGCATAAGGATAGTTCACCTCTTCTTTCAGTCAGCTATTTAATAATGCTTACAGGTTACCGTGAGAATTGTCTGAGGACTGAGGCTAGCTTTGTGGCTTTTTCCCTGTGCCTGTGGAGGTTGGTTGGTTCATTGTATCTAAGTATTTCTTTGTTGATCAGTATCTGTGACAGCCAACAAATGGGAAGTCATAATGTCCGTGTTGTAGAAAATCAATTAAAAACCAACAGGTTCAACAAATTCCTTCATCCTCTAATCAATATTGAGATTAAAGTGTCTGATAAAATCCTTTGGGTAGTCGGTTGTACCTGAAGCTGAAGAAAAACACATAAGAATATTTTTTACTTTAAGGGTTTTCTCACAGCTTTTTACTGATACACAGTTAGGAGAAACAAGTCACTTACTAGAAATTAAACATTATTGCTGTCAAACTAAATTACCTTCTATATAAAATGTACATGGTAGTGCTCTAACAGGAATTCCAATGCTCTGAAGACTGAGTTATATGTAAGTTTTCTACTTTTATAGTGAAAAAAATTAGTATAAGCTGTAATTATTATTTTTTTAAAAGGCAAATTGATAATTCTGATTGTGTGCTATATCTGATCATATCCATATTAGAATGGTAAATAAAAATGGTGTAACATAGTTACTTCGTAATATGGACATTGAAATGGGAAAACTATTATGTTGCTCAAATAAAAGGACAATATTTTTTTTTCCTCAGTGCACTTACTGTTAATTTGCACCACTGAAATAAGAGTCAATCTGGCTGAGGTTTTGGAAACTGGAGGATAGTTTTAATGTCACTTTTAGATTTTGATTGTAGTGTTGAAGCTGCAAACTGCTGTAATGATGTGATGCAAACACCCTGCCTTTGTGCTTTAACTCCAAGGGGGAGGTGTGAAAGTTGTCCCTGCAGGTAGAGAGACTGCAGAGGAGACACTCTTAGGAAATACAAGAACAAAAAAAAGCAGCTCATAATCCCCGGTGACAGATGACTATTGAGAAAAAGATGCACATAGTGACTATATAGTTATTTAAAATGCTTCATGGGGCTCCAGAAAGTTCTGCTGCTGGGGAACTAGCTTGGGATAACAAGGAGCATCTTCCTGCTCCTTGTTATCCAAAGAAACTCGGCACAGCTTTTAAAAGATTGTGACTCCTAATTCCCATAGATGTCTCTCCAAATAGTTTAGGTTGGTCCCTGATTTGTAGGTAAATTTGAAAATGCAAAACTTTCAAATTCCTGTGCCAGAGTGTGTAAGTTATAAATTAATTTAGTGATTGGTGAAAGGTAAATCTTTACACTTAAACCAAAATACAGTCACCTTTCCTATTGTAGAAATTAATTAGTCTTTGACCAAAAATACAGCTCTCATCTTGGCTGTGAGATGTATTTTAACCATGACATCCATCTGGAAACAAAGGAGTCTGACTCTTCCCTGATGTCCTCCTCCCACAATTTTAATGATTCCTGTTTTATGAGAAAGATAAGACAATCCAGACCTTTGGCTCCATGCTTTACAATACACCTGAGACATTCATTAATGGTCCAGAAATTATTTGTGTGACATGTCTTATTGGTTAAATATCACTTACTTATTTATGGCTTCATGCTACTTCCCAGTGCTTTAGACATTTACACTAACCAGCAAGGGAAAGCTTAGTATAAGATTATTTGGACAAATCAGCTTTAAAGCGAGGCTATCCAGAAGCTCGCTCTAGTGACAGTCTGTCTACTCCCTACAACTCTTTTTCTTTTTTGGTGTTATATCTTCAGCCAAGTAGATTAATTCTTTAGAACTTATTTTAAATCAGTGTTTTCTCTCATTGATAAGTGTTGAAGGACCTGCCAGTGTTGTTAATATTTTTTTGTTTTTCTCCGCCTTCTATGGAAGAGCATTTCTATTTTGTAAGCTGAGGCTGGAGCACGATGGTTTAATGATAAACAGTTTAGCAGTGGCTCTGATACTGCTCAGCCTGAGCTGTTACTGGGAGATGAGACATTAAGCACCATTTGCCCTCTGCAGCTTACTGATAAGGGAACAGAGACAGACGTTTAAAACTAACTTTACACCCTACCGCAGGTGCTTGTCAGCATTGTTCATAGCCATTAGTAGTGCAGTACTAATTTTAGTACAGGACACAAGGAAGAATGCTCCTGTTTTGGAGCAGACAGGATTGATTCATGTGTATCTGCTCCATTTGACAAAACAGAGAGTCTGATCAGAGTCCCTAACTGCACACTATGGCATCACTAGGACAGAGATATGCCATAATTTTTTTGAGAATTTTAAAAGAAATTATTGAGAAATCTGTTTCTTCTACTGCTTTTATAAAACATTACACTCATGCAGTGACACTTTTTGGGACAATGCGGTTGTAAGTTATACAGAGGTGTTTGTCCACGCTCTGAATAGTTCATACTTTGAATTCCAGTAGAAGAGTGGTTTTTACTTTGTTTTCAATGAAAACATTTCAGAACTTTCAGTATACTCTACCAAGGAGATGAATTAGCTCCAAAGTGCTAAGTCTCTTGTTTGCGCATCTCCTTCATTTGAGAAAGCAAAATAACTTCTGAAACCTGTGAGCAGGAAAACTGTTTACCTTCCTTCAGAATATAAAAGCCCACAGTATTGCTGTTTCACTTTTTAAAGCAATGCTTATTTCAGCTTTTTGTTCCTAATATTGCTTGTTTATTCAAGTAGCTTCCTCTTTGATTGTGTCACTTTTCATGGTAAATATTTAAATGATTCATATATTTTTATCATTCTGAACTGTTTCTGCAACACTTCTTTTGATTTAACTTACTCCTTGCTAATGATTTGGCCAATTGGTTTAAAGTTTTAATTGCATAACACTGAATTTTAAATTAATTTAATTACATTTTACAAACTAATACTAATGTGATTTCAAATTGTTTTGTGGCTCCAGTTTTAAGAAATGATTCCATGTTCCAGTATATTTTAATGTTACCTTGTTTAGTCACAGCTGATTAAAAAAATCCCAAATGTATTTGGTTATATATATGAGCACTATAGTGTTGAGTGAGATTTTAGATTAGTTCAGTCTTTGTTACTGATTTTTGCTGCTCCAGTAGGAAGAACAGCTGATTGTCTACTGTCTTCACAGCATTTTTATAACCCAGTAGATGATTTGTTTTGAAATTTGTTATTGACATCAACATATGTGTAAAGCATTAGCCAGAGGGGTGGTTAGAATTTCCACTTAAATTGAAGCAGCAGTTTATGCCTTTGCCTTGTTTCCCTTGGACAGTGCTCAGCCTCATGGTGAGTGACTAAATAATAAATTATTAAGCTTTCTCCTAAAGTAATTCCACTGTGTACTTATTTCTTACTGGTTTTCAACTTGCTTGCTAGTCATTGCAACTGGCTCTGTTTTCCATTCCATCTGTACCAGATATATTTACAAGGTCTCGTCTCAAGAGTTTTAGGAAGGTATTTAGTCCTCTGAACCTCAGTCATCTGAAGTCTTTGAGTCATCAGGAACTTTGAGTCTGTACATGGTTCATATTTGTTCACATTTTTGTTCTCACAGTGATCTTTTTGTGTCCAATCTCTATTTTTGTGAAAACAATGTGTGTTCTCTTTTTATTGATATTTACTGATGCAAGGAAGAAATATCGGTAATTTACACTGCAAGCACACAGTATTTGAAAAGATGCAATTGAAAAACCTACCCTGTGTTTGGAGCACTGTGAAGCAACCTCCCTGGAAAAGCACAAATCTTCTGAAGACCCAAAAGCATAAACCATGTCCCTGTCATTTAAGTTACTTCCCAGATTTCTGAGCTGAGCCTACTCCTGCCCAGCTTGCTCAGTTTGTATCAGTGTCTGGCCAGTAGCCCTTCACCTGTTCTGCTGTTTAGAGCAAGTCTTTAAATCCTACCAACTGCTTCTCAACCAACATATTCACTTTGAAGATGGAAAACAGTGGATGCCCTCACTAGAAATTGAATGTTTTCCTTCAGTGTTACATGGAGGGCGCATAGAAACTGTAGAGCACTGGAAAAACAAACCTAGAGAGGATTAAAACAGTTTCCTTTTGCTGCCCACTGCTATGGATTTGATTTTGTGGTGATTTTCCCTTTACAATGTCAATGAGACAAAAATTATCGTGAGTTGTAAATGGAAAATCTGTTACCTAATATTGCAGAAAAGAGCCTGCAGGAGTAAGTTTTCTGCTGTTTAAATCAAAGCTGCCTCTTGCTTTCATTTTCTTGGAAGGATCAGTTTTGGTATATAGAGGTTTTGCCCTCCTGAATCAAATTATTGGAATGTTTGTTGGCAGTATTCAGGAATGTGTGCTTTAAAAGGGGTCAGGAGAATTAATCTGTAATCAATCTCTCAAAGATATTGCAAAGTTTAGAATACATTCAAGAAAGTGATCATTTGTGTTAAAAAAGAGCCATCCTAAACAAAAGCTGGTCTTGTAGGTGTATGTGTGGGGATGTTACATAGCTGGATTAAATGCCTTTGGTTATTATTGAAGGGGACTTTCAGGTGCTTGCCCAAATCTTGTTTTCATGCCCATATTCTGACTGTGACAGTGCAACCTCCTTAACACACAAATGCAATTTGCACACTTTTGATCTAATAATTCCACACACAGCTTCATTTAGTAGTTGTTTAGAATTAAAGAAGGAAGGGGAAAATGTTGCTTTTCAGGTTGGCATTAATTTCATGCCTTGGCAGTTTTGCAGGGACTTGGCAGGTAAAAAACAGAGGTGCTATTTTGAAGTCAGTGTCAGTGGTGGAATATCATCTACCAAGTGCTGAACCTTACTGTTTTCCTCTTTTTCTTCTGGTTCCTTTTTTCTAGGATGAGGGAAGTAGGGGAGCAGAGGTGAAAGCAGGCTGAAAACTGTCATTCAGCACACTTGTACTAAAAAGCCTATTAAACAGTGCCTAACAGCTGTATTGATTCCTGCTACAGTTTCACAGAGTGCCAAAAGGCTCCTGCCACTTGGTGGTTTGGCCTTCAGAGGAGCCCAGTACAGAGTGACAAACTGGTGCACGTGCTCCTGTGTCAGAGTGACAAACTGGTGCCTGGTGGGAGTGACAAGAGCCAGGTCACTGCATGCCGGACAGAGGTGAGTGATGCTGCAGTTCTGCCTGGTTGGCTCTAATGTAAGTTTTTCCAGAAATATGAATCTTGTTATTAATGTTTTGCATTGCTAACAGATAAGAAGGAAAAAACCCCAGAACTTTTCAAGTTATGCATTTTATCTATGTCAGTGTGGCACTGAATTATACTCTGCTTCAAGTCACAAACACTCAAGCTCCCATATATGTGTGTAAAAAGCCTTTCAATAGAAACTTTAGCATACTGACTTTCTCACCACATCTGAGACTATCCAAACAGAAATTCAGAAATGAAAGCCCTGGGCCAAAACTGCATTAATACTGAATGACTACCATACAGGCAGTTGGCAGCTCAGATGAGTAAAAATTAGCTGAGTACCACAACATTTCATTCAGTAATATTCACAAAACAACCAAACATTACTGCAATCATTTCTTCTATAAAGCCTGAGAGAACTGAACTGCTTTAAAGCTCTATATTGGTACTTCTGTTTCCATCCTCTTCTGCTTACACTAAACACACTAGCTGGGTGACTCTTCCTTTGCTTAGACTTTCCCCAGTTTATAGCAGGGCTGGTTTCATGACTGGATTCCCAGATTTTTGGTAACTCAAGCAGACATCTCTTAAAATGGTCATATTTCTTATTTTTTAACTTGGAAATTAGGTATTATATTCTGCATCAGTCATCCTCATTTCAATATGCTTCAATTTTGCAGGTTCTTTTCTTTAAATTTCTCTAGAATTTATAAGATTTATTCTCTTCCTGTTGAAGGTCCATGATAATTTCTATCCCAGTAAAAATTTCGTGATGGAATATCCTATTGTTTTTCAGTTGTTTCATTTGTTAAGAATAGAATCTTCTCAAATGTGACATTCTGTCTTTTCTCTGAATAAAAGTAACAAGAGTTCTTTATGCTTTTGAATCAACATTGCAAAAAATCTGATGCAGTTGGAAGCATTTCAGAAAAGCTTAATTTTTGAGTTTATTAACAAGTGAAGTAGAACATTTCTGGTGTATTAAAATATGTTCATAAGGAGACAGCTATAAATTTGTTTGTGAAATTCCCTCCACCTCTCCTCTGATCTTGTTGGATAAAATGTCCTTTTTTGTCTGCAAGTTTGTGTTCTCTAGAATTTTAGAGAATATGAGTAGAAATAAAGAAATAAATTAATATAGATTTTATCTTCTTTTAAAACTTATATAGGTTATTTACATTAATATCTGTACTTGGTGATTTTTCAGTAGGACTGGAAAATTTTAATGCTGTCTTGATTGCTTTCTATCCTGAGAGAACCATATTCTAAGATAAATTTGAGTTCATTTTTTGCCAAACACCATTTTCTGTAATTTTGTCTTGCAGAAATCTTGTCTAATTGCCATGTCCATGTTGTCCAATGACAGCTTCAAGCTGAGCTCATTAAATCTCAGAAATCTTCTTAAAAAGTCAGTTGGTGACAGGGTGTTGATTAAATTTATTAAATGTAGAAGTAAATTGACTCAGTTTTGGATTATGCAACCTGCAACTGAGCTTAGAGAGCTCATTTTCATTCCATTTCACTTTGTAGGGAAAATATTTTCTCTCTGTTTCCTGCTTCCCAGTAGATGTGGTTACCAAATGTTCAGGATGGTGTCTCAAGCAGTCAAAAGGTGAATGTCTCTATTTATACATATACATGTGTAAGAATATATTTTTTCTTGTGCACAGCTGCACTTTCTTTTAATACAGCTTTTTTTGGTCTATGTTTTCCCTGGGTTGTAAGTGGAAGAGGGAAAAGAAACACTATATGCCATGGGAAATGGATATCACCTGCTTGTATTAGCAAATATAAGGCAATTTTTATCACTGCCTTCTAAATAGCTCTTTTATTGCTTCTCAGTATTCTGTTCTGTCTACTGTGCCTCCTTATGTACCATCAGAGTCTTTGATAATACCAACTATTTCATTACTGAGAGTGCTCTGACATAAATTTTTTGTTACATGGAAAATCCAAATAACCTGCTGAATTGGTTTATGTCGCAAAATGATAGGTGGCATGTAACTGTCACAGGCAGCTTCTACAATCCTATAATTTGTGTAGATAAGAGGGCTTAATGCTGTAATTCTGACAAAAAAAAAAGCACAAGTAAGAATGAGGTCAATGCTTCAGTGTGCTTGTATTTTTCTTTATCACATTTAAAATGTAGTAAAGGCTTCTATTTTTATTCCTGTGAATGAAATTCTTCATGAAGTGTACCAGAGCAAAGATTACCACCTACCAAGTGACTGAAATCACCTTGCTCTTAAGGTATAAAGTTTTCAGTGTTTACATTAAAAGCCAAGCTTAAGCTTTGCATATCTGGTGAAATTTAAGCAATGAAAAAGCCTGGCAAATCGAGCAACTGAAAATTAGAGAAACTGAATCCTTATCTGAAGAACCCATCACCAATTCCAGTGTAGCAGTTCCTATGAAACTCCACATCTCTTCTTAAAAATGCATGTCTCTCTCCAAAGTTTGAGGCATAGAATAGAAGACTAGGGGAATTGTCTTCCATGCTGAACTCTGCTATGATCTTAAAATATTGGAGTTTTTCTTGATTTCCCTCAGTGACTCTGGGACGATGCTTAGTAATGCTTATTTCAGTTGCAGTATCCAAGAAAGCCAGGGTCACCAGACATCTGTGGACCCTAATCTGTTTATGTCAATCTATATATATTTAGGGTGCATCTGAAAGAAGAAAGCTTCTATTAAATTCTTAGAATTTTGGGAAAAAAAAAAAACCAAAAAAAAAAAACAACACAAAAAGCCTGAAAGTAGCTAGGCATAAAATTTTTATATTAACAGCATTTTTCTTGTTAGGAGCACAGTGCAAGCAGTACAGTGCAAATTACATTCTCAACTCTCTCTATCTGCAGAAAATGTCTCTTGGTGCTCTTGTGTGCAGAACACTTTGAATCCAAAACTGCATAACATGAAAAAAACATACTAGCAACCAGGACGAGGCTGCCAAAACTTGTGTTTTTCCAGGGCCTGGGCTCCAAAAAGGATATATGTTTTTAATTAGCTGTGTGATGACAAGATTAAGAAGGCAGGCACTTTTTTTACTTACCATAGTCCCACAGCTCTTTTGGGCAAAAGTGTAAAGCTGGGCTTTTTTGGGGGCAAAAAAAGGAGTGTAATACTTAGAACTGAATTCTCTTAGTTACAGCTAAATGGTATATGAGAATACTCAAGGCACGTTATTTGTGGGAATAAATTTATATAGATCCATTAGGTTAATTGAAGTTAAGGTAATTAAAACTTGCTGAGAATGTAACTCCTATGGTGAAAAACATGAAGGAAGGCAAACACAATTTTGTGTGATTCATTTCACTGGGGAAGGAATGATACCTTTGGGGTCTTTGATATGCAATGGGGCAAATCTGTGGCTATTTCCATGGCTATAAATTGCTCTAGGTTCCATTTAGGAGTGGACTAATATTGTGGAATACTCCTTTTACCCACTTTGGAGAAATAATCTTGGTTTGCCACAGTTATACATAATATGTAAAGAACTTGGGGATCACTGATTGAAAAGAGGTATGGAGAGGCAGATGATTTCACTTTAATATAAATATTGATATCATGTCAATTGCTGTTCTTACATGTTAGACTTTAGAAACTGAATCCTCTGTCTTTAACTGTGGAACAGGTCTAGATCTATTTCCCCCAGATAACTTTGGGTGGGTCTTTGAAACACCCATTCAAATATCTCATTATATGCTGACTACCCTGAAGTTCAGTTTCTACATCCTAGTGCTCTGCATGTACCCTTTTTACTTTCTTTTCTGCTGGGAAACTGTTGTAAATTATTTTCTTTGGCTGGGTCAGGAAGTATTTTTCCATTTGGCTACTCTTTATTCCTGCTTTTCATTTGCAGAGTAATTTCATAGTTAGACACTAGGCAGCTGGTCTTCTAATGTGTGGACTGGCTTAGCAAATAATTTTATTATGTCTACAGTGCACCAGGTTGCATTATAAAGTTTCAGACAAGGCTATCTCCTTCCTTTCTCATTCATAGCTTTTAGCTACGCCTATGCAATTAAATGAGGTAGCTGACTCTCTGCACATCTTAATAGATACAAAGAGGAATAGCCTCTTTAGGTTCTAAGGGTGTTGTTTCAAGATTAGTTTAAGCCAATCTAATTGCAGGCAGCTCCTGTTGACCCGCATTGTCCCTGCTTCTCTTCCTCCCCACCAACATTTTCAGCTGAATCAGGTTCTTGGCATGGTTATTCTTGTGTGCCAGTGGCAGCAAATGGGAAAAGTAGGAGGGAGGAGGAAATGACTGGCATAGTCAGGACCCAGTCACACCAAGCCAGGGCCAGAATGGTGCCCCCAGCAGTGCAGACTCACCAGGGTGATCGGTGAAATTTTGCTGTCGTTTGTGCAGGTGACGTTCAGCAGTGCTTTCATCTCCCATCCTCCAGTAGTGCACTGTTCATTAATGGCAGTGTTTGGTGTGCTTGTTCAGATTTGGAATCTTGTAAGATTCTGTAATATTTGAAAGGTGTGCTAAGGCAAAGGACACGCGTAGAGGTTTTTGTGATTTCCATGTTTATGCTGAGGACAGATTCAAGTGTTCCGTTTAAGATACAGTAGGTAATTTTTATCAAGTAGTATAGCAAATACATTTGTGATGCTACTTTTATTTTTGCAAATAGTGTAGATTTTGGACACCAGGATACAAAGACAAGACAAAGTAGTCATTATTATATTTCACGGCAAACTTTGCCTTGCGTTTAGAAAGGTCTGCTTCAGCATGTGTTTTCTCAGTGGCAGCACTATTTCAACAAGATAGTCATTTAGATTAAACAAATAAGCTTTAATTCTGTTAAGCAGACCTCAAACTCCAAGGCATGCAGATAGACCCATCAGATGTAAAGAAGCCAAATCCAATCTCCTCAGCATCAAAAGAAAACATTTTAGGCACATGTTCAGAGAAATCCTGCTCTTAGTCTTAGAGCCAATAGGAAACACTTGTCAAAGATATTTTGATTTATTTTCCACTTTATGAATGCCTCCTGATGACCCACTTGAAAGGATCCTTGCTAAGTATTTTTGGGCAATGCTGGAGAATAAACTGGAATTTGGTTTTTCTATCTTTGTCTTCAGTATGACTCCCATAACTGCATATATGTCTGAGCTGTCTATTAGTATAGGATTTGGGCAATATCTATGCAATTACTTTTACAAGAATGACCATTTCTGGCATATGTAATCTCAGCAAATTAAAATTTCCACTAATAAGAGCCAGAAAACAATTATAATAGCAGTCTGTTTATGAAGCTGAGACTTTCCATATCAAAGGGACAAATTGTGACTTTGTGAGGCTGATAATAGTGGAAAAAGTTTGGCTTTTTCTACTAGTGTAAGATAGGAAATTATGAGAAGCTGTTGCCATTTAGAAAAGTATTTCCTTTCTGTTCTTTACATGAAGAGCTGTAAGTAATCAGTATCTATAAAAATGGGCTTTCCTCTAGTTATTTGCCAAGGTGGTTCACTTGCATTGCTGTTGTACCTGCTCACTGTAGGTCTGTGAATACCCTTTCTGCAGCACCATTAGCAAAACATGCTTAACCCAATTAATTTAATCTATTTCCATCTGGAAAATAAGTAGATAGTGTGTGGAGGGAATGAACTTCTATCAAGGCATAATTGAGAAATGCCTAGCCATTTCCTCTGTCTATAATTCTATCACAAATTTGAAAAGACTGGTTTTGCCTTTTGTGCTAATAGAGACAGAACTAGTTGTCCCTGTGGGTTTGAGAAGTGCTTTGGGGTGTACACACAGTTGATGCATGTATGTTGTAGCATGTTCTGTTTGTCAGGACTTGTTTCAGAGTGCTGTTTGTCTGGTTGCACCTTGGGGAAGACCAGGTGTCCAGCTGAGCTTACACAGCCAGCTCCATCTGGTGTAGCTCTGTAGTGCCACACTCCATGTACAGTCTCTGTCACTGCCGGCTGCTCACCCTGCTCCTCCTGTGCTCTGGGTAAATGCCTGGGTCATCATGGCCTGAACGTAGAACAAGGGACCTCATTCAGCCTGAGAACTAATCCTTCTTACCTGGCCAGTTTGTGGTTGAATCAGGCTCCTGATCCAGCCATGTTATGGTGGTGTGGTCATCAGTGTCAGCCCAAGGTGGGAGCAAAGAACTGGGAACAGATGCTAAGGCCACATTCTGCATGGCAGCTTATAATGGTGTTTGAGTAAGATAACTTTATAATCAACTTCCTAATGATTAATTTTACACTTTCCTTAAATACTAACCATGTCGAGTACTCTGTCATTTTGCTTCCATCTTACAAAAGCATTTTATTATCTTTGTGTTAATGTGCATTTAATTAAAAATAATGATGCAGGTGATTGCTATGGAATTTACCATATGCTTCACTCTGCTTCACTTGAGTCATATGTTTCCTTCATGCTCTTTTCTTGCACTAGTGAGATTTGCTTTCTTCTGATGCTTAAATCCACATATTCAGATGGGTCTATTTCTTGCCCTCCCACCAATGTTATTTTAAATTTTTAATTCCACTGAGGCTGTTTGTGTTTATTCAGTGGTTATATCTGAAGTTACTGAATTTTTCCTTTATGAGTTCCAGTGCTCCGTTGTGAATCCCAGAAAGGAAGCAGGGATGGGCTGCCTCTATTCGGAACATACTGATTGTTTTTTAATACATTTTTCCCCGAGTGCTTTCCCTGTGATTCCATACAGAACACTCCAGCATTCAGCTGAAAAACAATTTCATATTTCCTTGCATTTCTCTGCCAGCACTACCCTGGACTCTGACTAATGCTAACCAGTGTAATTATCTGTGACTTTGCTCCTAAGCTTTCCATTTCCACTCAGGCCACAGAACGGTGTTCTCCAATCTACAGCAATTATGAGCGTGATATATGAGACAGCTGGAAGAGGGTATTGAGAATAAAAAAAATGAGATGGTAAACAACAACCACTGCTAAGCCAAATGCATAGCAAGTCTCAACTTACACTCTCTTTAAAACTGCTACCAAAATCATTGAGGATTCTGTTTGCATGCCCAGTGCTTTGATCTTTATTTTTTAGTTATTAATTCTGTGTTTGAACTTGGCCCACTCTGCTAAGATATTTGAAACACATAGTTCTGAGTTGTCTCTGCTCTTTTGCACATGACAACAAGGGCCAGCCTGGGTTTTTCCCCAACAGATGGAAACAAGGTCCATGTTTATATAAAGATGTGTGGAGAACCATGGGAAGGTTTTGTGTGAATATGTCCTGAAATAACATCCACATTTGATAACTGGGGATATAAGATAGAAGGGGTAGTGGATTTCTGCCAAGTCCCCAGGAAAACATGGTTTTGCACTTTTTAAAGAAGGAGGTCAGGAGTCTGAGTAGTTGGATGTCTCATGATACTGTGTTTGCTGGATGCGAAGTCATTTGAGAGCATCTCCTGCAGGTCCCCTTCAGCTCCTGCTGTTTCTAGCAAAGGATGTACAGATCCCAGAGGATTAATTACCAATCTCAGATAGTCAGTACTCCTTTTTGCTTCTGTTTGTGCTGAATTTTACAATTTTGCTTATCTATTTAATAGAAATATATAAGAAAGGTTTCTCAGTTTCTTTTGTTGGTCTCTGACCTTTGCTCTTGCTGTTACCTTTCCATGAGGAACCCACAGGTGGAAGGCAACACAACTGAGGTAAATAGGCTTATTTCCTGAAGAGATTGTGCATATACTGTATGTGCCAAACAGATGGGGTATAGTATTTGCTGATTTTATAGAAATACTGGAATTATAAGATATACACATTGAAAGAATAGTAGCAAGTTATGGTGAAACAAGTAATGCAAAGGCCACTGTTTATTGAAATAAATATGATTTGCATTATTATTTGGATATTTGTGTTGCTGTGGGAAATACAAAAAAAAGAAATGTGAGAAAAGTTGTATATTGAACAGTCAAGTTTGAGGTTTTCTTTTTTTTCTTAATTTCTTATGCAAAGCTTTACATTTTGATACTAATTTTGGTTTCTTTTACCTTTTTATTGCATTGAAATAGAAAGGGCTGCAGTAATTTAATTGTACTAATCCCTTAATTAAGCAACCTCATACTCAGTTTAGCTGCATATCTTCTTGATCCAGGCATACAAATATGCCCCTGAAAAATAAGATCTCTGTATTTTTGGCTGTTGAAGTAAGAGCATGATTTTCAGATTTTTTAGGTATGCTCTGCTATTATCATAAAAAACCTTAGAAGGAAAAAATATGATAAAAAGAGTAAACCTACAAACTCATTCTAGTTAAGAAATACAACTTTTAAAAAACCCAAATCCTAAAATATTTTTTAGAGTAATTTGTGGAAAGACCTGAAGCTGGTAGAAATATTCTGAATAAATAAGAGTGGTATCTCAAAATTATAAAAAAAAAAACCAAAAAACAAAACAAAAAAAAAAAACATCTGTTTTGCAGTACATTTTGGGGATTTGATTTTGCCATTTAAATTCCAAAAATAAATGGTATCTAGTATCAATGGCATTATTTTATATAATGTTCCAAAACATGAGTATATATGTGAGAGAAATTATCTTTTTGTATTTCTATTCTCAATTCCTTTTGAAACAAGTTTAAAAAAATTCAGACTTAGATTTTTTACACAAAATACAGGTTCTGTTTCTTCAATGTTTTTAATTTAAATCTTATTATTCACCCTAAGTCTGCAAGTAATATCTGCTACAACAGTGTCTGCCAGTTTGGACTACCTTCTAAGTTCTGCTGCAACAGAATCAAGTTTTTGGGAAACATTTAGGGAAATAATGAGTGGTTTCCATGGGCTTAAACTGTGACTCGCTATGATCATCAATTTAAATAGCTCCTTTTTTAGTGTCTAGGTGACACTGGTCACCTTTGTGATTCAAAGGAGATTTGAGGATGCTTATAGTGAGGTCAAGAGATACAGGATACAAAAAAATATTGATACTTTAAGCTCTTCACCCCAGCCCCCTCTGTGCACACACAAGTGAGTATTTCACCTCTAATTCTGTAAGTGTGCCCCCAGTCTCAGTGGAGAAAGATGTGACTTGAGAGCTGGTGATGGAGTGAGCACAAATGAGCTGTTGAGTGAGGCTCTCGAGTTGGAGGGGACCTATTCCCAGTTTTCCAGGAGGCTACTGATTTTGTTTGCCTGCAGAAACAGGAAGATTGCACAATATTTAGTCATGTTCTGAAAGTTGTTTTGCAAATGTTAAACCTAGGAACCAAAATTCTGCTGCCCTGTTTGTCGTGTAAGGAATTAAGTGTTAGTGAGCTGCAAAAACATCTACTGCTCAGAGACAGTATGAGAGTGTAACAGCAATAAAATTGAATTCTGTGTTTAATAGTTTTGGAGAGACAAAGGACCTACTGTGTTATAGTCCTAGTTTAGACCTATGTTCAAGTTCCACTTTTTAGCACCCTGTGAGAATTCTAACCCTGTGAGTTAGAATAATGTTGCCAGTTCCACTGAAGCTGAAGGTAGCTTTTGTGGGTTTTACGTGGAATTAATAGGGCACACAGAATGTCAGCATATGCAACATTCTGCTCTACATTTTATTATATGAAGAAATAAGAGTTTCTGCAAAGAAAAAAGAAAAGAAAATTAATCTTACAGCACTTTATTCAGTTACCTCATGTTTTCTTGTGTGAAGAAAAATAGAGCATACTTTTATGTCGATTATCAATTAGTTAACCCTTACTTTTTCTTGAATCATGTCCACTAATGTCTGCTTTAGACTTCTGATTTTATTTATTTATTTCCAGGCTGAAAAGGTTATCCTGCTGCATTGTAAACAACCACTGAACCTTCAGAAGAGATTTCTCATCTGGGCTGTTTTGCTGGTGAGTTGCTTGAAGCCTGATGCTATAAAGATAATAGAATTAGGAGACCTAGCAGGCCTCATTATTTTTAATTACTATTGCTGCTGCTCACACACTACATGTAATTCAGTAAAGCTGGAGTGGAGTGAGGGGGGGACGCAACAACTCTGCATTTCAAAATGGGCCATCAGAAGCAGCAGTTGTCAAATCTTTCTGTGAATTATGTGTTTTTCAGATGTATTTTTGTAATAATATTTTGAACAAATCTCAGAAATTCAGTAAAGCAAATAAGAACAGGGAATGTGGGCCTTAAATAGGTCAGAACCTAAGTACCTTCAGCTTGCTTTTTGGTTCATTTATCAAACCAAATCAATTGTTATTATTAGCCTATTATCATCATCCTTCCAGTGAGCTGGTTTCATTTCAATCAATATTTCTAATTAAATTACATCAAATGTGGTTTTAAATTGTAGCAACCTAGCATCATGTTGGCTAAATTTGTATGCATATCTTTATCCATTATTTTAATTCTCTCTTTATTAATAAGGTATTTCTTTACAAATAAGCAATAAGCAGCTGTGTTGAAACAGCTATACATCAGAGTTGATAGTAGACCACCTGCTATGCTGAAATTCTATTTGTCTTTTATTTGTATGGACTATATGCTTTAAATAGCTCTGAAACTGCCATTGAATTTTCCAGTCACAACCCAGTGAGTCTGAGGACCAGTGCTCTGGGCCATGGTTTTCACTGGCTCCTCTTGGCTTCTAAACTCATCATTTATGGACATGGATACAAATGATACAAATACCCTTCCTTGGTAGTTTTTTTCATCCTGCAAGTATCTGCTCTGCTCCTTCAGCTTCCCAGCTGTGTGTGCCTCAGTGCTCTGGTTTCCCGCGGTTTGGTACTGCTGCTTTGTGAATGCAGCTTCGTGAGTGCTTTGTGAGTGATGAAAGCAAAAGTGGAGTTAGTCTTGCTTTTGTATCTTGCAGTGTCCAGAGCAGGAATTTTACAGCTTTTGAGAGAATAACAAAAATGCACTTACTTAATTTGTTGGGGTATTTTTTATTATGGCTGCCCATTAGAAGGCTCTGTGCATTGTCCTCTTCTTCCCTCCCATTAATACAAATACAGTAACTGTGCTATGGTTGAGAATAATTGTTTTGCTTCCCTGCAGGGATTTAGACACTAGTTAATCATGCAATAGCAGTTTCCATAAGATGTACTTTCCAGGATGATAATGTGGTTCTAGTTCAAGCATTCATGCCTTGGAAGTATTCAGTAGCTATGTGTCTGTGCTAGTTTAAATCAGCAAGGGAAGTCTTAGTTTCATAATGTTTTTCATAAACACATGTGTGTGTGGATGGGTGTTTGCACACTTGTTTATGCATCTGAGTGTTTGCATATAAAAATCAGAAGCCTTTCTTTGGTGGCCAGTGGAGAGATTACTGGGAGAAGCCTAATCTTGTTGCCAGTGTATGGAAGTCAATCTGAACAGTGAGGTCTGCAAGGGCACACTCAATACTACATCTTTGCAAATAATTCTGTTGTAGTTAAATTGATATGACTCTAAGGCCATGTTTTGTATTTGAATATAATTCTAATCCTTAACTCTTTTACTTATGTAGCTGGTCATCCAAACATTCCTCTTAGCAACAAATGTTTAAACTTAGAACAATCTAACTCCTCGGCTCTGGTCTCCTGATGACATTCGTGCATACCATTTCTTAAATATGCAGTTTCTGTTTTTTTCAATTGACAGGCTATTTTGTCAGTTTTGAGTTTCATATTTCCTCAAATGTATATTCTGAAGGCAGATGCAGTTTTCAATAATACTCTTATTATAAGGGAACTTACATAAAAAACATAAAACCAAAGTGACCATTACCCTAATGGGAACTGAAGTGCAAGTAACTATATCACAATGTTATTATGCTTACTTCTGTGCCAGTCATATGCGTGGTCAGTGTATGTGTGTGGAGTGCAAAGGAGAAAGTAGTTTTAGAAGCAAAATATGCAGAATCTCTAAATCTTTCAAGACACATTCAATTCCTTCTTCACAAAGTTTCTCCACTCTCTTTCTTCTTAGGTTAATGTGCAATCTAAGATACCCACAGCCTGAACTAGGCAGGTCTCAAGAAGGAAAACGTATGGAAAGCTCCTGCTCCTGTTCCTCCCACCACCTCCTTTTGTGGAATGTTTTAAAGGATTTATAAAATTCTTAAGAATGCTTTCCTACGTGGTATAAAACAGTCCTTGCAATAATAACTTTGCCAGTGCCTACAGTTACTCTGCTATCACAGATGTTACAGGTGTTTGCTAAGGATTGATTCCTGTCATAAGAATTTTAGTGTTGTATGTATTTTAGAGTACTTTTTTCATCCATAGACATGAAATAATGGCACTTTCTCATCTGATTGTGCTCTGTAATTTAGAAAATTATGGTTATTTGTGTGTGAATTAATCTTAACATGCAATACTCTAAAACCAGAATAATCAAGTGTGCTAAGTGAAACACTTTCCCTTTAAAACTTGATTAATGATTTTATCTAAGCTGTTTAAACACATATTTTGCATATTCCAAACATATTCCTTATACTGTCTGCTATATTTAATTCAGCTGTTGCTGATATATTGCGTACACACCAAAATTCATCAAAATACATCAAAATCCTTCCAAAATATTTGGCAGGGTGGGGGGGAGGGGGTGTGGAAGGGATGAAGGCTCTATGAGGATGGAGAGAGTATATGATGAATACTTCAAGATATAATGAGTAGAATGCTCAAACCATAACCTTTTAGTCCTGATTTCAATTGTTGCTCCCCCTCATTTCTCCCTTTACTCTGCAGATGGAGTATGAGGTGACTTCTGTGATAGAGGAAACCTATGAGGCTTCTAATAAGTGTAAAACCAGAGTCTTCTCTACAGTGATAGCCCAGGAGAGTAGCACTTCACCTGCAGATCAAAAGAAGTATTTTGCCACTGGAAGTCAGTGGTGTTTTCTGCAATAGCTGATCCCTCTGACTCATGGCTCTCGATCAGGTACATGTTGTCCAGGTGACTGAATCAAATGGAGTCAACACAAAAACCAGTATTTGCTCACTGAGCAATTTTTTTTTTTTTTTTGTGAGTATTGTAGCTGTGCAAGATAAATACTTGATATTTTTAAAAATTAATTTTTGGTATATAGATCTTAAAGCACATTCAGAAGAAGAGTTAATATAACTTTTCCTGACTGATGTACTTACAGAGAGGTCATGGCACTGGGCAGATGTGGCAATGAAGACAGCAATATAAGCACCCTTGAAGTATAGGTTTGGCGTAGGACAAAGGACATGTTGAATCAATCTTTGTCCAGTTAACCATGTGGTGAAACTGGTGGCCTGTTGATGTACTTGTCACAGTATTCAAGGCTAGATGTGTCATTTGCTGTCCTGCACTTCACAGTGCACAGGCATGCTCCTGTGAGCACAACTGAAATCCTGCATTTGTAAGGCTGGTGATATGGAATATGGACTGGAGTTCATTTATGTGGTAAAGGGAGGTGTAGAGAGAGTAACTAAAATTGTAGTATTTCATGTGATGCATCTTTCTGGAAAATAGCCACACAGTGACTTCTGCAGCATTCCCATTCATATCACAGCTGAATAAAATCATGGCAAGGTGAAGTTTTATAAAATTTTTTCTGTATTGTAAACAGAATAAAATACTAGAAAAGAGTAGAGACAAAAATGAATATTAATCAGAAAAAGGATGTTCAGTACATGACAGTTTTCTCATTCCTTTGCTTCTGCATTTTTTTCCTTCCAGGCTTTCAGATGCTGAGGTGATTTTAGGTGCATCTTTATTTCAGAAGCAATTTAAATACAGATTTGCATGTTTATTTGTGGCTCAGGTTAATGAAAGGTCAATATTTTGGGAGGGATTAAGGGGTACGTGCAGTTTCCATGGGATAAACCTCAAAAAGATACCAGTGATTTATCTATCCATATGTGTGTGTATGCATATAAGGTATGGTACTTAAACATCTATTACAGAAAACAGCACCTTGGGGACTTGGGTAATAGATCATTTTAATGTATGAATAGGTTACATCCCTAACTACTAGCTGGGAAGGGTTACTTCTTATGGGAAGGGGGCTAAAGTAAATGGCCAAGAAAATTTATAGTGTTGCAATTCAACAAAAATATTGATTAGAAGATGAGGAACTCCATTTTTATAAACTTAATCAACACTGATTGTTTGATTTCAGCTAGTAGTCTGTCAGGGAGAAATAAGAGCTTTGAGCTTGGACTGGTGCAGGGGGGGAAAGGAGCTGGCAATATTCTAGGGAAAAAAAGTACCAAAAAGCCTAAATCCAGAAGCACTAATGTAACTTTCCAGAAGATTCAAAGACTAAATATTTAAAAGGGAATAGAAACAGCCTAGGTTTTGTTTTGTTTGCACTGCCATATATTTCCCTGACTGGAAATTATATTTCAACAAGCAACTGCTGTATTTATTGGCTTATATTTTATTTTGCTAATATTCTGCTAGTGTCCTGTATTTCCATAGTAATCATGTAATAATCTGTTCCACAGAATAGTAGGTTGCCAAGATCCATTTGGAGCTGTGAGTGCTGTGGCCAAAGGTCAGTGCCGGGGGAGCTCTGCTCCTCAGTGTGCAGGTGCCACTTGCATCACAGCCATTAAGCATGAAACTAAAATCAATTTCACTGCATCTTTGCAAGCTGGCAAAAGTAGGAGTCACCTCCACAGAAAGAAACCTGACCCAACTGGCACACATGGTGTGTCTTTATAAAGAGCTAGACAGGACCTGAAGGAAGTTTTGAAGAGCCTGTAACTCTGGTTGTACTGTCTCTGCTGCCACCATTCAGGTCTTGTCTGCTGCATTTTTATACTGTGTTGGAAGAGACTTGCCAACAACAGTTTGATTAATGCAGAGGTTTGCAGTGGTATCAGAAAGTGTCTCAGAGGGTGGGCTCCTGATCCTGGATTTAAAATTGCAACATGTGCCTCCTCCTCAGTATGTGATCCACTATGATTGTATGCTTTCACTGCCATGCTAGAGATTCTGCTCTACCTCCTTGCTGAAAAATTGACTTTTGCTCCTTCACTGGTGTCAGAGAGAAGACAAACTTTTAAGAAGCTTTTCCTCCTGAACTTGAGATGATTTATGAGAAGATGACAATGCCTTTCAGGTAATTTAGTGAAAGGACACCCAATTAATCGATAGCAGTTTTGAAAAATCAGTTGAATACCAATCATTTGCTGTAACAGTCTTGGTTACTTTAAAGTCAAAGTCTAATTCTTGGTGAATTTAACAATAGGGAATAAAAATCCTAAACCTGTTTGGCCCATGGGTACAGTTTTAATTACTATTTAAGGTTAAGTTGTGTTTGGTTCTTTATATGAATTAGGTTTTTTGGGGTTTTTTTCATAAAATTTTAGCCTTATTGCTTCCATTCATCAGTGATTTACAAGCACAGTGGTATAAGGTTCTGAAGTACCCGTGAATGGCTCAGCCTTCCAAGGTTCCGTCATACATGTCATAAGTACTCATCTTTTACCTGAGAGCCTCATGTGCTTTGAGGGCCCCAGACTGAAGGCTTCCTGCCTTGGCACAGCAATCTGGAGCAAGAAGGAAGCTGTAATTTTGCCTGGATGTCCTCTCCCTTTAAAATAGTCCTTGGCCTGGGGAGTGATCCATGGCTCCAAAGAGCAGTGAGCAGCTGCTGCTGAGGGGCACCCTGTAGGACAAGGGCACTCTAGGCTGTCCCTCACCCACCCTGGCTGCCAGGAAAGCTGCTCCCTGCTCTCATGGGCTTTCTCAGTTCCGGGGTCACTCCTAGATCACTTCAGTTTCTGTTTCCTTCAAACTTCTCTTGGGCAAGATGACCAATACAGAGTGCTTTTAATTTGACATTTTCTTTAGAAGCTATCAACATCCCTGGGAATAACATCTGTCAGGGAGGTGGCAAGCTGGGAATTGGGTGCCTGCCCAGCCATAGCATAACAAGGCTACAGGGCACAATTGACTGCGGTGAACAAGGAAATTTCTGAGCCATTGATCCACAAGCCCATATAATGTGTCAAATTGGAAATGTAGCCTGTCAGAAGAAGCTAGCCATATATTTTTAGATTATCTTAAAAAACCAGTACCCTTAACCATTGCTTGGTAGAAAAGAGTCTTTGTTTATTTTTTCTGAAGACCATTTTGAGGGGAGTTTTGGTTGGTTGTTGTCATTTGGGGGGATTGTTTGTTTTGGTGGGGTTTTTTTTTGTTTGTTATTTTGATTTTTTAAATTATTTTCTACTGGTAATAATTGCATGATTTCCTTTCAAAATCACTTTAGTAGACCAGCTTCCCTTTCATATCACATAGCTTTGTGTGAGCACATATACATACATAGTTAACATAAGTGGTTTTCAGAGGCCAGCACTAAGAAACATTTTCCATTATATTTCTGGATGGTAGAACCGAATACCTGGCAGGACAAGAAAGAGTGCTGAGACCTATTTAACTTGCAATGTCACCAAGATAAATGAATGTGTAACTGCATCCTTAGGAGAAGTCTAATCTCTTCCTACTTACTTTCTTACCTATGCTTGCAAGTATCTCTTGGCTTCAGTGAAATCATTTCTGATTAGCATATATGTGAAACCATCCTAGAGTCTTTTGTCAGTTTTTCCTCTTTTTGAAGGGTTATTACTGCACCAGTTCTGTAATTCCTAAAAGAGTTTTCCTAGTGGCTGTGAAAATTTTGTTGGAATCTGCAGCATGCCTGATTGAAGTAGTTTCTATTTTGGTAAGAATTAAAAAGTGCAGCAGCTCATAAGTGTATATAGATTTTTCTATCATCTCTTATGAGTTTCCCTTCTTTTGGTCTCTGAGGGCAAATGTTTTTAACTGGTAGTCCTGTAAATACTCTGTATTCTTGGTAGCAAACTAATTAACTAGAAAAATCTAGAAAGTTATGACCTCATGTCCCACTTTATTGCTTATCCAAAGCATATTAAAACCAGTTTCACAAGAATTAGACCAATCTAATTTGTGTGTAAAGTTTGCTCTGAAGAGCAAATACTACT
This sequence comes from Pyrgilauda ruficollis, assembly GCF_017590135.1. Lineage (NCBI taxonomy): Eukaryota > Metazoa > Chordata > Aves > Passeriformes > Passeridae > Pyrgilauda > Pyrgilauda ruficollis. The sequence continues at coordinate 7,948,512 of NW_024509210.1, read as the reverse complement.
GTTAATTAAAGTTAGTAAATTTATTAAAAAAAGAGAAGAAAAATATCTATGAGATAGCCTCCAAATACACTTATTCATTCAAATAGTGAACTTGTAATATATATTAAATCAAGGATAAATAATAGGAGAAAGAACCTTTGGCGAGAAAAGTTTTGACATTTTGCTCATTGTGTACCAGCAGTACTCATACTCCCTAGCACATGGAGGGAGAAAAGCTATGCTTCCAAACATAAAGATATTTACTGCAATTATAATCTAGATAGAAAATCAACAGGACACCAATGGAGTTGCTTGTAATTTTATTTAAACTTTATCTTCTAACATTTTTTAATATATGCAGCCAAGCTGAAGCTTATTTGTGCACATATCTACCCCACAGCCTTCAGTATTTCTATAAATGTTAATTTTAATACTATCTCAGTGTTTCCAGTATTGCTGGTTCTCGTAGCAAATTATGTTCTTCATAAATTACATCATTTTTGTTATTAGCCTTGTATAAATAAGTAGATTTGCCTGGATTTTAAGATGTTCAGTTTTGCTTGAGAAGTTAAGCGATAATAATAATTTTTATTATTTATCCCTTTTCCAATAACATATCAGACATTTTGCAGATGCAGAGCAAAACTGCTCCTTGCCTCAAATACTTTATAACTTAGGCTCCATTATTTTCAATGTTAAGCTTCTCAGAAAATATTGAAGTAATTTTTCTACAATAAAACATTTCAAACTTGTTTCACAAATTCAGCTAAAGACTGTGTCAGAGCTAGCTGAGTTCTGATAGTAAGATTATTTCTAGCAGGAGTTCAAACAAAAATGGTGATGCACAGGGCCATATGCAGTTTTTGTCGTTATCATTATCCATTGGCATTTTATTCAGGTGGTCAACAGGGCCCGTTGAGCCTTTTCTGATGCTTTTATACATACATTTATTGTTTCATCCTTATAATCCATAAGTTTCCTCTTTGAAGGACAGAGAGTCAAATTCCAACAGCCTTACAGGAAGACCATCTAATATATGTCAGATAGAAAAGTATGTGGACCCTGGCTAGGATATTAATTTACTGTTGTTACTATGATTCATCATACTGTCTGATCTTGCCCTCTTAGAGTCCATGTCATTAATGAACATTGGCATGACACAAAATCAAAACTAATTTCATTTTGTAAGGGACACCCACAGCTGTGACTCTTGCTGTAAATATGATCGTGTTGTTTTTCTGTCACAATGATGAGTAGATGTATGTAATGTTAATAAGATAGCCTTTCTAGCAGTGATGGGGGAGAAAGAGTTCAAACTGTATTGTGTAAAGCTTGGAGTTTATATGCATAAAGAGAGAGCTTTCTAGCTATTCATCATATTAAGATAGTTCACAAATCAGGTGGACTGTTCTTTGCTCAATTTGAAACTGTTGGATTAGGTATTTAAAAACCTAAAATCAATATTTTGAATCACAAAGGAAGCCTACTATAAAGCTTTTCTACACCAGAGTAGGAGGACAGCTCTGAAACTAAAATCATGTGCAGGATTTATCAGTTCCCTTCAGTTATTTTTTTCAATACTTTTGTAAAAGAAAGACAGAGAGCTCTATGATTACCCTGTGTCAGAATGGCAACACAAGCATCTGAAAGGTTTAAAGAGAAAGATGTCATATCCCCTTTGATAAAATCATCGTTGAAATGTGATGAAGGGAATGTATCGCTCAGTTCTCGAGGTAGTGTATTAATTTATGAAATCTCCTATCATCAGTGGTTGAATTACTATGTAATAGTATAGAGAGGGACAGAAAGTTAAAAATGAGCAGCCTCTCCCCTGATCCCACAATCAGCTGGCCATCAACTTTTCTTCTTTTCAGGGATTAATCTACATGGGACAGACTTGCTTTTTCTGTGCAAAACTTGCTCTCACATGCTGCATGACAGTTGTGTTAGCATTAAGCACTTCAGATAATGTAATCAAATTAAATCTGACTCTCCCTGTTTTTCACTGGTGCTTTTTGAGGACTGGTCTTGAACTCAAACCTAAATTAGGCTGCTTGGATTGTTTTCTAGTGGAAACAGATCAATTTTGGCTACTTCTTTACTCTTGAATATGATGTAGTATTATTTTTGGTTCATTTTGGGGTTTTGTTTATTTTTTATACTTCTGACCCTAACATGGAATGGTTTGGCACATAAATAGATCAGCTGACATACAGAAAACACACATAGAAGAAGGCAAGCAAAAACTCCAACAAGCAAGCAAACAAAAAAAAAAAAACCCCAAACTAATTTCCTAAAAACAGAAGAAGGCAAGCAAACAAAAAAAAAAAAAAAAAAAAAAAAAAAAAAACAAAACCAAGAAAAGCACCCCATCAAAAAACCTACAAACAAACAACCCCCCCACCCCCAAAACAAACACCCAATATCAACTCAACAGCAACAAAGCCCCTAATTTTTCCTCTTCATTAAATTAGTGACCTCTGTATCCCATTCTTGTGCTCATTCTCATTTGCGGTTTGTGGCTGATATGAACTGTTGGAAGCAATTGCTTCTCTTCATTCTGATTACAGCATTTCCATTCTTTCTCTCTGTTGTACCTCAACCAAAGGTTGGATTTCAAAACTTTTCTAACTGTTATCGAAAATGAAAGGGCATAATTTTGACAGGTCAGAATGAACTATTTCAGTCCCAACCCCTTCTTGTTTTCAGGTTATTGCTGCAAACAAAAACTAGCATTAGCCTCAACCCTCTATGAAAAAAAGAAAAGAAAAAATTCTGGGAAGGAAAATTTTACTGTTTTGTTCTAGAACTCATAAAGTTTAGAATTCTCTTATAGAAGCAACCCTCAAGGCATTTTATCTAGACCATGAAAAAGGTGCTCTTGTTAAGCACTTTCATCTTCTCTTCAATGTACTATGGTCTTTCAAACTGATTACATAGTTGATTACTATGATTAAGACAAACAAAACACCTCTTTAGCTTCTAATATAAACAATAATTACCTAGTAAGTCTGAGATCCGAAAATTGATACTAAAGAAAATGTTCTGGATTTGTAGTTTGTAGTTCTGGCGTTGTAATGATAGTGTTCATTAAAAGTCATTCTTGATCTTTAAGTGTTTAAGGATTGATTTTCTAAGTTTAAGCTTTCAAATATGCTTAATAACTGAGTAGGAAGACAGAATGGAAATTGAAATGGCGTAATGGCCTACGGAGTCCTAAAACTTTCAGAATAAACTTTAAGAGTATGATAGGAGAGGAAATGTGAAGGTAGAGTAACATCACGTAACTTGTTCAGTTCTGTACTGGCCCTGTTCTATTACACTGGCTTCTGGAAACCCTTAAACTTTCAGCCTGATTCTGGTCATAAGTGTTCACCTCAGGACAGATGCATTACTTCTCTTTCCAGGCTTCTGTTTTTGTGAACATTATGACTGCAGGTTGGGAAACTGGGAAGCGCTACGTAGTCCCTGTGCCCAGGCACCTTGGTGGGGAAAGAAACACCCATCTCTTCCCCCTGCAGCTAAAGCTGTGCCCATGCCCATCAGCACCAGCAAGGAGTGCTCTCAGTAAAACGGGGGAGTTTTCTCTGTCTTTAGTAGTTACTGTTTGGGCAAATGTTCCTGAGCCTGTTTAATATATTAACCACTGTTAATCCGCATTTCTAAGGTCAGTTTTGAGTGAGAAGGGGAGATTAATCCCAATCTTCTAGTGGTTTTAGCCTGTGCTCCACAGGAATCATTCTCATTTTTTGGACCATGGTACATAGGCATTTTTCAGATTCCCATGTCTTCCTCTCCCATCTCATTCATGCTTTCAAAATTACCTTTGCTATTCATGAAAGCTTCATACAATTTTGAGAGAGAATTTTAAAAAAACAAACAACAACAACAACAACAAAAAAAAAAAAAACAACAAACAAAAAACCCCAAACAAAACAACATAAACTCGTATCCAGCAATATGGAAAGATTTGCATTGTGTTTGGTATGCTTTTGGGTGAGACTATAAGTCACTGCAAGGGAATCCTATTTGATTCTTCAGCCTTGCTGTCCCCTGCCAGGACAGGGAATGACACTCACGCTTGTTTCCTTTGATGAGGCAAGTCCATTGCTCTGCACTGTCTCTTTTTAACCGGAGAACCTGAAGATGAAAACCAAGACCAAGAGCTGCATAGCACCCTCCTGTTCTCCCATGTCACTGTGTCGTGACACAGAGGATAAAGGGCAGAGCAAAGTCTGGCAGTTTGCAGCAGGCAGCTCCCCAGGCACTAAATCCACTTGCATGGGCCCATGGCTGAGGTGGTCAGCCTGCTCTGGGACCTCCACCTTACACACAGCTATAAATTGTTCCAAAAGCAATTTCTAAGTCACTTTTGTTTCTATTTGGGACATCTTGACTGTTTGAAAATATTTTTATTTCATATTTTTTTCCTTCCTCCTTGATCCCTTTGAAAGGTGTAAAGGTGAATTAAGAATATAAAGCTCTAGCCAGACAGTTTTCTGTTTGAGGAGCTGCTTGTCGTGAGAAAAATCCAGATTGCTTGTTAATACTGAAGCTTGAACTTCAGAGGAAACAATTACCCTTGTTAAAAGAACTCTGTTTAATGTACAATGCATAATGAGAGGACAACAGGGAGGATCATTTCACTACTTAATGGACTACAATTAAACTTAAAGCAAACTTTTGTCCTCATTTTCTCCAGTGTAACTCAGGCCAGGATTCTCCTCCTATGACTGAACAAAATATGAAAGGTATAGTTCTGCAGCTGCTTTGTTTCTATGGAAAGTTTCCTGACAGTGAAGTACTGTGCAAGAAGCAGCTGCAGAATCAGGCCCTTTGTACACATGCACTTGTAGTAATCTTTAAAGAAATAGAATGGGACCAGCTATATGGCACTTCAGCTCAAAGAAAAATCCAACGTCTTCCATCTGCTCCCTGATCTTGCAGCTGCATTGAATTATGATGTGCTGTCACATTTATAGGGTGATTTCATCAACTGATTTATTTAATTAATTTAGATTTAACATTGTACAAAGGGTATGTGATAAAGTGGTGTAACTCTTTCCTCAGCCACTGCACCAGCCAAGATTTATTTTGAGTATACTCTGCCTCACTGTGTCCTGCCTTGTGCTTTTCAAGCTGCAGCCAAGGGAGAGTTCAAAATAGCTGGTTGGACCTAAAGCTGTTTAACTAACAGTGCTGCCATGGAGCAGAACTGGCAACTTGAATCTTGTGCTGTGATGTTAGAGTTAAAACATCCATATAGTCTCTCCACCAAAAAATATCACCCTGGTGTATCCCTAGTGACTCCTGAATGTGCACAGTGTTTCATGAAGGAGAACGAATGCACCTGGGGCCAGGTGCATCCTTGGGGTGTTAACAATTTTAGGATATGATTCTTTAATACCCTTCTTGGATATAATCTTGAAATGGCATAGACTGTACTTTGTTACTTTGTTTCTATAGAATAATGAAATCGGTAGGTGCTAATAGATAAAATCAGTAGCATTATAAATACACAGTTGTGATTTGGTGACATGCTGGTTGCAAAAATAAAGGACTCTTTCCTGTGATGATTTCAATAATCCTAGTACATTTATAGAATGCTACTATATAATGCAGATATGGGGGAATCAGGGCACAGGTTTTGGCAACAGCTGTATGCAGACTCTGGAAGTCATGGTCTCTGTGCTGAAAAAAATAGTATCAAATAGGTGAGATAATAGAACAGAAGTATTTCTAATTGAATACGCTCTGGTATACATTTATATCTGTGTGTGTGTGTGCATGAGAGTGAGAAACAGGTGTTTAATTACGCTTCTTGTCTGGGTGGACACAACTCTGAGAAACCAGAGGAAGTCACAGTTTCAATTTTTTTTTGTCTTAATATTTGTCCAGTGCTCACTTTGAATGAGGGCAAGGGCTATGCTGAGTAAAACCCAGAAAAATACCAAGAATGGTTTAACTGAGTCAATGCAAAATATCTACATTTTTAACACTTATTTTGTAGTATTGATCATGCTACAGTTATGAGCCATAAGAATCCAATTATTCTCATATATAGGAAAATAAAATCAATTATTTTTCATGGATGAGAGAGTGAAAACAATCAAAAAGGGACTGGATATTTATTACAATGTGTACAGAGAAGTGGTCTGGGCATCTTTTTTGTACCCCTGCTTTATGAAGCCAGAGATGATGGAATTATCTTCTGTGTTTCATTTTCATTTGTTGTGCTTTGTTTTTCATAGTCCTGAAAAATATTCAGCCTTTTACACTGTATTTTGCTGGTTTATTTTCCTATAAATGAATATTTACTAAAAACATAAATTATTTCTACGGAATGAGACCACAGAAATAAAATGGTTTTTCGCTAGTAGCAAAACTGTAAAATAAAAGCTCAGTTAACATGCATGTGCTTCATCTGAAAAGCTTCAAAGTTCTGTTGGCTGTTCTAATTTCACAATATTGGATAAAATGAGCACAAAGGGAAAAGGATTATTACAAAAACTAGGCTTGTTTCCACAATGCTGCAATTAGGATTGTGACCCTAGAACTCTAAGCGGCATTCAGCAAATAAAATTGAGGAATACCCCAATAGTTTCTTGTGTTAGATAATCGTAAAAGGAGTCATCATGTGGTAGTTTGAAAAAAAAAAAAAGTCAAAACAATGTAAGAACTATATCTTAATTTCAGAAATGATCAGAGTAATTAGAAGTTGAGAATGTCATTGAGATAACTCAGACTTTTTGGAAGTTTATTAATTGAAAGGTGGAGATGAGAGGGAGAAAACAGCACAGCATGTTCAGTAGTACAGAATCATGGGCTACAAGTAAATTACACAGAAGATCTATTTTTGTAATAATACCTATTTCTAATTATTTTTTATCTTGTGTCTACAGCTAAAAGTGGGTGTTTGTGTTGCAATCAAATCAGATTTGCTTTCTCTGTCAGTACAGTTTATCTGAGTTAATAAAATTCTTCTTCCCCCTTCCCCCACCAAGAGTTTGTGTAATTCTCATGTTGCAACAGGCCCGTGTTTAAAATCAGAGTTGGTTCTCTGTACTACTGCACAGATTAACTGCTGTTCTTATTGAGCAATTCACCTTTTGGTTCTCCAATCAATACAAACAGCTTGGCATGGATGCTGCTGCCTCCCTCCATTGCTCTCTTTGTTTTCTGTGATTTCTACAGTAGATATTGCTTGTCATGGATCCATGTCCTGGTTCCTCTCACTGAGGGGATTATTTAGGCTGCTCTAGCTGAATACATGTACAATCAAGGATTCCTCCTTGTAAAAGAAATCTCTGCCAAGTGCTTTCAAATCTGAAGCAGCATCATGTGAGGTGGTAGTTATGGGGAAATATAGTAGAAAATACTGTGTTTAGCCAGAAATTTTACTTACTATTTTTAAATGAGGTGTTGACTTTTATGAACATATCATGTTTGGCAGATTCCTTCAGGACTGTGTTTAAAATTTTTGTAATTCTTTACTTTTTCCTTTTCTTCTTCCTCTTAATGTTCAACTTGAAAACTATCACCACTTGCATCATTTCCAGACTGAGCTGTGGTTTGTCTAGGAAGTGAAAATGAAATGCTTCTCAATCAGAAGTCTGATCTCCATATGGTTTCTCTCAACATTAATAAGAAGCTAACAAAAAATCATCCCCTTTTGTCAAATGCAGAATGTTTGACTTTCATATCCACTTTTTAATTAGAGAAACATGTCTAAACCTGGGAGATCAAGCAGTTCACAGATAACAAGTTAATCCATCACAAGTCTAACAAATTTGCATCTAAAAATAGTCTCAATGCTATCCCTTGGTCAGTAACAAGCATTATATTGTTATTACTTTATTATTAATGTTCTTTTCCCAGTAGTAGTCATCTGAGATGTCTTCATCAAACTGGACATGACTTGGTTAATGAAGCAATGGTAGGTAATATAATATTAGCCCTAGCCAGCAGAAGAGAGAAGTAACAAAGAAAAGTTTTATTTATCTTTGCTTACATTAGACAAAATAATGTTGAGACATTTTGTGAACAAATCAAAATGTTCTCTTTTAGACACGTTTACAGATTCAATTTTTTTACCCTAAACCACTAGAGAAGCTTACAGAGAAAAAAACTTGTTCAAAGATTTCTTTATTGGGTTTGTTGCTTGCTGTTTGCTTGGAAAGAAATAATAGATTGCTCCCACTTCAAAAAAGAATATTAGTCTGCTGAGATAGTCTTCTGCTATCCGAGCAGAAGAGTAGAGCATAGCTAAGAAGAATTTCTAGAATCAGTGCAGTGAATATTAGTGAGAAAAATAATTAGTGAGAAGCAGAAAATATTTGAAATCACTGCTCATTCATGAGAGTTAGCATCTCATTAGATAGCAGGTTAAGACCTTGGTCACAGTAATACTTTCCAAGATGAAGTAAATGACACAGTGTGTGCATACTGGGCAACTTCTTGCCAGACTCATGTGAAAACAAGCTAAGATCATTATCTGAGCTCTCTAGTGTGCCTTTTCTAGCAGCATTTATCTCTTTCCAGGCACCATTTTTGAACATCCTCACCACCCAGGTAGATTACTTTTTCCACTCCTAGAATTTTCATGACTCTCATACTCTTTATGGCTGTCTTCTGACTCCTCCTGCATTTCATGCCCTACATCCTTTCTCTTCAGTGTTTGGCTCTGCACTGTGTGGTCACATTTTTGTTCTGCATTCAAAAATCTCATCTCCTGTGTCAGGCTTTCTAATTCCACAGCTGTTTACATACCAGTGGTGAAGGGGCCATCGTATTTCCTGAGAAAAGTACACCTTTAATGGTCTGTAGCCATGTGAAATAGTAAAATCCTTCTTGTGTGCTTGTCTAGGCTGTAAGCATGCTGCACTTAAGCAAAAGGACTCCAGGCATCACATCAATAACAAGAAGAATGCAGTGAGTATTTTGGTTATTTGAAGCACATGAACAGATTATGAGAACAAACACCCTCTAACCAAAATCAAGAGTAAATGCTGTGAAAATTGTGAACCACAGAATGTTGGCAACTCTTGAATATTACAGTTTTGTGAATCTTTCTACTTGTTTGTAAGAAACACCACCACTATATCTCCAGAGATTTATGTGATCTCTTGTCTCTTTTTACTCTTACTGGCTTTTCTTTGTCTTTCATATTTGAGCCTTCAGAAGAGTACATAATAAAATTCATCCCAAATTGCTAAGATTTGCTTGGTTTCACATTAAATGACACAAAACCTCTGTGTTCAGCATGATTTCAACCTGAAATCATAAATCTGCTCACAGTCACTCAGCCTAGGATCATGGAGAAAATTTTAAAGGGCCCAAACGGAGGTTTCATAATTAACCTGTCAGCAGGTTTGGATTTCATTACAAACATTCGAACAGTTCTTTTAAAAAAGCATGCATGAGCAACTGGCCAAAGACTAATCACAACTGAGTCATACTGTCACCAGAAGACATGAATTTTGTCTACTGATAATGGAACAAAATGCTAGTAATATTCACCACAGGTCTTCTTTTTTGGACAGAAAAAGTCATTTTAGTGGTGCTCAAGGTTAGGATTTTGGCAACTAGAGTAAAAACTTGCAGAAACTTAACCAGACACAGCACGGATCTTACACTATATAAAGGCCCATGAGAAGGTAATAAATGCACCATAAGCTATCAAACCATGAGCAGCTGTCTGTGAACCTAAAGAAGACAGCAGGTTAATGTCATGTGTTGAGAACTGCCTCCTAGAGAATTAGCAGAAGCCATAAAGGCTGGAGCTCCTCTGTCCGAACGTTCATGGCTTTTTGATCGGTAATGAGAGGAGCATTAAAGAAAGAATAATTCTAAAGACTTTTCTCTGTTAAGAGCTATGCTGCCATTTTTTAAAATTAACTTTTTAAGAAAATGACAGGACTGTGAAGGCCAAAATAGCTGATATCATTTAAAAATGGGGAGATTATTAAACCCATGAATAGAATTTGAGAAATTGTCATGAAACTGCAGCATTCTTGCAGACATATTGTCCATGCTCAAGATATATGATAGGACTCTGGGCACCTATGTGTAATATATCTTAAATGACTTCCTAGAAAGGTCTTGCTAAAAATACTGCTGTCTGTCTTCATAATTGAATGGCTCTAATATGTGCCTTTTAAAATGCTTATGCCCAGAAATTGTACTAAGGCTACTATAGTTCCAGAAGTTTCTTACATGTGAAAAAAAATCAACTGTTTTAATGTGATATTGATTATAACATGATATATTAATTCACAATGTCCTTATGAATTTTTATTTCTTTAATGAATAAAGGGAATTTAATTTAAGATATTTAATTTCTTTTATGCTTTTCATGAAACGCAAGGAAATGTATTTCTCTCAATTGAGCATTAAGTATTCTTAAGACTTTATGAGCTTCTTTGAAATATCCATGTACTGTTTTCCAATCCTTTGCACTGGGTATTTAAGTAAAATATTGGAAGAAGGCGTGATGGTTTTAAAGGAGAAGGAAAAATCAATAGGCAGCTACTTAGAGTATTGCAGTATGCAGATAAGCAGCTTTGCTAAGTCTGAACTTTGCACAGCAACATCAATACAACTTGTAGAACAATGAACTTCAATACAAATGCTGTGGAGGGAGAGTGGGGAAATGTCTCTTATAAACAGAGCTGTAAATGGTGTTAATGCATGTTGACAAGAGCCTGCTTGAGTAATTTACTGTGTTCAAATACTTCGCAAACCAATTCTTAGCAATAACTGCTTCAGAAAAAAGTCATGGAACTGATGTGGCCTATTTGTGTGAAATGCAGCCTTCTACCGCTGCAAAACTGACATGTTTAGAAAAGCTTCATTTCTACAAGGTATAATAAGAGAACTGGGCTTTTTCTTAAAATTGTGTAGAATCTAAATGTCTGTATAAAAAAAAATATTTCACAGGTTGTAAATATTTTAGTATAATGATTTGAAGTATTTTGTGAATCATAGCTTCTTAAGTGTATGCTACAAGGATTATACTGGCATGTGTCCTGGATAACTGCATTACACTTATGAGTGGTGAAGGCATGACTAAGTTATTGATTACACTAAAGAAAGGATGTGGTGAGTGTAAGAGTTTTAAGTACCTACTCCTTATACCTCAAAAAATAATTCATTGCATACCTGGCTATTCATTCAGCTTTCTGAAATGCAGTAGTGACAATGATCTAGCCTTCAGGCTTTCCAAGCACTGAGTGGGGCTGAAACAGTAATTCCAGATGTAAAAGACAAATACTTCTGTCAAATTTCTAGGTTTGTTGGGAAGGCTGGCTTCTAAGAAGTTCTCAGGCAGCCCTTTGGAGAACTTCAAGGGATCATTTGTCCTCACACTTATGTCTGGAAGGTAGAATTAATGCTTTGCCAAAGTCCTGGTTTCTTATTTCTGGGGAACATCTCGTAGTTGTCTTACTGAGTTTTTCCTGTCTTTTCCTATGTGTACAGAGGATCAATGCAGTGCTGGAGACTGGCTGGTTTGGGTCAGTCAAACAAATTGTTAACATAATCACTGGTCCCTGAACTAGTTGCTAGAAATTGGCTTCAGAAAGCTCTTAGAGTCCCCATAGCTGCTGCCCCCTTCTCTGTAACTTGGAGTGCATGTCTGTTGCTGGGTGGCAATTGGGTGGACAATTGTTTTTCCTTGCCCTTGTTTTCTTACTCCTCAAGTCCACTTGCAAAATCAGATGAGAAATCAACCTCTGGTTGTAATACCAAGAATGAATTTTTATTGAAGGAAATCCTGGATATTCTGGTAATGTCAATATTTTTATTTAAAATGCATAGCTAGAAAATCTAAGGAAAAATATTATAATTAGGGTTAAAAACCAAACAGTGTAAGTATGGGAAGCAGTGATCTCAAGAGTATGCATCTTGTTTTGAATCCTAGAGAAGTACATCCCAGCAGAACCTTCTGACTGTTAATTAGATGAATTATAAGTGGAAAAAGTAAATATGTGCACTTTTATGAAAATGTACCTGCTAAATATTTTTTCTGTTTACCTATGTCTACATTTTATAACTATGAATATCGCAGTAGTGGGAAAAAGTGGAACTGAATGTCATTTTAATTAAAAAAATAATGAAAATTGACACTTCATTGCAACATAAGCAATTTCAGCTACTCTGATTTAAATGTTCAGAACAGTTTTAATATCTCATTTGTAGATAATTGTAACTTTCTAAAGATTGCATGATTTCATACATTGATCTTGACCCAGAAAAAAACCCACCAACTTTTAGCAAGCAGCCTTCAGTGTACAAAGGAAAAGAAAGGCTATGGTGATGTAAGATGCCTGAGATCAGATCCAGGAACACACTTTGGTAGTTTTTTCAATCCTTGCAGGTCATTTATTGCACCATGACCTCAGGGAGCACTAAAGATTACAGTTTTTCTGGCCTGATGTCTCCCAAATATCACTCAAAAGTTGTGCTGTTCCAGAGCACTTTTATTATGCAAGCCCCAACTCAAAATGCTGGAGATTTTTGTTTATTTGTTGGGGTGGTTTGTTGTTTCTGTTTAGTTTTGGTTGTTTTTTTTTAAATGTATTGTTGAGAACAATTTATCATAAGACCTTTTAAACTGCGATGATGGTATTACAGAATGGCCAGCTACAATTTCAGCTCTGTCTTTCCTATACTGTGATACCTCTGAGTCAAACATATTAAACCTACATGACAGTCAGGAAGTATCAAACTGTTCTTGTTGCCCTCTGTCTTTGCTGGATACTTAAAAGTCTATCCAAACTTTAATGCACTGAAATATTTACTGTGATATTTCTTCATGGACTTACCAAGAGCTGAAAGAGCTGGTATGTTAGAAATACACACTAAAATGGGCAAGATGCTTTTTGCAACGTTTGGAACCCTTTGTATCACTTTCTTTTGGGGATCTGAATTATGGGGATCTTTCTTTTGGGGATCTGAATTATATAATTAAATTATTATATCATTTAAGAGAATTTTAAAATATTTTAGTATTTCTGCTTCTAGTAATGTTGTATGAATATTTTTTGCTCATGGTATCTCTGTTAGCATGGAAAATGTCTAACTTCTCTTGCCTCAACATAATTTTTTCAGCTAGCTGCCTGAATTTTGGTACTTATATTTGCCTCACTGGTCTTTGTTAATGGCACAAGTTAAAGCTGACTGTATACTTTTTCCCTAAAGGTGAAGCATTCAGCTGCAAGGAAAACTTAGTTGTGTGGGAAAGCCACACAAGTCTATTTGCCCAACTGCAGCAATGCTGTGGTACTTCTGCTCAAAATTCCACTTCCATGCATTTTGCAGGTCTTTTCAATGACAATGGACCAAGATATTGTTGCTGTGCACTTTGATTGTTTCCTGCACTCTTCTCTCCTCTAGTGGGAGGTGTAAATCTAAATGTGACTGTCAACATTCCCCACTCTGTCTGAAGGGGATTTTTTATTTGTCACATCTCTGCCCTCTGTGACTACAGTGATTTGTTTCTTTTCTGTCCTTCTGAGACTAATGTTATGTGATGTTGATTTGAAGAACTGGCAGAGAGGCCAGTCGTCCATTTATCTCAGGGAGGACATTGGAACTAAATCATTACTCAGCTGCTGAAGTAAAGGAATTGTGCAGGAGCTGATCAGCAGGGAGGACTGTAAGCTTGTTCCCAAAACAGCCTGTCTTACTGAAAAGTAACTGCTGTGTGAATGAGGCCCTGTTCATCATCCAAATAAGTGAAAAGACTGTTCTCTGATGCATCTTAAGTGCTTACTAACATGAACCACTCAGAAAATAGGGTGTATATTTCCAAGGGAAATCAGGGATCATTTCTGATTATCATTTTTTCTTAATTCACAATCTCTGGACACATTTGGAAAAGCTCTACTTCATGGATATCAATTTGCAGTTTATGAAGCTGTGATGCCAAATGTACTGTTTCTGCAGTAGGTCATAATTCAACATTCTGAGTACACAGCAGCGTGCTGTTGATGCTCAGCCCCAAGAGAGGGGGTGGGCAAAATACGTGAATCTGATTTCCAGGACTGACTTCAGCAAAGGAAAATGTAAATAAACTGTGAGCTTTTATATCTTACACAACAAGGGTTGCTTCCCTCTTTATTCCTCTTCTTCTGTATGGGATATAGGGCTTCTTCTGCATATTGCTGCATGCCATCCTTTCATGTTTCCACTTCTAAAGATTTTTTTCTTCCAGATTTTTCATCTATTAGGTTTGCATATGCAGTATTATTTAATCCCAAGAAAGAGAAAAGTGTTTGATTTTCATAGTTTTGAGTTATGAGTGTTGTCATTTTGGGGCATCTACTTCCCTTTTGACTAGGAAATGAAATTTCCAAAGTTTACATGTTAAGTTCTTCTTTGCAAACCTACTGGGTACATCTATCTCAGATGCAGTTATATTTTGAAGAACTACTTTTTCATATACAGGAGAATAAACAGCAAATAGCCAATTATTTATTTTGCCTCTTGAGCTTCAGTACTTGAAGATATTTTTTATCTGGGAACAATGACTCAGGTAATGTAACTGGAATTATTAATGACTTATGGATGATGTTAAGCTCTTTCTATTCTGTATTAATAAGAAATAAAATGACCAATGAGACCTTTAACAACTGTATAAGCATAAGCTTAATTCCCTGAACTTCATGTGAATGAACAGTCATTCACAATTAACATATGACAAAAACATTGAAATTTGGAGTTCTAATGTTACAAGATTAAAAATAATGTTTCTGATAACATAATATCTCTTCAGCAGTTTGGAAAATGGACATGTAAACATGCTAAACATATTTAAAAGATGTGAGGCCAAAGGGTTATGATGAAATGCAAACCTAATGCACAGGCTTGGTTCACCAGCATTGGCTTTTGTATGTATCAGCAAGCTGAGTCAGATTTTGGAGACATTTAACTTTGTTTATTCTCTTGAGGTTTTGAGGGCTGGTTTTGGGAAAAGAGTGAAAATCTTCTTTTTAAATGTGGTCTCAGTACTTAAATTTTGTAGGATATAGTTATTTTAATTTTACCATCCACATGGTTCAGTAGTGTTTTCCATACTGAGTTTGCTAAGCAAATTCTACGTGTGATAAATGTAAGCAGTGAGGGATGGAAAAATATTCAGAATTTGAAACTTGTTCTGCAATGATTTCCCACCTAATCATCATTATGTTTTTTTGAGAACTGTCTCTGAAATGGAACTCCCTATACAGGCAGTCACTTATATGCATTTCTAACTCATGTTACTTGATTTTTGTGATTTTTTTCCCAAGATAAGAAATTGGGGCAGGAACATTGCTGCTCAAATTTTATTCAAACTAATCAATCAGAACAGAAAATGAAGACATTATTAACATTCAAACTGCATTTTCACATCCCACAGACATGTTTTTATTATTATGACTAACTGTGTCAGCAGTCAGACTAGACATAGACTCATTGCCAATTAATATAAAAATTCCTTTCTTTGATTTACTGGGAGAGACTGAAGGGACAGAATTGTTTTATTTTAGTTCATGCATTTCCTTTCCCCAGGCTTCACCTGATTGAGGTATTTGCTCTCTGTGGGTCAGTGTATTTTAAAGTTATTAATTACTTCACTCCAATCTATGATACTTAATTAAGGCTTTAAACAAAAATAAATTGGTTGTGTTTGGTGAAAGTGTTGTCAGTCAGATGGGATTTTAGCACCATAATAGAGCCGATACATTTGTTTTGTTTATAGCGATACTGGATGACCTTGAAGTGTTCATCTGGCCAATGTGGACTCTTTAAGATAAGAACCCAATTTCTTTTCTTCTCTTTACCTGGGTTAGGATTAACAGTCTGCATTATCAAAAGGATATTAGTACATGACAAGCCTACAGATATTTCTTGCTTTACTTTGCTTGCTGTCACTTAGAGCCAGCATGAAGGCACTGTTAACAGAACTCATGTATTTGACTGCAGCTCTGGCTGAACAAAGATGGTAGCTTTAATATTCACCCTTCAAGGTCTGTTATTGCATTTCTTAAAGTTTCATTGTGTGACTGACCGAAAAAATGTTGTTGTTCTGTTGCTCTGAGAGGCAGAATTCTGAAATGAAAAAGTTATTAGATTGAAAAAGACATTTCCCTGCATCCTTAGAACAGAGAGCAACCAGATTAAGAGTTAGGTATTAAGCTCTTCCAACCCTCTCTCCTTTGCTGCAATGATTAAAGTCCAGAGGACTTTGTAGCTGGTATCATGTAAAACCAGCTGGGCAAGTAAAGCATTTTCAACATGCCACAAAATATTCTGCCCTTTTCTAGACATCAGTGATAGCTACTCTATTTCTATACTTTTCAGTTGCCAGCCAGGACTAGGAACACATTCTTTCTGTAATAAAAATAGAAACATTTCAGTAAATAACTCTATTATAAACTACATTTTTATCCTAAATTCCACATTTAGGCAACATACCATGATGTCCTAGTTTTCATCCAGCTGTTTCTCTAAGGTTAAGTCCCTGTGAACAGAACTTGCTTTTGATATTCTAGAGAGACTTTTATACCTTTTGAAAAACATAGATGCTCTGTTTTCTTTGGAATAACTACTATGGTCTTGTATTGGAGGTGCTTCCTCCAATATTCTTCCCTTCTGTAGTACAAATGCACTCCTTTAAAGGCAGCATCTGGGCCAAAGTTTTCTCCTGCATATATAAAACCAAATGCTAAAAATGAATTTTAAAAAGGTCATTGTTTGGGCTATGAGTGCCAATCTGATATAGATGTTACTCAAAACTGAACACAGGCGAATGCCCTTTTGGCCAAGATCAAATTTAGCTCTGGTTTAGTATCTGATTTATCTTACATTTAGCATTTTCTAGGTTAAAGCTTTAAAAAATGGTACGTAATTTTCAGTAACTTTTTTTTGTGCTGTGTGCTCTTGAAGATCTGGGCACCAGCTTTTGAGATGTTGTTAGGTCTGTGTATTCACTGTAAGTTGAAAACTCACAACACTGAACAACCCCAACATTCACTAATCTGTAAAAAATTGTACGGTGCCGCAGCTTGCTATCCTGCTGATCCTGAAAGACAAACCTTCTCCTTATACCCTGATATTTTCTATGTGTATGATCTTCACACTCGGAACACTCTGGAGGTTCAGATTGTCAATATGTACCTTGCTGTTAGAAAATGCTGTCTCCAGGCTCCCGGGACTGCTAATGCTCAGGAAGCAGGCTGAGCTGAAGCACTCACAGGCACAGAGGAAATACAAGGCAAGGAGCTAAAAGAGGAAATGGAGAGACAGAAAATGCATGAAAATATTACCCTCCAAGTCATGTGTCATGTGGAGCCCTTTCTGCACACATTTGGCAGGCCCTTTAGTGGAACCTATAGCTCTCTGGCAAGAGGAGAGGCATAATGTCAATTTTTCTGAGTCAAAGAGCCAGTTTAGTGGAGCATGAATTTGCAGTGTACCTGAAAGGGTAGGCATGGATATACAGGCAGAATTTCTTGTTTGTATTCCCATTGCGTAAAAGAGATTTTCATAGAGATTTTGTTGCATTCAGCAGAGATTCCGAACACAGGAAAGTCTTGCACAAGGTATGCAAGTCCATGGCTTCATTGTATACCTGGCTGAGTTACTGAATATTAAATCTTGTGGAAGCACCAAGAAAAGATGCACAGAGACGCATAAAACTAGGTATGTGTCTCTGCATCTGCAAATTTTTCTTCGGTGTTGAGAATATAGTCTGCTTTATTTTGTCAGACAATATAGGAAGTTGGAAAATAATATAAGCACCATACACCAAGGAAAAGCAGGCAGTATGCAGCCAGTCCAGAAAAATGAAACTTCTTACTGTGAGAACTTTTTTAAATTGTGAGATATTTGTAGTTGATTCAGCCTGTGCAAAACAGATCAATAAATTGAAAAGCTGTTGTTCAGCAAAAGCTTGATCAGTTCAGGTTTGCAATTATCTTTGATTTAGTAATTACATAACTCTGGATCCTTTCTACCTGTCACATCCTCTGACAATTACTTTTTATCCCTTAGTGTCACAACGTCATAAATTAGTTGATAATGACTTTGCTAGGGTCCTACCTGGCATTTTATAACCTGCTTCCTATTTTGTATCTCTAGTGTGGACCTCATGACAGTGTGTAATGTTAATAAACTCCCTTCAAATTTAGAATCTCTACCTGTTTGATATATAACAGTGGCATTTGGGTGTTTATGAACATCATAACCCAAGTGACATGTAACAGGGAAACATAACTGAGGCTGTAAAAAATTTGGTTTCATTAAATATCTTAGATATCACTGGGACTTTTTATTATTTGATGCAAGACCTTCAGATGGCCTAATTTAAACTGCACCTAGGTAAATTTTCTTAGTCTTATTCATTTTCCCCATGTCCATGCAGTCAATGCTTTACCTTTTCAAGACTCTCAAACCAGGGAAAGAGTGATGAGCTTATGAAGATTAATAGCCTCAGCATATCTGAGAGAGTCACATGCAGAGGGTCTCAGTTATTTTAAGTCCATACTTTTGTCTAGAAGTAGTAAACCTACTGTGAGGAAGTTGATTATTATGGGAAGTGGATGCCAGTGGACAACAATGTGGGTAAAGGTGTTAGCAGAGCAGCATGGCCGGGTATTTTCTCCATTCCCAAGGTGCAGGAGCAGCACAGTTGCTGGCCAAAGGCTCAGGTGAACTCTCTGGTGTTAACCATATTCTCGTTGCTGACTTTACAAATCCCACTGTGTTGACAGAGGGGTCAGTCCTCTGAAGGTGCTGACATATGATAGGGGATGCTGACATTACCAGTGCTCCCCTAACAGAAGGCAATATGTGGGTGTGAAGTGGGCTTAGAGAACATAAGCTCTGTACAAACACCGTGCGCTTTCTGCAGGTTAATCAGGTCTTTAATAAAAGACCATGAAAATGTCAGCAGTCTGAACAAATAAACCAGAATTGTAACTGAGTGTTCATTCAAACAAAGAAATAGAAACCCTTTTTTTATTAATGTTCTTTGCACGGAAAGAAAATGGATTACAATTCTACTTAGAAAATTTATATTTTAGAAATATTATCTATAAATTTCATAACAAAACAGAATATATATTACACATTAATCTTAAAGAGATAATCACACTTTAAGCCTGCAGTACTAATTTTTTAATGAAAATTTTTTCTTAGCAAACAGATTAAGTAAATAGAAGCATTAACTAATTAAGCAATGCTTGGTATAGGATTAATTGAGAAAAGGTAATGACAGGAGAGAAAAGATGATAATTTTTTGTATAAAGCAAAAAGCCAATAATTTATACTTTTGGTCAAAAATATCAAATGCTCTTTAGCCAACCTTTTCTTGCAGGTAGTGGTGAAATACAGAAATTCAGAAATATTTTTCTGAATACTGGATGATGAAACTGAATGGTGACTGGCCTTAAAAGATCCTACTATTTTATCCTGAATTCTATATTAGATATAACTAATTATCTTTCCAGTCAATATAATCTCCATGATAGTGTTCTTGAAGGAGCTGGGGGAGGTTAATGTGTGTTGTTTTTTTGTGAAGGTTATTTTTTAAATAATATGGAAACCAGCTGACAAGCCAGTTTGTTTCCTTGCTCTTCTTATAATGCTTCTCTCACTATTTTTAAAATACTGTAGTAAAATTTCCTTGTGCTTGATTACCTCTAAAATAAGGTTAATATAATGACATATAAGCATTGGAAAGTAAATTGAAAAGCAGGAAAACTATACACTTTGTACACTGCAGATAGGTGGAAATACAGTTGGTAAAGCAAGATGGATTAAATTGCAGTGAGGAAAATTTGCATTTAGTATAAGGAAAACATCCACTCTTTAATATGGAGGAGATGAAGCATTGGAACAGAAAGCCTAGCCAGACCTTGTAATTTTTTTTTTTTTTTCAAGAATTGGTAAGACAAATATTAGAAATGACAGTCATGTCTGATCTTTCTCTGGAACTGGGGATCGACTGTGTAACCTTTGTACAAGAATGAGTGTGGAAGGAATCATGCATCACCTATCTAAAAAGACAGATGAGAAAGTCAGTATGCACTTCATCATTTTTCACTGTATAAAATGGTTTCTGCCTTTTTTTTTTTTCTTTCTTTCCATTGTTTCCAGATGAAATGGAACTGGGTTTCCTAGATTCTATCATTCTATGGATGTTGTCAAAGTGATCACACCTGCAGAACCATGACCACATCTTCTGGATCCCCCATGTGCTCTCAGATTTGCCTCTATTTGCATTGTTCAGCTGGAGATAAGGTTAAAAAGAAGATTTATACTTAGTAATGCAAGGTTAAGTCTAACTGACATCTTACTTTGGCAAGGCTTCTCCTCTTTTACATGCTCAGCTCTAAACTCTGTTTGTTTTGGTGTTTTTTGACACAGGTGTGGTGTAGTGCCATCGTGTGGATTCAGGATGGGTGGAGGCAGAAAATTGGCTTGAAAGACCAAAGCAGATGTGGGGTGAGTGTGCAGGTAGTTTGAATCACCACAGCCAAAGAAATGACAGTATTATTCTAGATTATTGAGTTCTGAATAGCCAGTTCTCCAAGATTTCTTGAATAGTGAGCATCATTCAATCTAGTAAACTGTAGAAGTAACAAAATGCATAATAGTAATCCAGAATTTGTCACAAGCAAAACTACAGGGTAATAAGAATTCTTTGTAAGTGCTCTTCTCCTTTCCTAAACGTCTTTTTTGTGTATATCTATTATGCTTATTGCATAATCAGTATAAGTTGGTATACTTGCAAAAAAGTTTTGTTCTTTGCATGTAAGTCTCCTAATTAAGCTCAGCAGCATAAATAGTGTTTGATTATGCCAGGACAGTGGAGTCCAGAATGGGACAGAAAAAAGAGATACACAGAACAATTGTAATGGAGACTATCAACTGCTTTTTACATGGAAGCAACTAAGTCTGGAATGGGGCTGGACCATATTTTGCAGAATCTATTAAAGAAAAAGACATAGAAGAGATCACCAAATAGGATGTGAATTAACATATAATGTGATACATTGTGTTGTAATTGCCCATGGAAGACAAATGCTTTATTTTTTGCCATGTAGAAAATAGCAATGAATATTTTGAAACTTTGTAATGAGTTAAAATAACAGTCTGGAATTCATGTAATGACAGCTTAAAACCCTTTAATGCCTACATGGTTAGATGGGTAAACTGCTGTTGTGTAGCTAATTCAGCTTGCTGAGTTTGGACCAAAGCATAAGAAAGTTTTCATCATCATTAGTCTTTGCAGAAAGGTGTTTGAGTGTCTAACAGAGTTCCTGTTGGGTACTGTCACTGTCATTGAACATATTATCCAGACATTAATGTTGATAGCTTTGCCAGTGTGTTTATGAGAAAGGCCAAAATCTGAAGAGGCACAGACTAAACTAAGTCCTTCCTTCCTTCCTTGTTATGGCCTTGATACTGTACGTGAATAGGAAACCTATTATTACCTCTGCAGTGCCTGTCTTATGGATTAATAGCAGAATTTAGCCTCCCTGCATGTTAACATGCACTACTCTCTCAGCAGCAATAAATTCACACAAAGGTACTAGCGGTTCACCAAAAAGATTGAGTCCTGTGCTCTTTTGTTTCACCTGAGGTGCACTATGCCTGAGATTTCATAGGAGTGAGTCTCTTGATGACTAGTACATGAGAGAAGCCACATTACTGCTTTAATTACTTATAATGAAGGATCACGGGATGGTGATGTCATCATTTTAAGGCTGCCTATGTCTAAGTGCACTGCCAGGAAGAGGAAAGTTGAATGATGATTTATGTACCTTGGACAAAATTCAGGTAAAAACCACTTCAAAAATGTTAATTATTTGAGGTCATTTTCTATTATATAGGATCTGTTCTTTAGAATTTCTTCCAGGTTAATAGTGTTCAGCCTGGTTTCACAAGAAAAAGCATCAACTGTGTGGGGGGAGGGAAAAGAAAGAGACAAAGGGTGTGATTTATTGATGTGCACTTTGCTATTTGTGACTAACAAAGAGATGGTTCACAAATGTCTCAGACTCAAAGCTGTGATCTGTCAGAACTGCTGAGCTGGGGAAATACTACCACTAAGTAAAAATAGATTGGTCAGCAGTTGCAGACTTATCTGTAAGCAGGTCATCCCATACTATCTGCATGTGCAGCAGGCAGACCATTTTTCTGGGTTAGGAGTAAGGTAACTTTGTTGCTGTGTTGTGCTTATCAATTAATGGTTTTAATTAGTTGACTAATAAAAACCCTCTCTGATTAATTGATTTTTTTTTTCTGATTTGGCTTACACTTGCTTTACTATGAGATGATTTTTCATTTGAAATAAATACTTTATTATCAAAGTGCAGAAGGTTTTTGTTGCTTCTGAGGGAGTGGAGGAGTAAAAGTGTGCAGAGGCGAAGGAATACTGACATCTGTCTGGAAAAAAAGATATTAAAGGTACTACTGATCAGTGTTAGTCCGATAAAAAACATTTGAAGGCTCTGTGAAATAGTTGTGAGAGTCCCCACATTTTTTGAAGTCTACTGCCACTTGCAAAAAAGCAACCTTTTTCAATGATGAAAGTGATTTGGTTTAATATTATAAATATTTAACACTTCTCCTATGCTTTGTGATGATGTTGATTGCATAATCTGTAAATACTCTTATATTTACTAAACAATAAATCTAATGCTTATTTGCAGTTTTCTTAACACCTCAACTCCAATACAGTTATATAAACATCATGGAATCAGAGACTATTCTGAATTGGAAGGAACCCACTCTTAGCCCTACACAGTACCATCCCTAAGAGTCACACCATGTGCCTGAGAGCATCAACCAAATGCTACTTGAACTCTTGAAAAAGCAAACTGTTATCACAGGAAACAAGTGATGGCATTGACTTGGCTCATGAGATTCTAATCCACACATGTATGTCATTATAGCTCATGGTAGTATCTCTGGAGTGGTAAATACACTGCACGTGTCACAGAAATGAGCTTGTAGAATGTCTGGAAACACTGGAAGAGCATCTTGAGTGAGTTGACCAAGACTTGCAGGGGAAATGGACTGAGTTGTATAGTACATGTTGGGCTGTGGGACTTTGGAATGCTAGGCTGGAAAGCATGAGCCTTGAATAAGAGTCTAAGCAAAGCAATTTCTCCTGGCATATGGACTAGGATCTAGTTTTATTTTTCTTCATCTCAGTGGCTTTATACTGTTCTAGCATTGAATAGCTTTATGTTCCAGCATCTGTCATTGACCATGTTGACTGTTTCCCTTGATTGAGAAAATGCTCCTGCTTGCTTCTGTCTTGAGAAAAACATTTTATTAGACCAGTGACCCAGAGTGCCAACACAGTAATGTGACTGAAGCTCTCCAATGACTATTGTGGGTTCATCTGCAGGCCTAGAAGTCTGACTAACACCTGCAGGATCAGAGTGAATTACACATTTGTGATTTTCAGAGAATAGAGATTTAATGAGAAAACATCAAACTGCCTTAAGATGTAACAGCCCGGTAACTGATTGTCAACCAGGCCATGCAGTGGGTGTTTAGTGGTGACTGTACATAGCAGGGAATGAGGAATGTACACAGCTAAGCTTAACTAGGGCTCCCTGCCAACTTCCAGCAGACAGGTAAAACTTTCCTTTGTCTCCTTCTGCCTGTCAAATACTGTGGTCCTGGTCTGTATTTACTGACTCTGAACTCTGCTCCCAGCTAGTGACTCTGGACACTCACTTTGTATCACAGATCACCTTTGGGGTCTCTAATTGCAAATGTGTTTTTCAATGACTCCCTTTTGAGAAGAATAATAATAATGATAATGGAGAGCATGTGGTTAATGTTCATGCAACACTAAGAGAAACAGACATGAGTTATTTCCATGAACAACTCTGTATTTCTGTCACAGAAAGATAAATCACAAGCTTATTTTGCGCTGGAGCAACAAAAGCAAACTATGAACTATTATGCTCAAAAAGACTATTATGTTCTTCTAATACTTGCAGTGAACTTTTTTTCTGGCATCTAGATAGAAAGTAGTTGAAGTGCTCTTGCTGCAGCAACTATGCAAATAAGAAATACTCCATGCCTGCTAAGATCATAGCTCAGCTTGTTGGTACCTGATGGTTTAAATGCCTATTGTTAGCCAAAGGTTCTTGAGCCAGTAGCTAATGAATTGCTTTCTGCAAAGGAAGAGCATTACAGTAATTCTAATACGTGTGCAATATTTCCAGCTAAGAGTCTTTGCTAAGCTTTAGATCACCCTTATGCAAAAGCAGTGAAGCAGGTGATGTGCAAAAGGGAAAACTGTCACTGCCAGATCCTGTGCTTCAGAGCATGTCCACTCACACACTGGAGACACTGCCTCAGCCAGACTCTGAGCTAAACTGGCTGGTGACAAAATCACTGGGTTTATTCACTGGAACCCAGCTCATGAAACCCTCTCCTACTAGCTGTGGAGTCAGCATTTTTACACTATTTAAGGGGAAAAACATTGAACAGGAGGCACATTCTATTTGGGGAAAACAATTTACTCTGTTGCCTTTGCCTTTAAACTCGGTCAAGAGTCCTGTCCCAAATGTTGCAAGCTCTGACACCTGGGACTGGCTTTAGATGCTGACTAAGGAGATTGCAGGCTGAGCCATATGTGAGCTGCTTGCTGATTTGTACTGTGTCATGGATGGTAGCAAAGCAACTTTCCCAGGTTCATTGCCCAGCTTGGAGCAATAAGGCCACTCCTGTGGGCTCTTATCAACAGCAGTTCTGGGCCACTGTGTCTGCCACTCTGCTCTGTGATTTGTAGCCAGTCTGTAGCAGCCAGTACCAAAGTCTAGATGTAATGTGGGCCTGGGACCCTAATTTCCTCAGAAAGCAAATCCTGGTGAGCCCTATGCACGTAAGACATCTTAAGTCAATCCTGACATTTCACTCCACATTTGTGCTGGAAAGGTGGCTCTTGGACAGGACACTGACAAGGAGTGAGCTTGTCCTGCCCTGAGGGTGTCCTCCTGAAGAGCATTCACTGCTCCCATGCAGTGATGCATGTCCTTTGTTCAGGTCCCTTCACTGTGCCTCATGCAAGCCCTTGTGCTTTTATGTCTGTGTTACACAGTCTTCAGGGAAGCACTTGAACACTTGGCTGCAAAAGGCTCATTAGCAGACAGAGAAATTACACAGAGAAGTATAACAAGATGTAGACAAGAAGAATGTGAACCTCAAAGTTCAGGGAGGAAGTTGGAAGTACAAACAAAAAAAAGTTCAGAGGACAAACCTTTAGTGTGATCTCATAGTGGAGATGTTTTGAATTCCGACTCATGAAGGATTGTGTAGTGACATTAAGTCACCCTGCTTAAGTTAAGTTCTGAGTCATCTTTATGAAGTCACTGAAGGTTTCTTATGGCAATAATCAATAAAAACTTCTTTACAGTCTTATTTCAAGCATTTTCTGGAGGGAAAACCATTTTCAGGGTTTCTCTCTCATGGGTTATGACAGGAAGTTTGAAGAGGATAGGTGTATTGCTGAGGCAGGTACAATGGCATTTCAGATGTATTTAAAAAGATTGGATTAGATTCACAACGAGTGCACACAGCAAATTAACTTTGTCTGAAAGCATCCAGCAAAAAGAGTTTGATTAATATTGTAGAGCAAGTGTCCTATGCTAACAGCCACAAATTTGGGATCTGTGGGACACTTAGGTAAGGTTAAATCTTTGACAGCCAAAATGGAAGCTGTTGAAGGCAGTAGGTGCTTTAAGATTACTTCTGGGTTGTGATTTGAGATTTTTTGTTTAATAGCTTAGAAGAAGCTATTACTCTTAACTTCACGCTCTGATAATGTGGTTCCAGTTGGTTTGTGCTAGAGCCTCCTGTCATTCTCTGTCTATTTAAGTTTCAAGTTCCCAGTGACTTGGAAATCAGTTCTGACAGAGCAGGCATTCTTGTTTCCCGTCTTCTACAGAACAAGATGTCAGCAGGTGACAACCAGTGTTTCCTTAATATAGTTAACAAGGTTCAAAGGAACCATGGCCCTTTCTTGTGAATGTCTTACTATTCTGACACTGTTTCCCACTAGCATCTTAGGCAGTGGGTATTGAGGACTGTCAGCTTAATGTCTGACATTGTACTTCAATGTAGACTGCTTAATTTCATGTCCTCTAATCTGTGGAATCTTGTTAAGAATTATTGTGTTAGGCATGCAAAATAAAGTAGATTCACCAAAGGCAGTACCCGCTTAGCTTCTTGGAAGACTCTATTGAGCCAGTCTCAAGTACTTTTAACCAGTGCTTGTCTCTTGTTTCCTGGCCAGTGGCATAGAAAGCTATGTATGCTTTGTTTCAAACAGGCAATTTTTTGTTTAATTTGATTTGACATTAAGCATCTTTTTTATGTAGATAAACAGCAGCCTCTGAAAACAGTGCACGCAACACCTCTACAACAGACTCCAACACACCTGGGATTGTGGTCAGTAAAGATAAATTCCCTACAAAATAATGTGTAAGTAGCTACTATTACATAGTGGGGACAAACAAAAAATGTTTTATACATTATCCCTTATCACTTTAGGCTATTTCTGTGACACTCCCACAAGTTGTGGGGGCATCTTCAGGAGACCCAGCTTGCCAGTGTGGCTGGGGACTGCACTGGCTGCACATGCCAACACCTTGTATGTCCACAGCCCTACAACTCTGCTCTAGAACCTTACTTCTTACAGTCTCCATGATTGTTAGTTAGAGGCATTGCTGTTTTTTAATGTACCAGACATCCCTTTCATTCAGAGATGCCTTATGCAAAGCATTTGCTGAGGAATCAGTATAAAAAACTTAAGACAAAACCACCTTCCCCACGGGAGCACTTCCTCAGTACATGTTGATGAAATATGTCAAGACTCTCTAAATTGACTTCTTAGGTTCACTGAACGGTTTCTCTTTCAATCACAATCTTTTGTCCTGTCTGTGCCTTAGTTGTATATATTTTGTTACTCCTTCAATGGTTGATTTATTGGTGGAGAGACCAGCTGTGCCTAGTTTACATGAGCTGTGATATAGGAGGCCTGAAAAGGTCTGGTTTAACTTAGAAATATTGGAGCTGTAAAATTGATGATTGCAGGTTGATCGAGTACTGATTTACCTGAGTTCTGTTTACCTGGATCAGTGAAACCAGTTTCTCTCAGGTGTTAACTGACCAGTATAGAAAGTGTAATGGAAAAAAAAAGGCCATTTCAAGTTGCATCTCATGAATTTTGTTTGTCAGAATCTAAGGGACAAAGGCAAATATTTCCAAGTTTTCTCTTCCAATTATTTAGTGGTGAGCCTGCTCCACAACTATTGCCCTGCATCAAACACCACTTTGTGTGGCCTTGCTTGTACTCACTGAGCTCTTAGTTTTAGTTAAATGCTGCTGTATGTGCTAACAAAACTGGAACAGCTGTGTTGAATTGCTCTGAGTTGTAGTGGTTAGAAACAATAACTGTTTCCATCATATGTGCAGCTCCAGAGAAACTCCAAGAAAGACAAATATCTCTGAGCTAAAATACAGGATGCTCTGCAGCCCAAACAAATAGCAACAGACTCTGAGTAGCTGAACTGACCATGATGACTTAGAAAAGAAACTGCCTAGCTGTTGGTAATAGGAGATATACAGACTGTCAGCTCATCTTGTAATACACATAAATTAAAAATATGATGGTAACCTACTTTTGCTTAGCTGCTTTAGGTACTTAAA
Organism: Pyrgilauda ruficollis; assembly: GCF_017590135.1. NCBI lineage: Eukaryota > Metazoa > Chordata > Aves > Passeriformes > Passeridae > Pyrgilauda > Pyrgilauda ruficollis. The sequence continues at coordinate 7,920,807 of NW_024509210.1, read as the reverse complement.
GTTTCTCTTGTCTTTCTCCCCTGGGTTCTGATTCCTGCTCTTTAAGTTCATGGAAGTCATGGCACAAAGGAATAGTAGAATCAGCTTCTAAGGGTTTATATTATTTCTATGTAACGGTAAGCATAATTTCACTGAAACAGAAATCTATCATTCCTTCTATCTGAAAATGAGAACAATAAATATGAAACTGTCCTCAGTGATTTGATTGCAACACTAAAACAAAAAAAACCCTGTTACTTTTATAATCTTTGAAATACATGTTTTACACTGGTAAAAGTTCCATTTATTGTTATCTTATACTATTGTTGCTGTTTTTATTAGGGAAAGTTCAAGTCAGAGCCTTGTGCTGTGTAATGGGTAACTGGGCATAGACCCTGTCTCTCCTACTTAAATAAACCTTATGTAAGATTTTGCACTTTGATATAGGTAAGTGTGTCTTGTAGAAAAGAAGTGGTGTCAGTGTATACTATGGAAAGCTGTCGTGACCTGGCATTTTGAACAAGGACCTCAGGGAAGAGAGGCTTGTTCCCATTTCCTTGAAAAATCAATCCACATCTGCCTGTGCATTAAGCCTCTAACTTAAAGAACTTGCACCCTCAGCACTTTCTGAAGACTTTCTGCTAAATCTCCAGTGGTCCCTTTGACCAATGTGTCCTCCACTGTACAGAGCCTTAGAGCCATGCAGGATGTTAGAGGGTCAGGGACCTTGTACTACAGGGTGAATCCCTACAGGGCTGGCCAAGACTTAGCACTCCTCATTTTGCTTTCTGTTTGCCACGATGATTTTGAGAAATTTCTAATCCTTTTCAGGTTCAAATTGTGATCAAATTGCAAAGTTAAAGAACAGATATGAGTTATGGCATTTTTTTTTTTGTTGTGTGTTATTCTTGTTTTGTGGCTTGTCTTCTGTTTTTTGCTTTTTTAGGAAAACCAGGTTGTACTAATATGCTTGGCATCTTGGTCATAGTTACCTATTGCAATGAGTACAAAAGATTCTTTTCCTTTTAAATAGTTGTTTTCGGCCATTTAAAATCTTCTTGCAACTTATGCAGCACTCAGTGTGTGGCTCCATGTGGTATAATTCTGAAATTTTAATGTTAAAAAGTTTCAGGAAATTACATACTGGAAAAGCCTACATTAAAGAACAGTATCATAGTATTAGGCACTCAAAACATGAACAAGGTTTACCTTTTCAATCTGAATTCACCCCCTTTGTTCAGAGTGATTGTACATGTAATTGTATATTCTTGCATTTACTGGACTCTGGGCTTACTCAGTGCACAGGAAAAACAAGAATTCTTTCTGAGTCTCAGGTATGTTATTTTGAGGTTATATCTTTGGGTTGAATCCTAGAAATTTACAAGTTCCAGCACTAGTTCTGACACATTCCTAGCTATTCCTGAATGAGACTTGTAAGGCATATCAGTGAGCAAATAAAAAATGCATGGGGCAATCTCAGTCCTAACATTTCCTCACAGGCAAGCTCTTGATTTCATTTTTAATGTAATGTTCTTTAAACGTAGAGACCGTGTGCATGTGTAATAGAAAAACACATCCTGTTAGATCGATGGAATACAGGGGCAAACGTGCCTCTATAAACCATGGCACAAATGAAGATGTGTGACCTGACTATCTGAGTGCTCTCTTTTATGGCCATGATACCATATATTTAAAGTTACAGTACAGTGGGAATCCAGATCTCTGGAATTACCCTAGGATCATATTTCCTGGTTTCTAGTGATTACGATTTAGTAACATATGGTGCTGAAAGTAAATCAGATTATGTAGATCATTTAACCCAATACAGGTTAACTTAGAGGTGAAGTCCCTTATAAGTCCTGATTCTGATATTTTTATACTAATTCCTATAATGACAAAATTAATTGTTATTCCATTGAATGTGATCTTCTCTTCATTAACTTGGGTGTGCCTTCATGCTTATAACTGAATAATGGTCATGATTTTGTCGGTTCTTCCCTGACAGAATTTGACCTGATGATTTTGGAGACTGAAAACTCTTAAGTCACCATTTCCCCTGATGGCACTGAGGCTAACCCACCAGTAACACCAGTTATAGTGCCTCTATTCTGAACCTATGAAAGTTGGAAAAAAGTGAGGCCCTCTCGTTGTCACTACGGCATGTGCTGAACCTTGCTGTGGCTGGCGGGAAGAGTAGCACTGCTGGGAAGCTCTTGGCTCCCTCATGCAGAGACACTGGCACTGGCTGTGCCTCTTCTCAGGAGCACTGAGACACAGTTAAACCTGATAAGATTTTGGAGCTTAGTTGTTAACTTAAAGCATAGGAGATTTGATACTGCTCAAGAAAGATATACTTTTTTCAGTCCAATTTAACTGCTTTTCATACTGAAACCCAAATGTTTACATATTTTGAGTTAGTTTCTCCACCTTATTAGTTATTTCTAAAATGATGATATTTGAAATGTCTTTTCTACATTTGCTTTTTAGGTTTGAAACCTCTAGGGTGAAGTGTGGTTATGTTTTCAAGTTCTCTGCAGCCAAGAGTAATAAGGAATGAAAAAATAAAGTGAAGGCTTAGCTTCACAAATATTTACTGGTCATTTAGCATGTATCACAGCTTTATCTGGTTGTTATTTTTTTTTATTAAGTTGGTAATGGAGTGTTTTTTAAGGTCACCTGCAAACTTCAGAAATAGTTGTAGTGAGTAAATCTGACTGTACCTTGGACAGAATCACTCTCCAACACATTGACCTCCCCCAGGTCACTGTAGGGGTACTGCAGCTGGCAGGGAGCAGGAAGCTTGTCTTGGTCATAACCCAGGCTGGAACTTCATGAACTTTATGAACAAGTAGGGAATTGAGGTTACACATCTCTCATGTGGGCTGTTTTATATGACACCAAATTCCAAGAAACTAGGATGAAAATAATCTTTTATTGTTATGATCACAGTAGTGTATTATCTGCTGGAAATGGACCTGGAGAAGAGTCAACAAAGGATGTTTTCTATTTTGTTAGCTGGTTTTAATTTATCAGCTGCCAGTTTCAATATATTTCTCTAACTAGTTGTTGGAAAAGTATCTACCCCCTACCATTCAGATTCTGATGGAGGATGTGTGAATATCCTTGGGCGTGATCATAACATTTCCAGGCAGATCCCAAATATTTGTTTAAAAGCTAGAAAAATCCAGCCTTCAAAGTTCAGAAGAACTTTACTGCTCATACTGATGCGAAGAGATTTATCGTGCCAATATCTGTTAATATCTTGGGGAAATTAATGCCTCTTGAGTAATGGGATAAATGTTGAGCTTCAATGCCAAGGCGCCTGTGGGTTACAACTGTTGGGTTTATGTTATAGCATGGTTCCAGGCAAAAAGGATTGTCTCTGCAAATGAGATAACCATGAGTCATCAGCCCTGCTGATGTCCCCGATGCTAGCTGGGGATATTCCTGCGGTGGCGGAACGACAGCTGTGGCACAGCTCTGCTGGATGCCCTGCTACAGGCACACCAGGGCTGCAGGCTCTCTCACACGGGGCAGTGCTCATCATCATAGCCAGAGGTTTGCATCCTCATGCACTCACACTCCTGTAATCCTGCTGCTCCAAGAGAGTACAGAAATCACAACTTTGGATTTCACTGAGTTTGGAACTTACATTACTGAAAGTACAACAGTGTGTATCATGCTGACCTTCACTCCAGATGCCCTTTTCTGACATAATAGCTGCATCCATGGCACTTCCAGGACAATCTTTAGAACAATGACATGAAAACTGAGCTTGTATTTCCTGTCAGTTTTAGAGGGCTTCTGTAACAAGACAGATGACATGAGATTCTGAATAGAATTGAGACAAAAAAGCACCTGTTGTTTGCAAATATTGGGAGAATTTGTTTCCTCTCTGCATGGAAATGCTCCAGCATAGTCATCCTCTGCTTCATGGAAACCTGCAGCAACAAAGGCAAGCATTTGAAAATTTCAGATAAACGCTTAGAGACTTATTTTGGTACTGACTTCTGATGGCACCAGACTGTGATTGTGATTTATGATTTCATGATAGTTTTGACAGTTAAGTTTATACTTTCAGTGAAACAATCTGATGGCCAGGAAGCACGCAATTTTTGTGGATTAATGTATATTCAAAAAGGCTTTATATTACATTTACAGTGATATAAACTACTGTTGTTGGAGGAACTTACAATTTTATTGCCAAGAAGCAGCAGTGAGTTCAGATGAGGGCAGTCCTGGTGCAGCCAGCTCTCAGGAGGGACAGCTTTGTCAGGTCACCAGAGGACACTGGTTCTTCCTGGTCATGGTCCTGGCACAGGCTCATGGTCTGTTCTGCTTTCCCTCATACAGCATCTTCACTTATGCAGTCCCTTGTCACTTTTTTCAGAAGAATCCTGGTTTTGCCTTGAAATCTATTTCTTGGACAATCCTAAGCTCTTGCTTAAACTTCTTGTTACCAGGAAAGTCTATGGCACTTTCTCCACAAGAATGATTTCTTTCCCCTTGACTTGAAAAAAATAGCTTCTTGGTTTCCTTCTCTAGGTGCCAAGATGGAGACATCTCTTAGCACAGGTTTGCTGCTTCTTCATGGTAGTCAGTGTTTCTGACCGATTCATAGCACTTTTGGGTGAGTGTTTTGGGAAAACACACTGCTTTTAGCTCTTCGAATGCTCTCAAGTGGACAAAAATTAAATAGATAATGTGGATACTGTGCAGTTTATATGTTAGCAATATCTAACAAATAGAAAATAAAGAAATTGACACAAGGATAGGAAAATAAAGCCTAGGGATTGTGGAAAAACATGTATATAAGAACTTTAATTAAGTATGACATGCAGATAAATTCTTTGTCACTGTCAGGATCAAAATTTGATCTGTCCTTTTACTATTAAATCTACCTCAGGAAGAATATCTGTTCAGTGCCACTGTAGTTCTAATTGTATGAAAGACTTGACAGTTTGATCACAAAATAGCATTGACTGTTAATAAACCATTTTTGTAGTTTTAAAATATTTTTTTCTATATAATCAACAGCAGCACCTCAGACTGAGTTTCTACAGTAACCAACCTCATAGCATGGGGGAAAAAAGTATTTAAGTCCTGAACTGATCAAGAATTGGATTTTAAATACAATATTCTAGGAAGAGTTTTACCTGAAAATATTTTAGTGTTCATGCCTGAGTGTTTGGAAAACATGGAAAGGTGGAACAGTCCTCAAGTGTCCTGCCCTCATGCTAAATGAACATGATCTAAGACTTGTGATGAAACCAAGAAACAGTTATCAATCAGCATCAGTTTCAGGAAGCATTATTGTATCGAGACATCTCAGGGTGCCTTTATAAAAGAAAAACCTACAGTAATTTAATAGCTCAGCCTGCTGTGCCAAATAAATGAGTCAAAGTCGGGGAGGGGGGTGGGGAAGGGAAGGATTATGAGCCATAGTTCCACAATTGCACTAGCCTGCAGGAAAGTGTTGATTTACATCCAAAGTATTTCTGCTAGGAGAATGATGGGAGATGTCATTGCAAATCTTGAGCTTTTCTGGAAAACTAAGGACACCTTGCTTCTTTATATTCCCCATTTACAAGCACTGATTTTCATTCAGTTTTCAAAAGGCCTTCAGACAAAGAAACCAAGTGAATGACGTGAAAGTGTATTTTATGCATAGTGGAGCAGAAGTTAGCTGTTGGAAAGAGATGGTTGCTATAGGCTCGTATGGCTCATGTAAACTCAAGGGCAGATGGTTCACAGCCTGTGTTGGGCCTCTTCAGGGATGTGGAAACCAGGCTGGGCAGGAAGGGTTTAAGATTTTTCTCCTGAAGTTTGAATTTCAAGTGGAAAATTTTAAATGCCTCCATTTTGATAGGCTTTTGCATGGTTTGAGAGATGCTGCAGTTATGTTATTTTTGTCTTCTGTATGGCAGGCTATGTTTCCTGGATGTTTCCTCAATATACCATTGCTGACCATAAAGGACAACAGCTTCAGGAAGAATGGTCGCTACATTAACATGAGAGACATGATCACAGTAGCTGGAACACAGAAGACACCTGTGTTTAGTCCTGTTTTCATCCACGTTGGCCAGTTTTTTCCAGGTGTGTTGTGTGTAAGCTACAGTCTTCTGAAAACACATAAAACTGCTTAGCTTAAAAGCCTAGAAATCAAATGAAGAAATTATTCTGGTGAGACCTTACTTCTGTTCCTTGCATGACGAACATGATGGCATCTAAAACCAGTTTTAGTGTGCTGGAGCAGAGCCTGAAGCTGGCAGAAGAGTACAGCTTTGGCTTCAGTTGCTGAGATGCCAGAAGAGATTGTAAGTCCTTGAAATTCTTCCAAGAAGTCACTTTGTCCTGGATGAAAACTGGCATTTATCAGTGCAGATGATAGTGGTGTATTTTAGATGGCATCAATATTGATTTGTATACTGCACGAGCTTTTAAATATGATTTAAGATAAAGCTTAGCTTAACGTAAGACATTTCTCCACAAAGCATTGATTTAATGTTAATGTTTTATGTGTTGCTTTCTTTGGTATAGACTTTCCTTTGCTTCACAGAGACTTCCCAAGTAACCTTCTCAGTTCCCTCTTTCAGGCACTTGCAAAACCCCCACAAACACTTGACACGTAAGTACTCAAAAGTTTAATTTATACTATCTGACAGGCAGCTTTAAAAGCAATTAATTAAGGGTGGTCATTATTGTTGATCTCAAATTCATTATTGCCCTTCTAGTTGCTTTCACTTGGCTTATTGGTTTTCCAAGCCTTATGAAGACCATGGAAGATCTAACTTGATGAAGATCTAACAGAAAAGTTAAAATAGGTTAGTTCTTTTACCATTCCTATAGGGTAATTTCTTGTACTTTGCCTCCTAAAGAGCTAGGTATTGTAAGCAGAGTCCTTACTAATCTAGAGAGAGGATTTCCTATTTGACTTCTGTTTAAATAATCTATAGCAATTCTTGCTAGGTGCAACGGCACTGAGTGTCAATCTCCTCTGTGTGTCTGTTTGACCTTGCTTGGGCGTTTGAGAGTGTGAAGGCTGGGGAAGCCGAACGCTGTAGCTGCTGATCTGTGTCTGAATCCTGACGACCAGATCTGTGGAGCAGCGCGGCTGTGTGGAAGCAGCACCAGCTCCCGGGAGAGGAGTAGCAAATATCTCCTCGGCAGGTTGAAGATGCCCTGACAGGAGAGGCGCTGGGAGAGGGGCAGGGTTTGTATCAGCTGGCAGCCGCTGTGGCCCCTCCAGAGCCTGCGCGGGCGCGGTGCCCGCGGGTGCCGGGAGGCTGTGCCCGCCCCATCCCGGGGCTGCCCGCGGCTCCGGTGCGGCTGCGGCAGCCGGGGCAGGGCGCGGGCGGGCCGGGCGCTGCGGCGGGGCGGCAGCGGCGCAGCGGGGGGCTCTGGGCGGTGTTTGTGAGCGGCGGCTTTTTCGGAGTGCTTGTCTCGGCGAGCCCGACCTGTTAAAGCGTATTTCAGCTTTGGCTCGGTTAGATTTCCCACCCCCCTCCCGCCTGCGGTTTAAAAGTGGCGTTTCGCCGCTCAGCGGGACGCGTGCGTTCCGGGTTACTTTGGTTGCCTGCCAGGTAGTGCACATCTTCTACAGCATCCTCCAACCATCAAGCAAAAATTGTCTCCTCTCCTAAGGATTAATTATTCAACACGTTTAATGTGTTTCGGCTGACGGCGAAGACGGCCACTCGGGTACATCCTGGTGCCGCAGCGCCTGTCCCCGCTTTGTCTCGCACCTGGTGTGTTTGCGCGGCTCGCCTGTCTTCCTCCCCCCACGCCGCCGCCTCCCGCTCCTCCCGCCCAAGCCCCGCTCCTGCCCGCGGGGCCGGGGGACGCGGGCCGGTGCTCCGGGACGCCGCGCTGCCGCCGCCCGGCCCCGCACCTTGCCCGCGGGGATGCGCGGGGCGGGGCCGGTGACTTCGCTTCTCCCCGCAGAGCCCGAGAGGAGCGGCACAGCTGAGGGAACGAGGCGCTTTCTTCCCGGCCGGTGGCGGCGGGGCGGCACCGGACCCAGGAGGAGCGAGGGTAGCACCGGCGGAGAAGCATCCCGCCGCGGGCCGTCCCGTCCCGTCCCTGCCCGGCTCCGTGCGCCCCATCGCGGCCCGCCGCCGCCCGCCCGGGCCATGGGCCGGCCCGACTGAGAGCCCTTGGACCGTCCGGCAGCCCTGCCGGCGCTGCCCGGAGCGCCGAGGCGGGGCCGCAGCAGCGCGGGGAAGATGCGCTCGGCGGCGCGGACAGCCGCGTTCCTCCTGCTCTGCGGGGGTAAGTACCGCCGAGCCCGGCCCCCGGGAACTTTGCGGAGCTGAGGTGCCACCAGCGGCTCGGTCCGGTTCCGAAAATCTTGCCACAAATACAGACAAGATAAAAATAATCCTGATACGTTTTCTTCGTTTTTTAAAAGCTAAGTTAGAACAGATGTGAGTTTGCTTTTCTCTGAATTTATGATGTGTATGGGAAAATATTAAAGTATATTACCATTTTAAGTTTTTAAAACACGATTTCTTCTCTGCTATCCCACTCCCAGAGCTTTTTGTATCATCACATAAAATGCGTTTTGGATTGGTAGATGAAAATGACCAGAATATGAATAGTGATTGGATTGTAACTTAGATGATGCTATCCACAGATGTCAAGTTTCTAAAGCAAACAGAAAATCCATTATATCTCTTTTTCTTCCATATGGCTTTGTTTGCTGATGGATTTCTGACGTTTACATGAATAAATCAAAGTTGTATGCTAGAGAATGCAGTACAACCTTGCACATTAAAAATGCATTTATGAAAACTAAAGCCCAAACTAGTTCACTAGTTGGTCTAACAGTAAGTAGAGTGCAATATTAATTCTGCCGTTGTGATTCCCCATGACCATGTGATGTTTTCCTTCTTGTTATTAATTCAGATTAACTGTATTAATTTGCACCATTTTAAACTACTTTCTGTACTTGCAGAGATTACAAAGCTCCTATTTAATTTTAAAATTATTTTTCTTTGCTATGTTGTTAATATTTTTTTCTCTTCCTAATATGTTGTTGTTAAGGCCTGGTCTTTGTAAAATCTCACTACTATTGAAGTCTCGGATATAAGGGGATAAAATGTGTAGCATATACTGCATCTAAACACACACATCTAGTAAAAAAAATAAAGTGGGTTGTATCCCAAGACATTTCACTGTCAGGAAGAATTAGCCTTACTTGTATTGCTAATGGATGATCTATCATGCCTACTTTGCTTTTATCTTTGGCAAATCCATTTTCTTTAATGTTTTTGGCAGAATTAGGAGAAATGTAATTTACGTAAGTTATTCAGCTTGAGGGGTATGTTTTCATTAGCCAAAATGATTCACATGCATTTGCTTGAAGATGACTTCCAGTGATTTCTGTTTAAGCTGGACAGATGAGCTTTCGTCGATTCATGCTGTGCTACCCCAGATTATTGCACATCCTGAGCTAGCTGGTGTTAGGAACTCCGGAGCTGCTCTCTCAAATGGCTTTTTTTGTTCTTTTTTTTTTTTTTTTTTTTCCCAGCATTTCCCTTTCAGTTGGACCACCATTTGATTTTACTTTTAGTTGTATAACTTTACATGAATTTCATTCTGAAACTCTCAGGTGGGACAGGGGTTCCTTCTATTGAAGACAGATATCTAAACCTTTCTAAATATCAGACCTCAGCAGTTGGAAATAGTTTGAAAGACTTTTTATTATTAACTGTAGCCATAAATTGTTAACTTTTGGATCTGCCAAAAATATATTTGGAGGAATATTACAGGAGCTAATTTATTTGAGTAGAGTAGGCTGCCAAGTAGATTTTTTTTGTATACTGCTTGCTTGTACTTAAAGTCGCAAATATTTTGCTTGTGCTCTCAGCTTTGACTGCTGAGGCTTAATACTTGATTCCCCTTAGTTTCTACTAAAACTATGGGGAAGAAAAGTTGTGTACATTTATGCCCACACTTTATGGTAATTGTATTCATAGTTATTTCAAGAAGTCCAGCGTATCAGCGATGTTCTATGGGTGTCTGTTGATAGAGAAACATTGCTTCACATCGTTTAGATGTGTGACACAGCTTTTATGCAGTAAGAGCTGAGTTTACAGCAGGGGTAAGATGAAGTGTTGTGTCTTGGAGGTACTAGCAAAACCCCTGCATGCATAGAGTTCCAGTTTAGAAATACAGCTGTCTTAGCAGTGATGATGCATTCCCCTCGTGGGGAACGCAGTGAAACTTCAGTGGGCTCCATCCTGGGGGAAAGCCAGGGACTCTTCAGGGGTAACTGACATGCTCTTGCCAGGTGTTGTGAAGAAATCTCTTTCAGATGTGCAAGACCTCATCACAGAGGATTGCCACCCAAAGTTAACCTGCAGGGATACCCTTGCACTCAGTTGCTATTGGTACATCTTTGATTTATCTAAAGGTTTTGGAAAGCTTAAAACTGCCATAGTTCATAAAACATGTGCTCGCAACAAACCCAAAGGTATTTTACTGAGTGAGCTGGCGTAGTCAATCTGGTGAGTGTGCTGTTAGTTGAAAGGATTAGATTTGGTTATTTTGTGTTGGCGGGCTTCAGAAAACACACTGGACCATTTGTTCTGAAGCAGAAAGGCGCAGCCTTGGTGCTTTTGCACCGCAGGCAACATGTGGGTCTCCTGCAGGCACCGTCCTTAACGTGCAGTAGCCTAGAAATGGAAAAAATAAAAGGAATGTTTCTTCCCAAACTAAGTCTTCTGTCTCTTTTACCAGTTAAAAGAAATGCAGGATTTTATTATGGAGTGTGCACGTGTCTTTTTCAAAAGTTTTACATCTTGTCAGTTGTAGGACTTGAGGGTGTTTACTTGCCTGTCACACTGCCTGGCTGTTTGGTGCTGGAGTTTGGATTCTGAAAGCTCATTGATATCAGAGGAGGACCTTGTTCAGTTAAATGTAGAAAAGAATACCCGTGGGAAAGACTTGGTAGGATTGTCTTGTCTGGAAAGCAATTTTTGTTACTAAAGGGAATGCTTTTGATGAGAATTTCTTTTCAGTGAATAAAACACAGTTTGTAAGCATTACACTGCAATTTTTTTTAAAATTGGAAGGGAAACCTGCCCGTGGAAATAATAGGGATCCTACTTCAACAATGTGCTCTTGAATGCAGATTATTCAAACTTTTTTCCTATTTTATTGACTATGATATAAAACTTCTGGTGAATGTACTAATTCTGGTACTCGTTTATGGACTGTTTGGGATCGATTCTTAGAGTGCATTTCCCTGCTGCTAGGATTGCTGCTAATGTTTTGACTGGTTACAGTTTAGAGCAAGCCCAGGCTCAACTCATGCATCCAGATCAAGGACACACCAACTTCAGAAACCAACTGCGGATACTGACATTCTTCTCCCCCAAGTGTGGATTATTTCACATATTTGTATTTCATGATAGAAAATGGGTGCTTTCTCTAGGAAAAGAATACCTATGTGATTCTGTCAAATAAAAATCTCCTGTGCACTCATGCTTTTAGATCAAACCAGTGCTGATCAGGTCAAATGGTGGAGCACAGACCATTAATTGACTTGTGTCAGGAATTGGCTAAGACGGACATAATTTGTGTTTTGTTTTTTTTTTTTTTTTTTTAACAGCCATGTCTCAGATAATATATGATCAGGATTTTACATTTTAAAGTACATTTTAAAGTTGTTTTATTACAACCCTGACTGTGGGCAAAGGGAATCTGTGGAGGACCACGAGAGGCACTTCATTAGATCTTGGATGTCTTAATCAGGAAAGATCAGCGTTATGTGGGAATTTCAAACCTTGCTGCTCTTTTTGGTTCCTTCCTTCTTTGTTGTTTTTCTCTGCCCAGAGGTTCATCATCTTACCTTCTGGCTCCTCCCCAGGTGGCACTTGTCCTGTCTCTGGTCACCTGCTGCTGCCTGCATTGGACTGTGAAAGTGCTGCTTCACTCGCACAGCGCTCACCGGGGTTCATCCCAGCGCTCCTACCAGGGAAGGAGCCTGGCCTCTCTGTGTCCGTCTAGGCTTCATGTCTCCACTCATTTTACTCCTATTATCAGGTCCTTCACCTTCTAGTTTCTTCACAAATGAGATTTTGCAGTGAAGTTCCCCTCCTGCAGCGTTTTCCCTTTCATAGAAAGTAATTTACTGTGTTGGGTTTTTAAAATTCATGCTAATTGGATCCATATTTCTGTTATATTTAGTTCCCTTCTCATTGTTATGTGCTGCCTTCTCAAGGTGTCAGTCAGGGCAATATGTGCTATTGGCTTGATTATTTCTGCCAGTTACTTGCAGTCTTGGTCCTTGACTTCATTCAAGGATTTTGTTACTGTCATAGAGACAGTATGAAGGAAATGAATACGAAGATAACAAAAAGCCAGCATTTTGATGCTTAGCTCATTTGTTAGTCTTTGATTAACAGACAAGATTTCTCATAGCATTAACATCAGCAGTCAGTCTGTATGACAGTGTGGGTTCAGCACCTGAATGCAAGATGCACATTCAGTAGCATGCCCACCATCAGTTTTCAATCTGTATGTCATGCCATAGTCTCTTACATTTTTGTTTTTCTAACTGAAGTGACAGACACGGCTGATGCAAGCACATGTATTTTGTTAATTTTAATTTCTTCCCTTTTCCCCAGTTTGGCCCCTGGCAGGAGGGAGAGGATTTGTTCACTTGTTGCTGTACTTTCATGATTTGCTTGGCACTGCTGGTCCTGCTCCTCCAGGCTGCTTTCTCTCCCATAAAGCAACCTAGCAAACACAGATATGCCATGGGTTGGAAGAAATCCATACTGAAGAAGCTTGGTGTTTTCTGGAGAGCCTTGTTGTGTAAAGGTCATTTAGAGCCTGTCTGCGGTGAGGAGAGTGTTGCTTTGTTCAGACATTGGCATCCTTCAGCTTTCCGGCAGAGCTGGAAGTGGTGCCAGCTGGTGATGGACTGTAATTATCTCTTGGTTTTGAAATGTAAAAATTGTCTGGCAGTGCTTATTGAGCGTGGGTATTTGTTTCAGGAGCATTGCAAAACTTACCTGAAGGCAGGTGGTGGTTCCCTGTGGGAGCAGGGTGGAAGTTAAGAGCATCTTCTTCCAGGATTGAGGCACGTTCATGCTGCGGTCTGTTCTTAGCTCTTGCTTTCTCCTTTTGTTTGGTTTGGCAGAAGCAAAGCTTAAAAATTCACCAAAATGTTCTAAAGAAACTTTGGAATCGTTTATTCTCCACATGATTTTTTTTTTTTTTTTTGTAACTGTCTTATATTTTGGAAAGCAAGCAACTGAAGCATTGCAAGGATAAATACAGCAATTACTGCGGGAGGACAGATTTGAGGTTTGCATATTAGTTTGGTTAGATCAGGGTTCAAATTCAATTGACAGCTGTGCCACACATTTGCTCGCTGTCTCACACTCTCTCTCTTAGTTTTCTGTAAAGTACCACCACCAGTTACTTTATCCTTAGAATATCATGTGCATTGTTGATTGACTAATGCAGTTCCAAAACGGGTGATACTGGAGCTGATGCAAGGTAGGGAATACACAATGGGAAACCTTACAGAATCTCTAGTGATAATGCATCAATGAAAAATAGCATTGGAGAAGATGTAGAATGAAATCTATTCAAAGGCTTTATTTTTACAGTGTGTTTTTTTCTTTTATCAGTGAAATATACTGAGATAATCCACAATGTTTTGGCGAAGTCATTATGAGCCTTTTAAGAAGTTTTCATGTAGATATGTTGCTAATTAATAAAGTTATTAAGAAAGTTTTTGTTAACAAAACAGTAAGTCAGCTGAGGTGTGAAAAAACAGATGGATTTTGATCCTTTGGGAGCTCAGGATTTTTTCTAAATCTGTCTAAAGCCATCTCATTTTTCCCCACATAAGGAGAACACAAAGCTGGTTTTCTTAGAGATTACTTCATAAAAATGGCTAAATAGTTTCAGATTTCTGGATCTTGAAATGAGACCATAAACATACTAGGAACATTTTAACCTAAGAGATGCTCTGTAAATCTGCTGAAACGAAGATGATCATCAGCGCTTTAGAGCCTAAGGGAAAATTACAGCAATCACAGTCAAAAAAGGGAATTGGAAACTTTACTGGGGTAGTAGTGCCAGAAATGTTGTTTGACTGAATTAGTTTAGAAATTTGGCTGATTCTAAATCAGGTGATTGTAAAAAGAAAATGGATGTCTTACTCTTAATGGCTGTCTAATGGCTTTTCAGTGTGTGCATTTAGAAAACTAATTAAACAATATATTTAACTGATATAACAAAGTTGCTTGTGTTGCTGTAATGGGTGGTTGGGTTTTCGTTGTTTTTTTTTTTTTTAATGTCCATTATGGCTTTTTTCTAAGTGAGACAAATTTCAATCTCAGATAATAAAATTAAATCTAGCTTTTTCTCCTAATTCAAAGGCACCAAGTTTTCTGATACGGACAATTCCATTATCTGTTCTTTTCACTTGTGAAATGGAAAGACTCATTTTGACGTGAGTAGACCAGAATTTCATATATCTCCAAAGCCCCTTCAAGGCTAGTTTTGCCACTGAATTAAAGCAGGCATCCTGTGGTCCTGTCAGTGCCATTCTGAGGGTGTCTTGGAGATGAGACCTAAATCTCCCAGTGGCTTCAAGGCACAAGTAATGGTTTCTCTGGATTTGGGAGGAGTAGAAGCGTTACTGCAGGTAGTTCTTTATCATTCCTGCATAAAGAGCTGATGCTTTCAGTTTGGCCCCTGACAAGGATGATGCAGAGCAGCTTCCTTTGACTCCCTTAAGAGGTGGTACTTCTACACTGGTTGACTTCTGGAGATTTTTTGTCTTTGTTGTTGATGAGGTGCCCTTCCATACCCTATTATCTTAGACACCAAAAACTATTTCTGTGCAAAAAGAAGTAAGGATGCAGAAAATATCAGTGGTTCACAAGACTTTGAGAATGGATTTGATTCTCTAGGTTCTCTTTCCACCCCTGCCACTGTGTTGCTTGAAACTTGTCTCTTGTGTTAAAAGTAGCTCTGTGTGCTGCTGCATTTGGGAGGAAGGCACTGACCGCCAGTGTTCCAGCTTTTTGGTCAAGAAGTAATAATTTGCATTAATGCAAATAAAATGCAACAGAAAGTCAAAGAAAAGCTATTGTTTACTGAAATTTAGCCCATAACAATTTATGACTTTAAAAAGCTGATTAAAAAAGTTAGATTAATTATGTCTATTTGGCTGGGAATTGCCAGTATAGCATGATTAATACATACATTTATGGCAGTCAGTCATCTCAGAGGACCAGAGGGTTTGAAATGTATATGTACTCTAGGGCAGCAATCAGGCTTTCTTTTACACAGCATAAAAGTAGACCCTAGAAAATTATATGAACACATTTATATTGCCAGATTGTGGTGTGCAAGACTGTAAGTCAAAAGTGTGGTGTTCATGAAATCTGAATAACAGAGAGAGGAAAGGAAAGAATCCAAAGAATTCTCATCAAGAAAAGGCCTAAAGTTTTTATTTTAATAGGAAAAGAAGTTTGTTTTTCAGAGGAAAAAGACCCAGAAAAATTAAAAGAGAGTGGATTTGGGTCGCGGGCATTGGCTGCCATGTGAAATTTGCACTGTGATGACTGGGAAGTTCTGACGGGACCTTTGGAGAAAGTATCCAGCGCTGTTTTTTAACAAAACAGGGTGCTGCTTTGGCCCCTGCAGTGAAGTCATAATTCTGTAAAACAGTTCAGTGGAGCCTTCTTACATCTCTGAAGTATTTAGGCATATTTAGTTTTATCCTGCATCAGCAAGGCATTTTAGAGTGGGACAGCTGCATCAAAGTGCTGTCAAGGATTGCGCAGTTCCCAAAGTTAACTCTCTGGCAGTACATTCAGGGGCCAGATTTCTCTTTGCTCCCATTTCACGTCATGTCCCCCTTTTGTGGTGTGTGCTGTCTAACCATTGAAATGGCTCTGAGGTGCAGGATTTCCTGTTGTGGGACCAACATCCTGACAGTCAAAATAACATCTCCAATTATTTTGCTGCATGGACAATACAAAGATTCATCTAGTTTGGAGACTGCTGCATGTGTTACTGCTCAGGCATGTAAGTGAGGTTGGCTTGCGCAGAACTCTCTTTTGCCTTGGTTTACAATATCAGGGCTAGTTTGTTTCGGGCTGGATGTCTTTGTCCTCCCTTGTCACCTGAGGTTTAGGTACAATGTTCTTGACCACTTGGTCGGTATGGTTGGGCTGAGATAGACATCTGAGATACTTTTCGCTGACAGCATGAACCAAGTTCTGTGTGTATAGCAAGGGTGACTCTTTTGGTTGGATAGTTTTAGTGAGCAGCCTTAATAGTCTGACTTTCCTCAGTTAGACCAGGGGAGATGCCCTTAAGCCTTTCTGGCTTTCAGGGACTGTTGTTTCCCTGGGCTGTAGATTTTTGACAACAATTTCTGGTGCTACCTCGGCTTGCTTCTGCTACCTTTGAACTGTGCGTTATGTGTTGGGTGCCCCATTTGTATTTTGATAGTCACAGTGTCTTTGGAGAGGAATACAGAAACAAATATATATACTTAAAAAAAAAAAAAAAAGATGATTGCCTGTTACTGCTTTTCAGCAATTCTGGGTAAAGCTTTCTCTAGCTGAGCTCGTGGATGCCAGTGAAGTACAAAGGACTGAGGAAGATGATTCATGTAAAATGGCTCATCCCAATTGCTATTATGAAACAAAAAAAGGCAATGGGAATGTTTAGATTTTGGGTTTGAACATACATGTTTTAAAGTAATGAAGGGGAAATAATATGGCTGTAATATAAATTTTATTGCACATTTCAATTCAGCATTGCTGACATGCTCTAGATGAGAAGGCATTTTAAACAATTTTATTGCTTTGGTAAACTTTTGCCTTTGTGAAGATTAGAAAAGTTGTCTTAAATTGCTTTGCTGGGGACTTTCTGGCTAGTGAGAGGGTTTATAATATGTATTTTGCAGAGAATAAAAAGGAGACAAAACCCAAACCTTTAAAACTTAGTTTCTCTAGATTTAAAAACAAACAGGATCATCTTAAGAGACTGTGATAGATCACCCTTAGAAGCTCTTTGAAAACCAGATAATTTATAAAATTATTGTTTCTTACTGAGGCACTGATGTGAGCCTGTTGTTGGAAAAAGGGTGTTTTTTGACTGTTTATTTTCTTAGAGTCTAGTCTAATAACATTTGAAATGAAAGTTGGACTGAAGGTTTTAGGGCAGTAAATGTCTGAAGAAAATAAGCAGTAATAGCCCAAGGTTTTACTTATCTTTTTGATGCTACCCCCCACCTTTTTTTTTTTTCAATCTAGCTGCCATAGACTATTTTTATTTGTGTTTTTATAATTTTTCCAATGATTTCTTAAATCCTTGTTTTCCTGGCATCATGCAGTTGTGTGTCAGTTTTTTAGTTTATTGGGAAAATTTTATCCTCTGTCTTTACACAGGCAATTTTGGCATCATGGCAGAGCCATCCTTAGTACCTGGCAATTAGAAAGCAAAGGGGATGAATCTGTGCAAGTCTCTACTTTGGCCTTTCAGAATATGTTTGTCCTAAATACATCTTCCAGGAGACAATAAAGGGAATGTACATTATTTGTATATTTAGATTGGTCATCAAAAACTGAGTTTAGATTGATTATAGTAGTTACATTTGTCAGTGTAATAATATTGGTAGCAAGGACTTTTACTTATTTTATAAAATTCTGTTCTGTTGCTAAAGAATCCTTACGACAGAAGATTTTTTTTCTGCTTTCTCTGGTAGATCTTGGTAATGGTATGTAAGATAATGTAAGTATTACTACAGAGAGTCATACCTGACACAATAATTTATTTCCTGATGATGCCTGGAAATGTCCAGTTTTGAATGGTGCATTTTGGTCTTCATACTTCTTGAAATGCAAAGGATAACAACAAGAAATTTAGGAAATGCTGTTTTTGAAGAAAAATATAAATGAGTGGCAATATTTATTTACAAAGACAACTGAGAAAGCACAGAGTTCACATTTTTCAGTTTAAGCTGAAGTATTACAAAGGTGGAAGTGCTGGTGGAAATTGAGTAACAGTGCAAACTAAAACTTGGGACATAGCAAGGGATATAAGGGAAACATTTTGGTAGCAGGGAGCTGCAAGGGTTTTTGTCTGCAGTCATTGTGGGGTTTCTTTTAATTGGCAATATCTTAATAACAGGTGGGACAGCAGTGTGTTCATATTGGTTATATATAATCAAATCTACCTTGGATGAGTTAGATGTTGTCTCTTGGAAACTTTTGACTTCGTTTTCTTACAGTGCTCGGGGTGTTAAAAACAGGACAAATGCAGCCTTTGTATGGCTGCTGAAGCCGATGTCTGGTGTTTGGTCAATCAGGGATCCTTATGAGATCATGATAACTTAGTCTGCAGTTAATGTAACTTGAGAGTTAATATCAAAATACTTATATTGTTAATCATCAACAGCTGAATAGACAGGAGTTAGATGCCTTTGATGTCAAGATGAGTTTCTGAAGTTTCTGGTTTTCAGAATATCCCCAGGGATGTATTTGATATATGGTGGTCTTTGTCTTCTCAAAAATCAATTTCTAATTCCATGCTCAGCATTCTCAAATCCCAGGCAGTGAGTTGGGGACCTCACACTGCCACTGAGCATTTCCAATTAAGACCTTGAAAAAGGCTGTATACATATGGCCTAACCTTGTCACTGAGAAAAGAGTGCTGTTCTCTTCTGATAAAAAATGAAATGCATTGGAGTGATGATGTTTGTTGAAGTAGACACAGGATTTGAGGATCCATTTTCTCAAGAGTTAAACTGGATTTATGATTTGGTAGGCAGTTCTTGTTAAACGAGAATTTAATGAGAGCAGAGAGACCATGAGAAAAATTAACACTGGGATTATAAGTGTACTGTCAATATTTTCCACCCTGAATCCTAAATTGCCATTGCCTGGACCATTTACCTGTCTTTGACATCAACTGCTTAGAGCTCTCTCTTTTATCATTGCAATGCTTTGTTAGATTTTGATCTTTGAAGAACTACAGCTTGTATTTTTCTACTGTTGGTTCTGCTTCATAGTTAGCATCTTCCACTGCATCCATTATAGTTTCACATTTTCAGTTTAAATGTTTGTTTAAATATGCTTCATTTAAAATGGGATTTGGGACATGAGCTACTTTACTAGTGTTGGTTGGCAGCACTGGTCTCATGGAAGGAGCTGGTGATAAGGTGTTTTACAAAACTCCAGGGGAATATGGTACAATCCTATAATATTACCCTACTTCCCATTCCTAGAAGATTTTTGTTTACACTATACCTGCCAGCATGACATTATGCTGCTCTGAATGCTAGAAAGACAGAGGAGGTCACTATGAAGAAGAAAAAGACTATTGTTCCTCCTTTCCAAAGACTAAACTCAATCCTAGTTAGTCTTGATTTGAAGCAGAATTGTTACCTTGTCACCTTTTCTGGCATTTGGACAGTGAGCTACAAATGTGTGGAACTGCCGTTGAAAAAGAAATTGCCCTGGATGTGTAATTACCTTTCCAAATGTCCTGATAGAGAGTGCAGACACTGTCACAGCATCTGCAATTGTTTAGACATGTGATTTTGTCTGGGAGGAATGTTTTATTTGGATTTTTTTCCACTTTTAACTTTTGAATAGCTTGTGAGTCCAATCTGTCTCGCCACAGAATGAAAACATTAAACCTTAGCTCTTTTTGCATTTATTAAGATGATAGGAAGGAGCATTATCATGGCAAAGGTGATTCAGAGAAACTGCAGAACCTCATTTTTGCCTTTTCACACTAGATACCTCTTTCTAACAGCTTTAATT
The DNA here is from genome assembly GCF_017590135.1 of Pyrgilauda ruficollis. Taxonomy (NCBI): domain Eukaryota; kingdom Metazoa; phylum Chordata; class Aves; order Passeriformes; family Passeridae; genus Pyrgilauda; species Pyrgilauda ruficollis. The sequence continues at coordinate 7,901,011 of NW_024509210.1, read as the reverse complement.
ATGACTGCCCTTAGATACTGCCAGATAGTGGGTGTAGATATACCCCTGGATCAGGGAGTATATTGACAAAATGGTAACAGCACTGAAGCCTTTTGTGCAAAGACCTGCCTGCATCTTTTTTTGTTAAATGTCCACATGGATTTAGGATTGACCAGAATTCCAAAATGTAACCCTATGTAGAAAGAATGAGCTTTAGATTTGTCAATGAGATAAGAAATTAAAATAATGAAAAAACACAATGAAATTAATTCAGCTGCTACATTCCAGTTCTGTACCTGTTTTGTTTGCCTGGGGAAATTTCAGCAAAGTGAGTGTTAAAATGCTTGTTTGTTTTCTGTTCCTTATACCAGTTTTACTGGATGAGGGGAAACAGACTGAAGCTTAGGAAAAACCAGGAAACTGTTAATGCAAAAGTACTGTCAAAAGCAGAATGGGCAAGATTTTCTGATAATGGTTGGCTTCTATGTTTAGTGTGGTCATAGTTTTTTCTAGCATTACTTAATGAAGATGGATTTCTCACCTAGATTTCAGGTAACCTGGGGACTGTAAAATAATTAAAACAAGAATACAATTGTCACTGTTATTAATAGTGGGTTTTTTTTTCATTTAAAGATGCTATATTTGCTTCTGGAGAGCACAGTGGGTCTTGGTTTCTATTCCTTTTGCCATGGTGATTTTTCCCAACATGAAGTTACGAAAAACACACTTGGCGACAACTTCCAGAGTTTGCAACTCACTTTGGAAGAAACACTGTAGGAGTGAGGGATTGTTGCATTTATCTCAATGAGACATTAACACTGAAATCTTAAAGTCATTTAAGTGTGATCTTTGGCAGCTTTCTCACTGCTCATGTTTTTGTAGATCTCTCTGGGTAAACGATTTTGGATTGTTGTGGGAACAAATGACCAGTGATGGGCCATAGTGATCTCTGCCAGAGTTAGGTCAATATTTAACAAGGTCTTCAAGCCCTAGTTAAAAATCACCTGGCAATCCTACCAATGGAGTATCACACAGAAATATTGCATGGGCTCCTTGTTTTAAGTATCTATGCATATTTTTTTTTATAACAAGATGTTGATATGGTGATATATGAAGTGTGAAGTTGCAGAGTGACATAAAGTGAGTACCCTGGAAATTAAATAATCCACATGGACTGTTTTGCTGATTTTTATCTCCCTAAATAGTGTTCCTGTTATTTTGCAAATGCTGGTCAAGAATCAGGTGCATTTAAGGCACTTTGCATTTTCAGGAGTATGTGTTTCTCATTATGAAATTAAGAGCCTACTTACCGTCAAGTACACAGATAAATATACACAAGTTTATGTGGGTTTATTCTTTCTAGAGTGGTTCTTCTCAGACTATGGTTTCCTTCAGTACATGGCTGACATATGGTGGTGGTCTTTGTCTCAATGTCATTGTTTCTGTGTTGTGCCTCTGGCAGCTGAATATCCATGGGAAAATGTCTTACCTTTTGATCACTGGTTTTTGAGCTGTAGGTTTCTGATGGACAGCCGTGGTAGAGATCTAAGATGCCTTATTAAACAGCTGTTTCAGTAGTGCTTGCAATTAAAGCCTTGATGATAAACGTGTATTTGGTCATAAGAAGGGAACGAAGATTGAGAGACATACAGTGATACAAAATGCTGGGAACCCCTCTTGTGACAATCTTCCATAACAAAATTTTTCTTAAACAGTTCTGAATTTTGAATACACAACTGTTCCTTCCTTTTTTGTTTTTTTGAGAGGGTTTTCATTTTTTGTGGAAAAAACTCAATTATACATACATATTTATATGTATATGTGCATGTGTAAAAATAACAAGTTGAAGAAAAAAGTAAAAGCAAAAAACTTCTGACTGTCAAGTTAGCTGGAGGGCATTTCTTTAAGCACAGAAAAGGACTTGTAACTTTCTGCAACAATGGACATTTTCATTATAGGAGGCTAAAAAATATGCTCAAAAATAAGCTTAGAATCAAGCTTTTGTCAGAATATATCCTGTCTGCAGCTGTTAGGTTACTTGGTTTGTTTAAATAGGAAAGTTGTAAAGTCAGGATTATTCTGCTGGATCTGTAAGGTAAGGATTTCCTCTTCATACACTTAGGCCTGTCAGATCTGGTCTGGGCACTGATGTCATACTTAATATATTATATTTTAGCAGTGGTTGATGAACACCAATTCCTGTCAGCAGAGCTGGATGCATTTGTCAAGGGAGAAAGTGAGAAACTGCCGTTTTGCATCACACTGTCACATCTCCCAGCACTTGTGGTATTAAGCCCTGCTTCCCTCACGCTCAGTATGCAGAATGAATGAGGCTGTTTTAGTATGACTTCTGTTTTTATAGTTAGCTGAACTTTGAAATTGTCTCCTAAATCATCCTTGCCAATAGCATTAACTACCCCTTTGCTGGTAGTCAGAGATTATTCTGCAGTAAGTTAAAGGGTAACTCATCTTCTTTTGTGATGACAGGAAACATGGAGGGATGTAAAAGATAATGGCTAATTCAAAGCAGAGCACTCCACTCTGCTTCTGGAAATCCATCAACTCCATTCAAACACAGATCTGAAATTTTGCAACAAACTTGGAAATCTCTTTTCTTTTTGCTGCTCCAGTAAATTGTTATTTGGGGGAGGATGATGCAGATGCCTGTGAATTATGATGCCTTTCATTACAGGGGGGTGAATTGCACATTAGCCTGGCATTCAGAAACCTGGAGGTTTCAGCCACTGTGCTTTTGCTGTTTCAAAAAAGGTAAAAGTGTGATGCAAAGTAGAAGAATTATATAGTATTAAAGAAAGGTCTTTATCCTTCCTTCTCCTTTTGCAGCACCAAAGCCCTGAAAATAGATCATTTAGAAACGTTCTCGTGCAGAGATGAGTCAGCCCAGCTGCACGGCTGGGCCAGGTAGTGAGCGACAGGGCCAGGTGGAGCAGAGCAACAGCAGGTGAATTGATCCTTGGGTAAACACCTGTGTTTGCCTTTTTTAAATTTTCTTGTTAAAGACAGCTGCAGCAAGGGAACAAGAAAAATCTAATGTAATAACAAGCCATGGAAGGATATTTCAGAGAGTTACTTTTTTTTTCAGAAACAAACTGCATCTGTCTGGCTCTCTTCACATGGCAGTTCCATCCATGCTTCCTGTTCGTTACCTGGGGTTGCTTCTGCTAAGTAAAATCTTGCTGTTGTGGTTGACAGACAGATTGTTGTTCCTGTTATTAGCTGCTTCCAAGAAATTACATTATTTTCTGCAGATGGAGGAGTGGGATTGAGAAAACATTCCTGCTAAGTCAAGAGCATTACCTTTTCATTTACTGTGTTCTCCTGGAACAAGGCATCTTGTAAGACCTTGAGCAAAACACATGAAAATTCTGGATCGGTCTGTTTGCTCATGAGGAAACATGGACAGTGAAAAGACTGGGTGGAAACAGGAGCAACCCACTTTTTAAATGTTCTAAAAAACCTTAGGAGAAACACTGTGCCCAAGACAGATTTAAAGACAACCCTGTGTTCTGGGAGCTTTGGAGATGAAGGAAAAAAACCAGATTCTTCTGTTACAGCCACTCGTAATCCTTGAGTGTAGAAATAATTTACTTAGGCAGCATTTAGGTATGGCAGTCAAAAGCACTGTAAAAAATTATGAAGTAGATTGGTTTTGTTAGACTGTGATTATACTTATTCACAGCTCTTGATAGGTGTCATGTACTGTGAAGCATTTTTAATTTCCTGAGAACAATGTAACTTAAGATATCTTTCTTCACCGGGCCAGTTGATTTATTAGAAAACTGTGAGATCCATGTAGTGCAGGCTCTGGTAGTGATTGTTGTGTACCATTCCCACTGTGAAAAAGTGGAAGCATGGTAGCTTGCATGTGTCAAATTGATGCATGTTTTAACATGCTGCGTACAGTATATCTTATACATGCTACATACATTATCTATTTCTATATAAGGTCTGTCAGACGTAAAGGAAACAAATATTCAGTGCTATCCCTCCACAGTCATTGTAAAGGAGAGTAGGAGTTGCCTTACTGAAGAGGTTTTTCTTCCTACGCTGCCACATGCAAAAGAGATTTATGGAAAATAGAGAAAAAAACACTGATGAGAGAAACAGATTTACAGTGAAATCCACTATCACAATATAGCTGCACTGTTTAGCAAACACCTTATGGAAGACAATACCATGTGCCAGCAAGACTGCTTTTATTTTGCAGTATTTCTTTACAAGGTAATAGTGTGCTTGATAAAATTAATCTTGTTATGATAGATGTATTGTCATTACAAGTAAGTTTTACTAAATGAATTAATTAGTTTCATTTACTCCTTAAAAAATCAATATGTTACTGGAGAATTAAGCAGTTCTTTGCTGTCAATGTGTTAAATTCTTAAGGGGAGGGGAAGTAAATAAATGAGTGAACTAGTAGGAGATAAGATAAGCATCCACCAAAAAGTTTAAATTTTGTCCAAACATTGACAAGCACTGCTGCGTTCAGAGGGCTTGGATCAATCCTTATCATTCATACCCTTAAGAAAAAAGAATAAAATTTAAAATATCTGAATGTTTTAATTCACGAGCTTATTCATGATAAATCAGGGAAGGATATTTTGCACAAAATCAGCTATTGTCTGAAAGGTTTATAGCTGTTTAATAAAACAAGTAATTGGTATTATTTTGTTGCAAGGATGCACTTTTTTTTTTACAGATAGTAGGCTTGCATGATTCTGACTTGTATGGTTCAGGTGCTTTTATTGGCAGCTTTCATGATTTATGGCTTGCTGAGTGACATTTTATTTCCTATTCAAGGTAGTAACAGCTTAGAGTCTTCAATTAATCACTTTTATAAGTAAAACTGCACTGGGTATTGCTAGAGCAATGTTCAGGCCAGGTTCCTTGAGAGATCCAAATTGCCAAGAAAGCCATGTGGATGATCACAGCCTAGTGCATGCACATATATGTGAGCCAGAGAGGATTAAAGAAGGAGGCTGTGGCTGTAATGTCTAGACTAGCATTTGTGACTGCTAATACACTGCTAATATGGGTCTGTTTTTTCAAACAGAGGTGTTCAGAGGGAGCTTAAGGTCCATTATGGGTTTTCCTCCTGTGATAGAAGTGAAATAACTTTGGGTAGGATCAAGCTTTGTGGATTTCAGCTGCAAAACTCTCATTAAGTTTCATTTCACCTTTTGTGTTGGTTTTGAGACCCTGTCAGAATTGCATTTGGCACAGAGAGAGCAGTGAGTTCATTGTAGAAATACAGTTTTAAAAAGCATGATTGCTTTTACAGTCTCATGGTGTGTAGCCTGGCAGGACAAGTGTCTGTGCCCAGACACTCTGTAGTTCATATCCCTGTATTGATGATTAGATTTAATTTCTTAATAAAAACATTAACTGTGGTTTAGGGAAAACATTGCAATGACATGATTAGTGGGGGAAGGAAAAGACATGCTCTTACTGGAATTCAAGTGCCTTCCTCTGATTTTAAGGCACAAAGTGATGAATATGATGCTGCTAATGTGTGTTTTTCACTCTTAGCCTTAGAAGTCGAGGAACACTGAAGAGGGGTGAGTATAAAAGCCTGAGGAACTAAACTGGTGTAGATACCTGAAGGGAGGTTTGTTCATACTTGGGGGAATAATGGCAAGTTGAATGAACAGGTTATTGTCAGAACTTCTGCATTTGAGGATTCTTTATGTGGAAAAGAATAACTTCCATGATCTCATGGGATTTTGGCTTCTGAGAGGGCAACACACTGGCTTATCAAGAAGAGCTTAACAAGGCTGCAGAGGACAAAATGTCAGATGAGGAGTTAGGAAAAATGGTTTCCTTTTCATTTCAGTTCTTGGCCAAATTTCTTCCACTTTACCCGTTATTTCCTCCCCCGATTTATGGCGATGGAGATCCAGTATTGTAAAAGCTCTTTGTGGTTTGTGAATGGAAAAGTACTCTTAGTTCTAGTGACTAAATATTACAGTCTTCTTGTTTGCTAGTCTCAAGTATCGCTGTAATTTTTTAACTATCTCAGTATAAAGGTTAGTGAAAAAGGCTATCTTTGTTTCTTCAAAGAGATACTGCTGATCAGTTTCATCATGTGAGGCACTGCAACACTGAGGGAATGGTGGAAAAGGATAACTGCTGTTAATCCAGTCTTTTGTTGGTTTAAGTAGGATTCTCTCGTGTGTATTGCCTCCATTTGGAAGAATCAGGCAGTACTTTTTTTTATTGTAATATGGTGTTTGTTTAAAGGCAGGATTCCAAATATATTTGTTGGCTTTTCTCCTGAATCATGACTGTAACAGGGACATGGATACCTTAGAGAGCTAAATATCCTGAAGTCTGGTTTGCTACTGATGTGCATGCATAATTTCTACTGACAGTAATGGGAGTTACATGTGTATAGAAAACAAAACAGACCCCTTAAAAATGTTGGTCAAGTAATAAAAACTAGTCTAAAGAAAGGCTGGAAGTATAGAGTGGGAGGGAGACTTTTTTCTTTTTCCAACTTGCTTTGTCTTTAACTTAGCTTCACCCCACTCATGTTAGCTTAATATTATTTTTATGGATTCCATCCTGATCTAATATGGCAGGATGGGTAAGACAACATCCATGTGAAATAGGTAAGCAGATTTTAAAATACCTTTACTCCCTTTCCCAACTCCTATCCATAGGAGTGAGAAGTTTCCCTGTGTAGTGGTGGTGCCACAGAAGAGCCTGCCCTACCTATGTGCTGCTGAAACTCTTCTTTCTTATGCAGGAAATTGTAGCGGTGCCCCCGCAGCGAGGACAGGGCTGCAGAGCCCCCCACCACTGAGTGAGCACACCCCAGCAGCATCCAGCATCCCACTAAACACACTGGCATAGCCACACTGGCTGTCCCAGTGTGTTCATTGGGAACTCTGCTGCCCTTTGCATGCTCTGTGTTATTTGGAACTCTGGAAACGGGAAACGTAAATTCTTTGGAGGCTGTCAGGACTTTGAGTGTTTTCTGTGTGCTTCATTGAGAAGGGAGAAGCAAATTCCTGGACAGTTAGACCCACTGTTCTGCAGTCTATCCCTTAATTAAATTCTCTGCAACCTGTGTGTTTTCATTGTTAATCAATGGACATTTGTCCTTAGAAGTAACTAACTCTGGGGAGTGTAAGAAAGAAAAAAACTGTTCAAAACCCCAAATGTCACACAAAGGGCATAAAAATAAAATTATCCTTTTCCAAAATAGCTGAGCATTATGGCATCTTGATAAAGGGTGTGCTAGAATATGTCCTGCTAATAAACCTCAGTAAAACCTCTAAAAATAACTACACAGATATATTCTAAGTTGATTACCAGTAATTGAACTGACTTAATGTAGTTGGATGATGTCATGTAAAATATTCCTCTAAAGTAATTTCTGTAGACAAGCCATTTGAAGTCCTCTTGCAGGCAGCATAAACATCTTCATGTTGCTAAACTGAGCACTCGGACTAAAGCACTCAGCGGGAGAGCTCTGACATCTCTGTTTTATCTCCTTCCTTTGAGCCACTCTGGCTTGCTTCTTAGAGGCAGCTTTGCAATGACAAATGTCTCGTCCTTGTTTTAGTGAAAACCTGGAAACTCTGTAACAGTTTAGACCTGGTAGTTGTAGAATTAAGAGAGGCTAAAGGTGGAAAGGACTTTGGAAGTGTCTGGCTTCCAAGTTTCCCTGCAGTATGCATTTCCAGTGTTCTGTCCAACTTCAGCCTGCCCGAGCAATGGAGACTGTTCCATGGCCTAATTCATCTCATGAGAAGGAAGCTTGGAAAATGATTTTCCAAGGTTTTGGTCTTGTTTTTGCATTTGCTTATACATTTCCTTGTATGTTGCCCTTGTATTTTTATAGCCTTTTAAAGCTTTGTAGCTAGTTAATGCAGATAATCTTCCAAAATTTGTTTAGCTTGGGTTATTACTTTTGTGGAAGTGGTTAAGTAGCATGGGGTTTTTTAGTGTGTTTATTTTTTTCCTTTTATTATCTCTTTTATTGTCTGTTTCTTTATTTGTTTCTTTATTTGTTCGTTTTTGTTTGTATTTGGGTTTTTTGAGGGATTTTGGTGTAATTTTTTTGGTCGGCTGTTTGGGTATTTTGTGTTTTGATTCTCTGGGGGCCAAGACATCCATGACTGATTCAAGTGTTCAGGGTGCAAATGTAGATTCTACAGAAATAAAGTGCTGTGTCCCTGCTCTGAGATTTTTCTATTTACTGATCTAGCTTGGTTTTATGTAGGAGCACCTCAGAGTTTTTCTTCATCAGCTCTCTGTATTACTGACAATTTCCTTCTTCATGCCCTGAGGTACTGGCGTATCAGTAACTCTTGGGCAGTTTTGTTTACTGGGGCACAAGTACATCACTTACTGAGTAATCATTTTGCTGATACAATGGAGAAATTCAGTCCAAGGTTTGCAGATGCTGCTCAGCTCTTTACCACATCTGGAACAATACCCTGTGAGAAAATGTCATAATTTTCTGGCTTTTTTCCTAAGGCCACAAGTTGTTTTTCTCTCTCTCTATTTTTTGGTCCAGAAAGGTTTGTCAGTGTGGCTGCCCTTAATCAAGAGGCCTGGCAAGGCCAGAGCTGTGGCTTCTGTTCTTGTATTATTAAATATCAACAGCTAATAGCATGCTTAGTTAGTACTAGTTGATTCTTTGAATGATAGCTTATGGGGGAAGAGCACATCCTGTGTATGAGGGGAAGAGTCATTAACTTCCCCTTGAATAATGACATTTAGGAGCAGGCTTCAACATGCCCATGTTTTGCCCCTTCCCCTGTTAGCCTTTGAAGAGGCGATTTCCTCCTTCTCTCGTACATTGTTTTGCCAAGTGTCCTGGCTTGCCTGCCTGGAGCATTGAGTTCTTTTTCCCCAGAGGCCTTGTGACATGTTTTCCTGCTGGAGCATGAACCTAGCTGGCTGAATGAGTATCCTTTTTAAAACCTCTGTTCTCTGTGCACTGAAGGGACATGTCTGTTGTAACCTTTTGCAGAATCAGATGCTTGCCTTGCAGGTTTGAGAGTTGCTGGTGAAAGCTATTATCTTCCTAGGCATGGAACACCAGCAGGACATGAACTGACAGATTTTGGAGTCTTTCTGTCGCTTAAAGACAAGTCTTAGTCATTCAGCTCAGGATTGAACCTATAGTGTTTTGAGAGAGGCTGACAATGCCATTTTTATGTGCAACAGTGCACTCTCTATTCATCAAGGAAATGACCGCAGAAATGTGTACCCAGCTGTCTCTGTATCAGTAGCATCTATGCATAGCAGCTGCTGATGTTTGTGATCATTTCCTATCAGGCCCTTCTTATTTTGGTGGATAAGCCTCAAAATAATCAGTTGAAATCTTGGAACTCAAAGACACCTAAGAGCCAAAATCAAAGCCATTTCAGTAACACTACTGTTGCATTGCCGTAATCCGGTAAATTTAAGCCGACGTTGAAAGATGTTCTCTCAGGGAGTTTGTGGCAGTATTCCCTGCAGTCCTTGTCCTTGAGTATCCCCGCTGCAGCCCTGGTCTCATGCCTCTCAGCCCAGAGGAGCCTCTGGAGTCCCACAGCACCCTCAGACCCGGGTTAGCTCCATGTGCTGCGTGGGTGTCGGGTGCTCACATCTCCAGCTGCTCAGGACATGCCTGCGGCGCTGGATGCGGAGCATGCCTTGGCCATCAGCAGATACTATCTGAGCCAAGTCCTAGTCTAACACTTTGATTTCTTCTTGTCATTTTAAAATCTTTGTAGCTGTCTCTTGTTCATAAAGAGACCTTCTGGCCCTTCTAAAGTTGTTTTTAAAAGTTCTTTTTGTACAATTTTACCAAGAATCACAGTAAGAAAAGAGATTCTATCATGGCCAGGGCTTTAATCTATTATTTATTAGACTTCAGTTAAATGAGGTGCCTGTGACAAAGCAGGGTGCATGGTTTTGGTTAAGTCCTCTGGGTCCCTTGGTATGCAGTGCATCAGAACTGTCAATGCAAAGCACTCTTGGAGAGGAACTTTCTATTTGGACATAACCCCCTTACTACTTCCAGCTTCTCCTTGCAAAGGAAATTGTGTCCTTAAAAGCAGATTGTAGGTGGATTAGGTCTGGACTGGAGACACATCTGTGTTAGAGACTTTACCTGATGGACATAGTTTTGCCATTTAGATATATCCTTAACCTTTCTATGCCCCAGTTCCCCAGGTGTAAAACAGGGATAAGATTCTTGACAACTCAGAGAAGTGGAAATACATTAAGCATTGTGAGACCACTTAGTACTACAGTGATGGGGAAGAATTCTCTAATGAGGAGATACAATTTCACATTTATGTTTTTAAGGGCTTGGCAATACTTATCGACATAGCAACTATACCGCAAATTTGTGTCCATTATTCTGTGAAAAGCTGCTGCAAAGAGATAATCTTTTGCATCTTAGAATAGCTTAGAGCTGTTGTAGACCTGTGCATTCAAGCTGTCCTGTGATTTTCTGTTTGGGCCAGTAAATACTTCTCACCCTAGTGCTGGAACTTCTTTTTCTTGTCCTAAGTCAGATACTGTGAAAAGAGGGTAAGGTCTGTGGAAAGGATAGAAGAAATACACTGGTGATGCAAAAATTTTGTTTCTACCAGCAAACAAGCAGGAGTGTGTAAACAAACATGACTTCTTTTTTTCTTCCTGTTGATGTGATTTTAAACCAAATGAATACTTACCCATTCAGTACAAAAAGTATTCCATGACTTTGTGCTGTTGTGGTTTGGGCAGGAGGAGATGTGGACTGTGAGACTTTGGACATTGGGATTCTTTGTGGATATTTTGTTCCTCAGAGTAGCAGTCCCCATCAGACACTTCTCAACAGCCTTAGTTTTTCAGTGACCTTAATCATCTTTCAATGGATGTTACTTTGAGAGCAGAACTAACACACTGAGTACTTACAGGGGATGGAATGACATTTAAGATTGGGTTTGCCTTTTTTCCAACCCCTTGACAGTGTACACAGAGCTGATGTAGCTGACAGTGGTGTGATCCAGGATGCCACTCTAAGTGGCTGCTTTTCAACCACTTGTTAGAGCTCTCAGTCTAGGCTTTGCTTCCTGAGCCATTGAAGCCTTCTCTGTCAGATCAGTGACTTGGAACAGTGATCAGTGCAGCAGGTTTCTCATTTTGCATGGTTTCCTGACAGGAGGTAGACTTCTTTTATTTGCAAGAGTTGATAAAATCAGAACTCAGTTGCAAGGCTCCCGGTCTACATCCATGTCAGCTGTGTATTAGCAGGATACCTTTGTTTTCTAAGGTGTGTAGATTGATCCTAGACATCCCCAGTGCACCTCACATATTGTACTGACAACAGTTCTAATGAACTGCTCATTTACTTTGACTTTTTTTTTTCTCATGAGTAATACCAAGCCAATACCAACACAGTGCCTGAATGAATACTTCAGTTTCATGGTTGGTTGCTCTTGTTAAGAAGGTTTTCCCTCTAGTTCTTTGAACAGTTGTAGTAGTTGTCTTTACATGGAAAACAGGCAAATCTGTAGTCATTACAAATAGCTCAGAGAGCAGACCCTAATAAAAGGGAGGATTTCAGCAGTATGCTTCTCATGTTTTAAGAATGTGTAGAAAAATACAGACAAAAGACTCAGGGACAAGTTATACCCAAGTAGTGTATGCTGCTAAGACAGAGGCACTTTTCTATGCAGGCATACTCATTGATAATTTGTGTATGTGGCCACCTGACTATACATCAGTATCTTTTGGATGACACACTGTACTCCTTGCAATTACCCACAAGTTTTAAGAAAAATAAAACCCAGTTGAGTAGAATAGTGTGCAGAATATAGCGTTTTCCTGCTCTAACTGGTGTTTTTACTATCAATGAAGATTGATTTAATGGTATTTTCCTCATAAGAAGAGTCCAGAACACCAGTTTCCCATTTTTTCCGAGTATGTTATCCAGGAAAACAGAATTGGAGTGAATTCTGTTAAAGTTACTGGAAAAGTCATGGAGGCTCTCCTCCTGGAAAGAATAATGGCAAATTTCACTGGGACATCTGTTTGGTTATTTGAAAAAAAAAAAAAATTGGCATGATGTTAGCTTGACTTTTTTCAGAGTGGTTACTTCAAATATTATTTGGCTGGAAGTGAGTATTTTGGATTTTAGTTAAAGGTATATCCAGTGCTTTTCTGGGTGCACATGTTTATATACATGCCGAGAAATAACAATCAGTGTCTTATTTAGCTGCTCCTTTCTGACACAGTTTTCTTCCATTCATGGAAGAACAAGTAGAGAAAATGTAATAATAAACTTTATTGGGGTTAATGCCTTAAAGATTGGAAATCATCTGGAATCTGTGATCAAATTACCAGCTATTATTATTTTAAGTACCCATTTTCTGTTTCCATCTAAATAATGATGACTAGTAGGGAGCTGCTACATTGCTTAGCATGTTCATTAGCAATTTTTCCTTTTGAAGGGGCTTACAAAAAAGAAAGAGGGAGAGGTGGGAGCTGAGTCTGAAGGTAATGCTGATTTGGATTAAGTTAATAATGGTATTTCCATTTGGAATGTTCAGAGGAGCAAAATACAAACCCAAATTAAACTGTATGTGAATTCAACAGTTTTCAAGGCTGAAGCAAAACAGAAGTTAAGTTGGGGGTTTTTTTGTGTCTCTCTATTGAATTGTGATAATTTCATGAAATTACTCTGCAGCTGATCTGGGCAGGAAACCAAACTTCTCAGTCCAAAGTCTGATTCAGATCTGTAACTCTGAGAGCAAATTTATGAACATGGAACTCAGTATCACCTCTTCGCTCATTCAAAAAAATTTTAATTAAGACATCTTTTTTGGCTCACTTGTAATTTCAGAAGCTTATTCCCACTAGTTTGCTCATCTGCCTGTGTATCTTACTTTTACCAGATCTATGTAGCCAATTATGCTCAATATAAAGATACATTAAATCATTTAAATTATTATAGAATTCACATGGTCTGACCAGCCAGAATGTTTTTTAGATACTTAGAATGTGTTTTCCAAAAGTACTTCATAAAAATAATCTAACAATCTCCAAACTCATGCTACCTTGGAGAAGGAGATCTCTGTGTTTTCTGGAGTCAATGTTACTAAAACGTAATGCAGATAAAGGGATGAAACTTGTAGGAGTGCAGTCAGCTACTGAAATGCTCTGTGAATTCATCCTTAGATATTTGCTGAAAACTGCTACCTTAAGGTGAGAAAGGTGTGAGGTAGCTGTGTAGACTGAAATTTGAACAGCCTGTAGATGCACTTTCCCTGATTCAGTTTCTGCCTCTCAAGGTCTGTTGCCGTGGTGGAGTTCATTTTCGAAGAGCAACTACTTTAGTTGTTAAAACATGATGGAGAAGTCTTTATGCATTATATCCAGATGATGTTTTCGATTGTTTGTGCTAAAAATCTGTTTTACTAGTTGTGCCCACCCAGTTGTTGAATGTGCTTAACTTGGTTTACTAGTTTACAATATTTTGTTTTGCATGGTTTTCTTTATGTGTTTGACATAAAAGCACATTCATAAATTTTTTCAGTGCAACTGCCTGGTTAAATGTTTCCTCCATGTGCGATTTTGTAGTTATCCAAATGCACTGTAGAGGATTTGGGTATTTTTTCTGTTGTTTGAAGTATAAGAGATGTAGCTTGTTCATTAGGAGCATGAGTTTCAGGGTTGCAGATTAACCAGCTGCACTGCCTGCATTCATGTGGTCACAACCTTCCAAATTTACCCCATCATGAAAGGAAGAATTAATTATACTCCTAATTGACTGTTTCCTTGGATGTAAGCAGGAAGGAACTGCTAGGAGGCAAAGTGATTAATCAGTTAAGCTAGTTATATCAATCAAATGTGTGAGAAAGTTCATCATCCCAAAGGCAGAGTAAAGTAATGCCAAAATACAAAAGCCATCAACTCGTTTATTGGGGCTTTGCTGTGTTTCTTTTGTCAGTTTTCAGAGGAATTGCAAAAAAAAAAAAAAGAATAAATAAAACCACATGGTGATTGACCCAGTCTGCTTGACAATCTGTCTGGATTATGGTGGAAGAGGTAAAGCAGCAATCTGTTCTCTTATCAGAAATTGCATGTAGTCCTCATTAAAAGACCTTAGCATACGTTTTTCATGCAGATGGACAAGTCACACGTGTCTCCCAAACAAATAACTCGGTGCCACTATCTCACAAATCCTGTCAGTTGTGCCAGTGGAGTCTCTTGGTTGCAGTCTCGGTGAGGCACTACCCACAGAGCTTGATCTAGTGAAAGCCTAAAGCTTTAACTCTCAGTTGACAATGCTTCATAGTGTTCTCCCTGTGTCCCCTGGCTGCCAGCCCTTCCTCCCCTGGGGAACATGTGGGACCTTGAGGGCAAGTGAAAAAATTCTGGAAAATCCCTTTGAAGCATTTTCATCCTCAAGTAAGGATATTTTGAATAATTGTAATCGACTGGATTGTAAACAGCAGCTTTTAAAGAACAGTTAAGTCTTCCTTGCTTTGGCTGACAACCTCTGTCAGAAGGGAAGGGAGAAGGAATGGGAACCACGCTTCTCCTTTGTTCTGGAGAGCTTTTGGATCGGCGAGGCCCCATGCGCGTCCTTGTCTGTACGTCCTTCCTTCTGGGCACAGTTGGTTTAAGCCCAGTTTGCTCCTTTAGTCACACACAGTTCCACAGTGGGAGTCACATCTGAGGCAATGGGGTTGGAGAGGAAGAGACAAAACGTGGCTGAGAACAGCTGGCCTTGCCAGTGACAGCAAAGGTTGTGGCACGGAGGTCCCAGAGCCTCCAGGCACAGGCTCAGCACAGACTGCGTGGGTGCCTTTGCTTCACAGGAACCACTTGTGTGCTCATACAGCCACATGAACTGAACTTCCAGGACTGGAAACTTCATTGTCATGCACTGTTTTAGGAGACAATCCAGTTTCACTCCCTTTTCTCTGTCTATAGGTAGAAGCTGATAAATAGAAGGCTTTCAGTTTGCCAGAGCTCTGGAGAGCTGTGGGTGCCAATCGTGCGATGATTGAAGGAAAACTTGGGAAACAGAGCTGTGCAGGAGGTTAGGAGGGGTATGAAACTGTAAGAACAAACAGGCTTCTGTAAGTTAACATTGGAAAAACTCATTACAATTCTGTAAGGTTTACTGGAAGTAGTAATGTATTCAGATATAAAATTTGTACACAATATCCTATCTAGAAGAAGAGCATATGAGCATTTATGCTGAACAGTTCTTGATTGTCTAAAAGATTAGGGTTCAATGTGTGTGTGTGTATCTGTATTACTACTTTCATTAGATTTTCACAGATATGTATTTAGCTTATGAATGGGCATATACTAGTGCATAGTGTAGTTTGTGCATAACCAATATGAAACTCAAGTGTTGATACATAACTTGTTTAAATCAGAAGAGAAATATGAGCAGTATTAATCTTGATCTTGCTTTGTTTCTGTATTTGAAACATTGAACTTAGTAATAATGATGTGCTGAATGTTAGCTAACAGCTTCATTTATGAGCTTTCTAGGGTAAATTAATTGTTTTAGAACTAAAAGAGGGTTTTCTCCATACTTAAAAAGAGACAGATTTAATCCAAATTGCACCAGAAGAAAACCATGATTACTGGTTAAAGAAGCTATTTGAATTCTTTTTTGCGATTATAATTAAGGTCTAGGCAGTGCAGTTTTTATTAGCATATATATTTATTAAGGGTGGGTTCTATGTATATTGATTTTGTTTGCTTTTATAAATATCAAACCCATAACAACTTTTTAATGCAGCTGCTTTCAATCTTTTATCATTGTGCTAAATCCTTGGCAGATGGCTCTTACTTTGTAAAAGGAAAGGTTTCTAGGAAGGTCATCTTTCGCTTGTGTACAGCTTAATTTTCTTGAATCAAAGGTGAAGTGTATGAAGTGCTATTGTGACTGTAAATGCCTCAGTGTGATCAAAATGTCTTCTGGCTAGCGTACTTCTGGGCTTGGCATAAAAAAGGTTATCTTGAGTAATAGGAAAAGTGTTGCTTGAGTAGGAGCATTGGACCAGATGATCACCAGAGGTCCCTGCCAACCTCAAGCATTCTGTGACTCTGTGATACCTTGTTTTTAAGAAATCTATAGCACAAGACCACTGTTTCTAATCAAATACCATCTATTTGTGCCTTCTCAATTTTTCTTTAGAAGTGGAAAAGGTGCTGGTCACTGTATATGCTTCAGAGATGGCCAGGGTGTCTCAAAAATGAACTAACCTCCCATGATTAGGGTAGTGCTGAGGAAATGGAAATGCTGTCTGCAGGTGAGCAGGTGAATCCAATTTACAATGGATCCAGGACATACGGCCATGGAGGCTGCCCAGTCCATTCTGGACTTCAGCCTTACAACCCCAGGGGCCTGATAACTCTACTCTCTGTCTTCTGCTCCAGAAGAGAGTTATATTTTGCTCATACAGCTGTATAAGTGGATTTGCTCTGCCTTTTTTTTCAGAGAAAAGTGGATTAAACCCGTAATGAATAAATCTAATTTTAAAATTACATTGTTGATCTTCACTGCAGCAACATGTGAGATCCTTTCTGAGGTTTGCCAATCAAATGTGCAAAGACAAAACAAAATAATATATCTGAAGCTGGCATTCCCATTTGCAGAGTCAGAGCAATGTGATCTTTGTAAAAAGTCGTATTTCAGCAAAAATTGGGTCAGCCAAAAAGCTTTGAGTAGGTCCACAAAGTCCTTATGGCATCCAATAAAAAATAGTGGGCTTAATGATATATAGACTGACTGACTCCACTGGGCTTTTTGGTAAAGTAGCATTCATTCAAATGGATGGGGATCATTGAAAAATTACAATTGATGTGCTGCATTAATTTTGGTTTGAAAGGAAATATTGTCCAACCTTAAAAACAAAATATTGCTGAATTAGGGCTACAGAAAACCACATTAAACTCTTAGAATAGTGCTAATTGTCCAAATACTATTTTGAACCTAAATTCTGGACAAAGAAGTTTAAAATAACATATGCCATTACCCAGGGAATTGTAGATGAGACTTTTAAATATGTTTTCCTTAGCATAAGTTCTTAAAATGTAGCATTTTCTCATTCTTTTTGACAAAACATTTTTATGCAGTAGTCCCTAAGCATGCATCTTTCTCTCCTTAGGTGTAACCCATACTCTCACACATTTATGTTGCTGTGTATGATAAAATTTGTCTTCTTACCCTGTCAGCAAGCATTTGCAAAATGTTGCCTGTAGTCTCAAAGCTGGTGAAGTCTTACAGGGTTCTTGACCTCAGTAAGTTTGTGTGAGGCAGTGATTGTATTAAAAACAGGTATTTTTGTGAGATGTACCTGCAGCTGTCAGTTGTTCTGAGCCAGCAGCCTGGTGCAGGCTCAGCACTGCTTAGGCAGTAGCGTGAGCTGCTGTTCAGGAGCAGGAGCCGCATTAAAGCACGTGGTGTGTGTGCTCTGAATGTGTGCTCTCTGGGGAGAGCTGGAGCTCTGCACGGCCAGGTGCTGCTCTGTGAGTGTGGGCAGGCTTGGCACAGTGGTGCCAGCTGGGCTATCACAGGGCTGGTGGGGCTGGAAGGGACCTCTGGCCATCATCCAGTCCCGGCCTCCTGCCAAGGCAAGGTCACCTGGAGCAGGTGGCACAGAGACATGTCCAGGTGGGTTTGGAATATCTCTAGAGAAGGAGGCTCCATGATGCCCCTGGGTTACCTGTTGCAGTGCTCAATGGAAAGAATCTCTTCCTCGTGTTGAGGCGAAACTTCCAGCCATTTTACCTGTATCTCCTGCCCAGCTCTTCCCAGCTTCTTTTCAATCTAAGACACAAGACTGATGAAAAATACCTGGCCCTTAAAACTTTGAAGCATTTAAGGAAACTTTTGAGCCCACTGTCCATTGTTAAGTGAGACATAGTTGTCAGTCTGTGGTTTTTAAGATTCTTCCGTTTCAGAAGGACCAGTCAGTTGGTGAGCTTGAGCGTTGGTCAGAAGTGTTGGCAAGTAGTAGGTCTTTTTCTAATTGATATGTTGAGGTACTTGGAGGCAGATCTATGCAGAGAACCTCCCAAGGAATGTTCAAAGTGGCATGAGGCGGCCAGGCTTCACTGGAAGTCCTTTGTACCATAAACACAGCTGGAGTTTTGTTTTTGCTTGTTTGTTTATTTTGATTTTTAGGGGTTTTGTTTTTAATTCTACAGTGTGCTCCAAATGCACAAGCAATTGTATTAGCTAGCTGGGCAAAGTCTTCTCCAGTGCATGGAAAAATATGGAAGGTCAGGCCCTTTCTAATAACATATAAAAACTAGGGAATAGTCACTGGGACCAGCCTTGCCTTCAGAATGATTAATGTAAGCCCAAAGCGAGAATCTTCTCTTTCCTTGAAACCAGTGTTTATTAAATTGATAATTGCTTTTAATTGGAGAAATATGGAAAGGAATGACATTTATTTTCCTTCCAACTGCTTTCATCTCTGCCAGCCAGTGTGTGGGAACTCCCAGGGAGGGCCAGCAGAACTTGTCAATGTTCATTCCAGAGCAGAGCAGTTGGAAAGCCACAAAATACTTCTAAGCAACCCTGTCCTCACTTTTCTCAGAAT
Organism: Pyrgilauda ruficollis; assembly: GCF_017590135.1. NCBI lineage: Eukaryota > Metazoa > Chordata > Aves > Passeriformes > Passeridae > Pyrgilauda > Pyrgilauda ruficollis. The sequence goes on along the minus strand of NW_024509210.1, from coordinate 7,882,445 downwards.
GAAGTCTGGTTAGCAAAGTGAGCAGTTGCCCAATGGATTTTGCTGTGCTCAGAAAAATATTAGCACATCAGCAAAAGAAATGTGTGCCAAAAATATAAAAACATACACCTGTGGTTGGGTAATGCTCTTGGAAGCGGCTTTAATGGTCATCAGGGGACTTCTGTGACCTGAAGGTTGATTTATACCCTGGACCTTTTATTCTGTAGCCTGAAACTATTCCCAAAATTTCCTAGGTATCTGGCTTGGTTGTGATGTGCATATCTACCACATAGTGGTAGAATCTACAATCAATGTGGATTCGTGTTAAAACTGAAACAGAGTTTTTGAATATAAAGATTTATACAGATAATGTTTTGTTACGGACATTTAATTATATTATAGAGATCATGCTGCATTTCCTTCTTCTCTTTCTCAATTTTTCTAATTGCACCAGCAGGTTGGAACTTGATCTGAAATTTCCTAAACCAGTTCTTTTTAATCCCATGCAGCGTGAGAATCCCAGTTTAGTAGTCCAATAGATTCGGGGGGTTTTTTCCCATTTCTTGTCTTTTTGTCACACTGACTTCACCAATTCTAGGAACATTTAGCTTCAGCCTTGAGTCCTGAACCTGTTGTCAGAGGAGACTTATGAAAGGAAGAGTCCACTTTTCTGTGAGAGTATTCATGGTAGCTGTGGCATAGAAAGAAATCTGGAAGTTGTGAAGATTTGTATATTGTCATCTCCTTTTGGCATGAAACTTAACAGGTGTCATTAATGATAAAATGGGAATAGGTAAGTGTATGCTGTAAACTTAAGCCTTGTGAAGTTTTTCTAATAAAAAACATCAAGCCAGGCAGCTTTTTATTCCTCATGCGGGGAAACTGTTTCATGAGAAGCATTCACAGAGAAGTCAGTGCATCTGAGTCACGTACCATGACTTTAAAACCCAGCTTAGTTTGTTGATGACAATGTTTGTAGTGTGTGTGGGGGGGTTTTAAGGCACAGGTGAAGAAAGGCACATCTTAATGGAGTCACCCAAGTTTTTAATTTGCATTTCTGTGGTATTCAGTTGAAATCTGAACTTGTGTTTTCATTATATGTTACAGTCCACTAGCCTGTGAATATTGCTGCCTTGATCAGGAAAGAGGGGAAGCAGAGGAAATGAGGTTTTTTACTGACACTTAAATTTAAAACATGAGCTCTTGATGAAATAGTGCAACAAGCACCTTTGCAGAAGACTTGTAAAATCAAAATGCCTTGATAAAGTGTGTGTGGAGATACTGTGCTGTACCGAAACCTGATCACTTCTTTGTGACGGGAGATGCCCCTGGAGGTATTTTCAGCTCATGGACAGAGCAGAAAGCATCAGTTTCACCATCTGAGAAAAATGTAAATGTATAAACTTTGTGTTTCAATATTCTTTTTGGGTCGGGCTGCCTTGGAGCTAATTGCTGAAGGATGATAGCCCTTCTGTGTCTCTGGGTCTGTCACTTACAGTTTGTTTGTACATCAAAAACATGTAATCAGAATGACTGCTCTGGTAGTCTGAGTTCAGAAAAATGTCAGCATCAAGGACTATCTGTGTGCATCAGTGCAAACCAGGACTTGGTGCAGACCTTGATGTAGAAGAAATAGCTAATAATTAAAAACAGTAAGAAGTTACCTGACAGAGAAACTGCAGCCTAGCAGCATTGGCAAAATTATTATCAAAAGTGACTCTATGTATCAGAGAGAAAAAGAACTGTTGGCAGTGGAGGGTGTTAAACATGGGGCAAAGTTTTAGCTGTTACAGTAAAAATGTTTGTAAAGTAAAAAAGGCATTGAAATAGTTATGAAATATGTTAAGCAAATTCAGTCTTTAATAATCAGATGAGGATTGTTTTGTGTGTGTGCTTGCTTGGCAGTCCTCTAGCAAGGGACTGGGCTGGAACCCAGAAGTTCACTTAAAGGAAAATAAAGCTCTTGTAAAATCCTGTAAAGGCCCCTGCTATTCCAGATTTTACTGCTGCTTTTACTATTGTTTCTTTTAGACTTCTCTAGTTGATTCCTGTCCTTGTCAATGCTGTGATGTAGTTTGTGACTGTCTCAAAGGCAGTAGAGAAGAGCTGTCTAGAACAGGCAGCAGTGCCCAGCACATATCATTAGTGGTCTGTCGGCCCCTTTCCAAGCCTTGTCAATACAATTCTGCCCTTCTGCTGACAACATTTATGCTTTAAGACAACAGCATAATGAGTAGCTACTGTGTGGTAATGACTGAAAGTCCCCAAAGGAGAAGTTCTGTTTTATTAAACAGAGATGTTCACAGTTGGGAATGTATTTGCCAGAGTGTCTTAAGGAATTAAGAGATTCAAGTGAAGGTGTGTCTTAACAGTACTTTAGTTCTTATATGTATATGCATTAGAATGAGATAATAAAGTAAAAAAAAAAAAAATACAATAGCATAAGAGCTTATGTTCTGCATTTGATTTCACAGATTGCCTAAAATATAGTCATCTTAACCTAAAATACAGTGATTAAACCAAAATGCTCTGTTAATTCAAGACAAAACTAAATAAATCAATAAACAAATAAGCTTGCAATTGCAGTGAGATTTCACTTCCTGGACTGAAAAATTGAACTGTAGGCTCATAGCTCCCTTGAGTGTTTGGAAAGAGAATAGCAGCTCTTAATAACAGAGCACTTTGCTGTGAGGGTGGACGTTCATGTTGTTACCATTTTTCTGGCAACTTTTCAACCACCAGCAGCAAAAGTTTTCATTGATTGCCTCCTGCTGTAAGGCAGTAATTATACTGCTCTGTCTCTCTTCCATGAGCTGCAGGAATTGGAGAAAATAAGGGAAGCTAGAGATATTAGCTATGGATAAAACACAATTCAGGCTGAGCTATTTCCTATTTTACTGCATGGGGTCAAGCAGGCTAATTTTTACACATCTGCACTAAATACAGAAAATAGGTTTTCCAGTGCAACAGTGGAGAATCTGAAGTAAAAATTCGATCCATATGCTGTAAAGTCATCCACTCCCTAAAAAATGAGAAGGTATTGCATGCAACTTTTCTCTGAAAATCAGACTCCTCTGGCCACAACCCAGGGTCACTGGTGTTGATCAAGAACAATTAAACGTTGTGCAATTATCCCAGATTGGTCCTGTTACATTTGGCCAAGGTTCTTTTAATTGTTGCAGTCCAGTGATGCTGAGGAGAAAGAAGCTATTTGTGAGAAATATTGCTACTTGTTTCACCTGAGCATGTTTTCTCTCTGAAGGTGGCTTAGGGAGAGGAAATGGATGGAGGTGTTTGTGAACTGCACTGAGCTGTCAGAAAGTGATCCCTTATGTCTGACTTCATCTATTTATAATTGACAGGAAGACTTGTGTTCATTTTGGTGATGCAGAATCAAGTGCAGCTGGAGGAAGAGAAATGGGGAAATTTGAGCTTAAGTAGTAATGGAATGCAGGAGTTTGTGCATATACAAATCTTTGTCATAAATCAACAGTTAATAGGTTGTCCTTCATTTTCATGACTTGAGATTGTGAAAATGTAGTACTCTATATTTATTAAGGAATCAGCACAGTGATCTAGATCTGTATCTTAATGTAGGAAGTGTATTGTGATGCTGATATCCTTTTAACTAAGATAATTAATTTAAACTTATTTGTCTTTGCCTTTAAGGATCTTTTCATCTTATCAAGTATGCTGAACAATTTCTGCAGATAAGTGTCCTGTGATTTATTTTTATGTTTTATGAAACAAATCTATTTGGTTGCCAGTACTTTGTTCTCCAAATTGCTACTATAATGTTTACCTTCTGTGTGAGCTCAGCATTGTTAGAGTAAATACATGTGAAAGCTAATTAAAGTATAACAAGGATTTAGAGCATTTGTGTGTCACTACATTATTAAATGAGGATTTTATGGTTTTGATACAAGTAGTGTGTCAGTTTTAGCACAGAACAATGAGACACATGCCACCGGTCTTCTCTAGCTTCTCATTATAGCAATGTTTACATACGCATAGTACATAAACACGTTCTAGAAGGCACATGAGATCATACAGAGAGTAAATAAATTCTATTAAGTGTTCATTCATATAATTTGTGCTGCAATACAGTTATTTCCTTGTCTTACATTTCAGCTCTGTACTCCTACAGAGCAAAATTACATCCAGATAGTCTCTAACAATTAAGCCATACTGTAAAGAAGAAGTATTTAATCACACAAATGAGGAGAAGTGGCAGAATCAGGATTCAAAGAATTTTCAGAAACCCCTGCCATCTCTCACAAGAAGCTTTCCATGCATATTAATTTCTACAAGGGATATTTTAAGTTCTACTAACCACTGGTATTTAGAACAATGAAGCATCGAAAATTTGTCTTTTTGCTAAAGTGATAAAATACCCTAAAACAAACAAGATTTTGTAAGAATGCAAGGGGAAGGAAGCTTCTAGCCTTTGTGGCATTGAAAGAGGAATTTTTTCAAACTTATATAGAGGTACAGGCTCTGGAAGGAAACTGTAGGCGCAGGTTTGACCTCAATCTGATCTCACAAGTGAAGCTTCAGTAGAGGTGCTGTCCTGTTCTCTGGTAGGTCCTGAGCTGCACAGATTTTCCAGTCTTGAATTGAGACATAAATGAAAATCTTGGCAGTTCTCACAAATCAAAATTAATTTCTTTTTGATAAATTTAGGGTCTGTCTTTGGTCTGGACATTTTTTGTATTTTTGTTCAATATGCCTGATACAGGAAACAAACTTTTTGTCAGATCCATCTTTCTGCTTCACCATGTCTGTCTTATTTTCCTATACCAGAAAATGTTTGTCATTTTGCTGACTAGGGGAGTATTTACTACTATATCTAGTATAATTATATGTTGTATAATACTATATTTGATACAATATTTGATATAATATTTCTTTCTAATTAATTTCTATATTTTCAGTCTAAAATTCGGGGTTATTTTCAATATGAGTGTGGGAATCTGGTGAGAAAAATCACAAGAGAGGCAATTAAGTTAAAGCAGAGCAGTTTAACAGATCTGGAGCATATTCCAGCTAAGGACTGTTTCTGCTTACCATCACTTCATACGGACCTATTTTCCCTGGAGGTACCGTGTTCTGTAGAGCACATGTGTTTCACTGAGGCTGCTGGTACTGAAATTTATTCTGTTGTTCTCCAACTATTGTGCTACATGCAAATGTACACAACAGGTGACATTCAGCAATTATCCAGCTCCCTAAGTTTGACTACGAGCACTGTAAGAAAATTCTGGTATGAATCCCTACAGTGATCTTTCCCCAGTCCACTCTAACCTAAGCTCCAGATGCGAAGCTTTGTGAAAAGAAGGAAAAAAATTCATTTTCACTTTAATACAGTTTTGTTGTTCTTGGGTTCATACCACATCTCTTCCAATTTCTGTAGCGATCAGATAAAAAAAGACACATCTAAAAGTAAATGATGTCACACAGCTGAGCTGTGTAAATGGCTTGCTCGTCAATTGGGAGAATGCCACTTGCTCTCTGTCACTGTTGCAGTGACTCTCAGACCCATCAGGAGTTACAGCCGGGCAGGAACGCTGCAGCCTCAACAGCTGGTGGCAGAATTTGACTGAAGTTTTTGTATAAAACCAGGAGAAGTTCTGTGACTTGTGCTTGTGTCAGAAGCAGCATGCCCTGTGTGGTGTCTGGGAGCCTGGCTCACCCTGGGGCCTGGCTGGGCAGGCAAAGGCATCTCCAGATCCCAGTGCCCCCAGCTGACCATTGAATCCAAAGTGGTGTTTCTAGCTCTGCTGTTCCATACTGCTTTTCCTAAATTACAGATTTTTTGGTTTATGAGGGCGAGTTTATTTCCTAATTGCTTAGAAGGGAATTAAGTGGGCAAGTCCTTTAATTTAAAATATGAAAGTAAGTTTATTTCCTAATTGCTTAGAGACTAGAAGGGAATTAAGTGGGCAAGTCCTTTAATTTAAAATATGGAAGTGTATTACGGGCCTTGTTCTCTGGTGAATCGAACATTGGGTATATTAATACTAGTGATGGAACATAATGGCTACTTGTCAGAAGTAAAGATAATTATTTCAGGAACACAAAACTAACCTTGACAGATAATTGCCTGTTGAAATCTGATGCTGTGCACAAATGGAGGTTTATTAACAACAGACTCCCATGTTCATCTGTTGTATCTTTAAATCCTGTATGTTACATTGGCAGGGCTATCATTGCATTAAAAGCATCTCCCTCTTCTTGGAGATGCATGTCAATTCTGGATTAAAGATTTTGATTGCCTGGGGCTGTTCAGTTCTAAATAAACTATTTTGTTGTCCTCCAAAATGCTGAGAAGCTCTGAGTAAATTTTGTCAGATGTGGGTTATATAGATGTGTACTACTTGCTGAATGAAAAACAACCGTCATTTCCATTTTGCTGATTTTTTTTTCCTTTTTTCCTTTTAAAAAAACCAAACTGCTGCTATTGTTTTTAAATGTGTATTTATCCAGCAGACACCTTGAGATCTGTGAAGATTTTTATTTACTGGAAAAAGTATACTAACATGCACTAGTGACAAGAAGTTTGAAGGTAACAGACACTTGGGCTCGAGATAGTTTTCAATTGCATCAGTAATGAAACCCAAAATAACTTAGCGAGTAATGTTGTATTTCAGCCATTTGAAATTTTTAAGTCAAGAGTAAACTTATTGTTCAAATGCATCATGTAACCTAAACCAAGCAATGGTCACTCAAACTTTGAAGTTTGACTGTGAACTTCATAAGACATCTGCTAGTTCAAAACTATTTGTTTGAAGTCTGTAGTTGTACCTTGAAAAATGGTTACAGAAATTGTTTGGGAGAATGCCTTACAGTCAAGTCTTCTTCTATATCTAATAAAAATTTCCTGCTCCTTCTTTTTGTGGCTAAATGTTAAACAGTATTCTCTGTAATCAAGGTTGGTATTAAGAATATAATGTTGCTGTAGTCACTTTTACAGTTTTCATCAAGAGCCGTTCCCTAAATGCTACTGAAGACAATAGTGGCAAGTATAAAAAGCACTATAAACGTATAAAGTTTTGTAAAGCAAATTGTGTTCAGAAAAAAATCAATTTGTATCAAAAAAGGCATTATTTACCTAACCATTCATGACTGGAAAAAAGCCACATGAAAAATTGCCTTATTTCAAAAGGCAATCATGAAGGCTTCAAAGTACATATAATCTCATTTCTCTACTCTCATTTTACCTGCTTTCTCTCCCTGAACTAGAAAACTGCTGTCATAACTGTATCTATTTCCTGCAGGAGCTATTAGTTAGTAGCATTACATCCGCTTAAACGTGATCACTTTTCTCTTCTGTGTGTTACTGATATGCTATTATTATCCCATAATATTGCGCATCCATCAGAGCTTGCCATGTTTCCTGTGTAGTATGGAGAGCTGAAGTTCCTCTAAAAAAATATTCAGAGATGCCACAATATTTTAATGATTCTCTGATGCTACAGAGCACAACATTCTTGTGGTGCATTTCAGGCTTATAACTGAAAATTTTTCTCTGCTTTTAATTCCTAAGCAAAAGCACTTTAACCATCAGTTTTGAATGTAATCATCTCAATTCCTCTTCATTTAAATGGCAGATTCATTAAAAACTCCATCTGGCTTCCATAGGAAGTTTGCACAAGTCCTTGGAAATGGATTTTTTTTTTTTTTCAGGACACAAGGAGCTGTGGCCAGGATTAGAACCTCTTCCTCCACTTGCCAGATGGCAAGTTTATTGAATCTGGTTTTAACTCACTAGGGCCTAAAGGAATGAGCACACCTCTGAGAAGTGGGTGCTACATTTCTACTTCAAAGGTCTCCTTTAAAATTAGCCTCCAAAGATTTATATGCACAGAGTAGTTGTGACCTGGGCAGTCTGCTGCATATCTCTCATCTCTTTCAGTGCTGAGTCAGAGTGACACAAACCACTTTACAAAATCCCAGACATTTCACAACACTGTGTGAATCTTGCTACATCAAATTTTTATATAAATATATATATTTATATCTATAATTATTTATTTTACAGTGTTGTAAAGACTCTTACTTCAAATACTTGTTTTCTACGTAAAACATGAAAATTTGACGTACACACTGGTGTCACTTAAAACTGGCCTTGGGTATTGTCCTCAATATGGAAGTCTGCTTTGTACTAAAAACTAACACTTTTAATTGACATAATTTAGTTTAATCAGTTTTAGGTTTGAATTGAATGGAAAAAGAGCATGTGTCTATTTAAATATCTTACAGCAGCTTTTTCTAATTTCTTGAAGTGGCTTTGAAACTTGTGAAATACATTTTCAGCTAATTAGTGTGTAAGTGCTAAATTATTTTGTTAAGGAATCCTCCTCTCTTCAAAATATAAAACGTTGTTTTGCATTCCTGTTATATACAGAGAAATCAGATTTTTTTATATTGCAGCATTTTTTCCCTTTCTTTCTGACAATGGAGAAGACTTCTCCTGTGAACTGATGCCAAAGAACTTCAGAGTCTGCAGCATCAATATTAGCCTTTTCTTTCAAAAGCAGAGCAGTGGGGATGCTGACTGTGCTGAGATGTAGTTGTGTGCCAGGTTTCAGGCATTTAAGTGGCCATGTCTGTCATAATTACTTATGTGCTTGGTCGAACACGACTGTACCTGCGTGCAGGGTGAGCCCTCATTTGTAGATCAAAGCATATAAAGATTAGCACACTTGTTTAAGGTAAGGAAGCACATAATTGCGGCTCAAAATTCTCCATTTTTCTCCCTTTCCACTTCCCATGATACACATTGATATTGTGTATGTATACTCTGTATTTGCTCCTTCTGCTGGAGGTGATTTCGTATCTCTGCAGTGGTGCTGGTTCTTGTACTGCATGATGCGAGCACACAGGACTGTTCACCCCAGTCTTGGAAATAAGGAAGTAACAGCTGCTGTTGTGTAAGCCTCATTTGTATGCATTTGTGAGTTGAAAGTAATTTTTGTAGTCTTCAGTAGTGAATTTTCAGTGTTGAATTTTTCATGAAGAAATTTTCATTGTTTTAAAATCAAGTTTTTACACAAAATACCTCAGGGGTGTCTATTTACTTGCACTGGGACTGGGCTTTTTATTTGGATAGCACCTTACTCCTCTTGTTACTGTACCCATTTGTTAGGAGTTGTAGCAGCACATATTCCCCAGGTTTTCCTGCACTTCAAAAAAGACAGAGGGACTGAAAAGAATATTTGTAATTTAATACAAATATTCAGGAATCTTACTTACAAAGAAGAGAGGGTGATAGCGCCAGAATCAAAAGTAATAATTTTTTTCTGGATGGAGAATGTCAAGAATTAATGCTTTTCTAAAACTCTCAAAAAGACTTTGGTTTCGTTCTCTTTGAATTAATTCCTTTGGATCAAATTCGCCTACCATATTACTTTAACACTTTATTCATATATTGCAAAATATATGTAGAAACAAATAATGGGCCTCTGAAAACCTGATGGATGTAATTGCATCCAGGGGTACTGATGATGTCTGAATCATTGCAAGGTACAATGGTTTCTGTGGTATTTCTAAATGAAATTAGAGGTCTCTTGTTTACAGTTTGTTTGTGGTGCACTCCATTCAGTAGAACAGTGTATGGATCCAATACTAACGCAGAATAAATGTGTGCTACAGCCTGATGGTATTTTGAAGATGTTTTTATATCCCTGATTTTACTTGTGCTTACCATAATTTCCAGTTGTATCTGGCTTGATTTAAGCTGAGAGAGCTTCGTATTAGTAACATATGGAAGTTGTTATTGTTTACATTTGTTCAGCAGATGTGTGAGCTTTTTATATGCCTGACTCCTTATCAATTGGATTAAGTGATGCATGATTCTGCAGTATTCAAGTTGGATGAGAGCAAGCACTGACTGTCAGTGCACGTAAAGTCCAGGAGTGACAGTTCCAGTATTTCAGTCTGTGCGAACATCACTTTTTCCCCTCCTTGCAAATCAAGTGTTCCCCTGTAACCACATTTGCAAGAAGTGAAATTGGAAAGGAATCACTGCAAACAGGTAGAGAGGCCATTGCACAGTGACCTGGTGGGGTGAGATCAGCTGAAGAAACCAGCACCGAGGGGCAGTTGAGCCCTCCTAAATGTAAATGCCTTCAGTGCCAGCGTGGGAAATGATTGGGTCAGTCACAGTCATTGTACTAAAAAAGAAATGTACGTTTCCATTCTCCCTCACTTCTCAGCTTTCCCATCTGTCATATTTAAAATACTTAAAATGCTTTCAGTATTTTTTAAAGGACTACCATTTTCTGTACCAAAAGTATCATGCCTGTTTAGAAAGGGGGGAGCCAAAAAGACTCTACAAGAGGGGTTTTGTGTAACCTCAGGAAAAGTGTGCAAGCTGTTGATAAATTTTTTTGTTTTCTCTCAACAGAGAACATGTTTAAAGGCTTCTAAAGTGTGTGATTTCATCTAAGGTTTTTTTTCCCTTCTTTGAATATCATCTGTGAGGTGATGGAGTTACAACTGAGAGCACCAGATAGGAACTTAAATAGAATTTGTCAAGCAGAGCTTCCTTAAGTGTTCATCTAAAACTGGGCCTTGTCTACAACAAAGCAGTTTTGCTTTCAAAAAGCAGTTAATATTGTAATTGAGCATAAACAATAGGCCATATTTTTGGTGGCTATGTCCTTGGCTTTAGTGAAGTAAAACTGTATTTATTTACAGCAGATGAGGATCTGCCTTTTTCCACATATTTTTTTAACGGTTCTTTACTTCTTAGAGAGTGAAACCTTTGTTTCTTTGGAAACACATCTATTAAGAAAACACCAGTGCAAAAATCATTTAACTGGACCTGCCTCTTCCCTCGTGTGCCTTCCTTTGCAGTGGCCTTGGGTCTCTACTTCCCCAGGAAGGAGTACTTGGAGAATGTCTACATTGACGAGCCAGCGGGAACGCCGCTCCTGCGCATCCATGCCTTGAGGGATTCACGTGAGGAAGTGGCCCACTTTCATCTGTGCCAGAATCTCATAGTTCCTCGAGCAAGACCACAAGAAAATAATTTGTTCCAAATTAGAGAAGAAACAGGACTTCTCTACCTCAGCAAAAGCCTGGATGGAGAGGACTTTAACATGCTGTGTAAGTATGAGAAAGCCAGCTTTTCTTCTTGAGGTATCTGTTCTTAAAGAAAAATACATTCAGACAATGAGATCTCTCCATTGGAGTATGAGCATCAAATTCGAAAAAAACATATCTGACCTTTTAAAATGAGGAACCAGACCCAGAGAAATCCACAGCAGTATGCCAAAGCAGATGCTGACCTGGGACAGATCCCATTGCTCACACTGGGAACTCCAATAGGGTGGGACAGTTGCATTGCTGGAAATATTTTTTTCTGTGTTTCACATCTGTATAGGTCACAGCTTTACGCTGAAATTTACAGTTTGTTCATTTGCTGATGAAAGTTAGACCAGCTCCATTGTGTTAGGGATTCCAAAACAAATGCTGTGAGAGTGACTCAGATTCTTACGTAAAAGGTCCTTGAATTCTGGTGACTTGGTTCACAAATTACATTTGCATATAACACCAAAGAGCTCTTAGAAGAAATGGTTAATTGTACCTCTCTCCCTCTCTTAAGATTTGGTTTTGTTAGAGAAGCTTACTGTTGAACTACAAAAATTCATTATCTCAGGGTTTTTTTCTCTTCTTTTATGCTCTAGCAGCAAATTGGTTTTGGTGATTGTGATCTATGAGGAAATCAGTTATCATTAGATGGTAAAGGAGGAAATGGATGAGGAGTTAATGGCATACCACTGTGATCAGTTGCAGAAATTTTACTGTTGAAGAGAGTCTGTAGTAACTGTCTTCAGTTTGTAAGATCCATATATCAATACTACCTTCAGACTTAGGTACCTTGATGTTGGAATTTTCAACTTCAGACACTTAATGCTTTATTTTTTAAGTGCTGAGTGTTTGATATTTCATCCATTTTTGGTGCTTGGCATTCATGTATATCAAATATTTTGCTGAACAAAGGAGGAATAGCTACTTAACACCTGAGAGCCTTGTTTTGTTCATACAGATCAAAGTGGCCTAGAACTTCTTTTCAAGTGAGTTAGATCTCTGACAGAAATATTACTGTGCTGTCTGTAGTCAAGCCAAGGGAATCAAAACAAGGCTTGAGGATGTATTAGTAGATGCCACAGGTTGATTTTAACTTTGATTTTATCTTTTGTCCACCTCTTCATATTTGAAAATGATGAAGCAGTCTGTTCTCTGAACTTAGACAATTTGGTCCATACTGTTGGAATGCTGTGACTGAAATGTTCGTCCTGATATGGATTTGTCCTGAGTATCTGTTGCTGTCTCATGCCTTATTTTTCTTGTTTTCCACCCTGCTCTGCTCTAGTCTCTTCAAAAAGCAGTCCTATCAAAGAGCTGATTACTGACAGTGACGTGTTTTTATGTCAGTGTCTTACAGACAGAATGCTGATACTGGTTTTGAGAGTCTATAATGCAGAATTGGTGCCAAGCCCTACAGTTTTAGGCTTATTTGGATTATTAAGGTATAAGGTCTTCTCACCATTCATCTGGCATATTGAACAGCTGCTTTGCCACATAATAGGATTAAACAATCATTTATAGAATAATGGACTAGGGTAGACTATAAGAAAAAGAAATGTTGGCTTGTCTTCTGTAAAATATTTCTTATGGTGATTTCTTCCTCCTGAAGCTGTAGGAAATTGGATGCCATTATCCAAGGTGATGCTGTATGTCTTCCTTTCATCCCACCCTTTCCAAGAGAAGGAATGTGACTCTGCTACACGTGCCACGGTTCTCCTCTCTTTGATCAATGCCACTGCACCAGCTTGCAGTTCCCTGACAGCAAGGCAGCTTTGCTTCACAGAAATGGATCTCTCCTTTCAAATCAAGGAGAATAAACCACCTGGTACATTTCATCAGCTCCGGTTACCCTCAGTTCATCATCTCTGTCAGAATCTCAGCATTTCCTACAAATTGCTTGCAGGTAAAACTAGATCTGAGCTGCTCACGTACTAGCAGTAGGTTCAAACAGCTGCACTGTTAAAAGATCTCTTCTGTAGTAGATCATCTAGATTTGATTCTATAAAGGAAGTTCCTTTACAAACCTAAACTGAGCCTGAAGATTTGCCTTTGAGATATATAGAGGAAATGGGAAGGAGGACTATCCTCTTCCCTAAAGAAAAGATCAGTTTTAGAATTTTATATCTGCTAAAAGTAGACTGAGAATATCCTGAGCTTTAAATTGTGCTACTTCTAAACTGTAGAATCTTCCCATATATTCCGTGCTTTCTCCCTATGCTAATATAACCACACAAGTTCCTTCTTGTTTCACTTCTGAATCTGTCTTTTATTGTGCAGTCATGCTGTCCAAATGGGTTTACTGAACTGCAGAAAAGTATTAAGGCCATCAGAGCCCTATACTGGGAGGTGACTGTGGCTGTGTATGTTGTGGCTGTTTTGCAGCTGAAGGAGCTCCCTTTCGGTACAACGAGAACACCACCAGCGTGCGGGTGACGCAGCGCCTGGACCGGGAGGAGAGGGAGAGATACGAGCTCATTGCCAAGTGCACCGTCAGAGAGGGGCTCAGGGAAATGCAGGTTGAGGTGCCTTTCCTGGTGAATGTGTTAGATGAAGATGACTCTCCTCCCTTCCTTCCCAATGGCACTGATACTGCAGATGCTGTTGTGGAGTTCAACAGGAAAGAGGTAATGTTGGTAATGTTCTCCTTTACCTAGTCCCTGAAATGTGAGCACAGCAGTGGGAGGCAGGACTCCTGGGAAGCATCATGTTCTGCCTGGGTAATGGAGCTTGGCAACAAGCCCATCGCCATACCATGCTCTGCAGATCTGTGATTGTAAAATCCTGTTTGTAGGATTCCTTTGCCCCAACTTATGTCTTACTCAGATCCCAAAGAAAGAGGAGTTTGGGTTAGTGATTAAAGAGCGTGAAGAAATTTGAGGAGTTTCCAAGGTCAGGATGGACATTTGTTGAGTCTGTGATCAGTCTGGGTTTCTCCTTACTGAGCTGTGCTCTGTTTGTTATGGGGTTGCTTCCCCCAGGGGATTAAAATTGTGTTGTTAGAGCAAGTGTATGTGCATGCCTGTTTCATACTTACAAATCTATGTAATGTATCAGGACTATGTTCTGAACATTTATTAGGATGCTGTAGAAGTAGTGGTTGACTTCTACAGACAAACCGCTGTACCTGTGTAGTTTCCAGGCTGTTAATGAGAGCTCCAAGATCTTGGTTTAATGGTGTCCTCCCATTTTTCCCTCGCTGTGCCAAGCTGATCTGTCAAGAAGTCTGAATCTCTGGGTGTCTTTGGTGCCCCTGCACACACACAGCCTTTGCTTCAGTAGAGAAGTACAGATGTGGGCTCTTTGGCTCTTCAGAGGAACAGTGACCCTTTTTAAGTCAATGGTATAGAGAAGACTCTTTGTGGGGGGCATAAATGATGTGTGTTTCATGAGAGAACTTCTGTTTCCTAACAACAAGATCTTTTGGTAGTCAATTTTCCCTTCAAAGTACATTTTGAACGTATTTGTGTCTGGAAGGGACTGATTTTAGGAGTTTGCTGCCATCTCCTGACTAGAACAAGTCTTGACGAGACACTTATGAATATATTATCCTGGGTTTCATTGAAAGTTGTAAGGTCTTGTTTGACCAGTATTTCAATCTCCAAAACAGTTATCAGAAGAAAGCTTCAGGTCATTCAGCAGTGCCATTTATTGTTTCCTACCAGGGCACTGTTCTTTCCACGCTGACTGTGTATGATGCAGACACCACACCTATTTATCCCCTTGAAAGCAGCAGAAAGAAATACACAGGAACCATCATTACTGACGATCCCTGGATAAGTGAAACATTTCGTGTAGAGCACATCTTTGATGAAATCCACTTCAGCCCAAATGGCAGCCAAGTGAGGGGAACTCGGCACGAGTACAGTAAGGACTCTTTCTTCAAATAAAGGAGAAGTTGCTTTTTAGTAGTTGACCAATAAGCTCTTGAATTTTTCTGAGCATTTTGTAAGTATTGAGACAAAGCTGAGATATTTCATGTAAAGAAAACACTGAGTTTTAAATACGTACTGGAAAAGTGGAACTTGCGCATCTCTGCAATAGGGAGTGTATGGGACGATGATGATGATGTTTAAACTGATAAGCAAGAGGTTTCAATTGTAGGATTCTTGTCTTGGTAAATAGAAGGGAAGAAGGCCTCCCAAATATCTTGAATGACAGAGAGCATAAAAACATATTTCATATTTAACTTGCCTTCTATTTCCTATTAGGAAACTTGGATATGTATAATTAAATTTGGTACATCTATTTTTGTTGGGCTTGCAGTATTAAAAGATGCATTTGCAGATAATGTGGGTTGCTAATAAACAAATCTTTTCCTTTACAGAACTGGTACTGAATAAAAGCATTTCAGTCACAGAGCATCGTTCATTCCAGCTGGATGTTTTGGTGAATGACACAGAATTTCATGGCCCAGAAAGATCAGTGATGCTTCATTTCAATGTCTCCATCCTCCCTGTCAGCATTCAGTTTTCAAACATAACTTACCAGTTTACAGTGAACAGAAATGCTGAACGTTTTGCACAAGTAAGAACCATGTTAATTATACACCCCCTTTCTGATGGAGCTTATGAGCTGGATCACTGGGGCTAAATGTGTTACCTTGGTTTTAACTGTTTTAAGCAGAATCACTGAAAAATCTGTTATCATTGTGATTGTTGCTGGATGTAGGAGGTAGTAGTTAGGCTGGGCACTACCTCTCCCACCACATAATAACAGAGGAGGAGCCACACATGGAAGGACTAATGGAGAGAAATAACACGTTGTGGACAGGAGGACTTGCAGCCATGAGTGGCAAGGGCAACAAAAAAGGAATTTGTCCAGCTATTGGAGTCTCAGTATGTTAATGGCTTTTCTTTAGTAATGGCTAGTTAGTAATTCATGTGTTTCCTAATTTAACCCTTGTTTTAGCTTAATCACCACCATTGCCATTAATAATGCTTTCCAGAGACACTTTCTAACAGGTTGACATTAGTCAGGTGAAAATTACGATGTAATTCCTATGAAACATGTATATTAATAAGGAACTAGTTCAATGCAATTAATATTATGAAAGTAAATATTAAAAACATCAGTGATGAACCCTTTTGGGAGAGCTGCTGGAAAGCATGCCTTGTAAGTATTGTAGAAGAGAGGAGGACTGAGATTAAAATATGGTCATCCCAATTGCAGAGAAAACCAAATCATTAGAAGAATTTTTAAGGAAGAATTAAGCTTTATGAATCTTTAAGCCTCTGGCTAATTTTAAAAAAGAAAGAAAAAGGGAAGTTAGATACATTGCATGTTATTATATCTAATCTGATGAAGTGCATTGCAGCTTGATAGCTCTTCAGAGTACAGAACAAGCTGTTCTCTGACAAGGGACGTTTTGTCCATAGTCTGCACTGAATATACTAAATAAGAAAAAGGTACCACATGTGCTCATGTAGAGGCCTCACTACAAAAGCTACTCCTTTATGACACTTCATGATGCCTTGTGGCTGAAATTTTTCAATTTGCAGTCGGTTAGAAACTTCAGAGGATAGTCTGTTCCTTTTGTGCAGATCAAATTATTTCTGATGTTAGGTTTGAGGCTTTTGTAGCACCAGGCTGTGGAAGCTTTACCCTCGCCTGTTGCCTGGGGATAGGGTGAAACCTGGGTTTCCCCCAAAAGAAATAATAGCACAGGTGTGTAAGACACTCATAGTCTAACCCTTGCATCTAGAACTCTTGTATCTGTGTCACAGCATGACTGCAATTGAAAGAAATGTGGACACTTACCTGTGAGGTGTGTATGAATTTAGATTAATGAGTTGGTTGGGTTGTTTTCTGTGTGCATGTTTTTATATATAGGTGTATGCATACAATATTACCGTGAATGAATGAGTTCCAGATTAAATTTGGACAACCATGGTTATCTATGCGTACCCTGGATTGCTCAAATACTTCAGTTTTAAAATCTGGGAGTATGTGGATTTTTAAAGTTTTAAGGTGCAAAACCAAAAAAAGCCAGTTGAATTTTAAAGCTACTGGTGTGGAACATTGTTGTGAGAGTCAAACATCTGAAAAGGAATTTTAGGATCTTCGAAAACAGTTGCATTTCACACTAATTGTGCAGTTTCACTGGGTGGCAGTAGTAGCAGGGGTGAAACTGTTCCTGGCAAGAGCTCCAAGTCTCCGGGAGGAGATCTTTTTCTTTGTGCTGCTTAAGCACAAATTCACAAAGAGATTTTGTTCTGATTCTTGAGCAGTGAAGTGCAAAACTCATCCTGGCTCTGGAGGTGGTGTTCTCAGTTGGTTAAAGTGTCATCCACTTACTTCTGAAACTGGGTTTGAATTTACAGTGTGCTCAGCTTGGAGCACAAGTCAGTGTAAGCAGCTTAGTCCCCAGCACTTCACATTATTAAAGTTGGCTGCATAATTAGCCTTGATGTGCCAGAGCAGTCAGGGGAAGTACTGGGCCAAATCAATATGAAGGCTGAACTGTCTCTTGCCCTAAGGAAAACACAGGAGCGTGAAGGAATTATTAACTGCTGGGCTGATGCCATTTGTCTATTTGAGCAGCTAAATGAATTGAATAACAGAAGCACGGCCTGACAGTGCAGGCTTGCCCAGTGGCATTTAACTTATCAAAGGACTTAAAGCTCTATTGACATTTACTGAGACAAATGATGAATAACATTGGCTGAGATTTTTAGAGAGGTTATATGTCCAAATGTTCCTGGAATTCAGTGAAGAGGAACAGTATCATTATCCAGACTTTATTAAACATTGGAACTTGAAATATGGATTTTTCTGTTCTTATTTCTAATGGTATTTTCTGTGTTAACTATTGAGAGTCTTGCAAATTTGTAGGTTCCTCCCCTGTAAGCTGATGTTACATCTGACTGCCTTTTACCCTGGTTACTTGTTTTTTTCACCCTCATGGGAAGGGGGAAGTAGCTGCTTTTATCTTTTTCCTCTGGAGTTGTGCTCTGCTGCACCTGAGAGCTGAGCTGGCTCCAGAACTTGTGGAGCAGAGCAAAGTTAGGAGGTTGGGCTTTCCTCAGCAGAATCAGGCAAAAAGAGAAAGTCTATCTTCCTCATAGAAATTTCTTGAGGGAGGCCTTTATAGCTTCTTCTCTAATTATATGGAGGAAGCAAAACTGGCCAATGTGCTATTCTAAGGAATAAACTGGCTGATCTGCTCTTCAGATTTTATGGGGTCATCTGAATTTGTGGGGTCTTCTCCAACCCCAGTGAAGGAAATTGCTGTGATCAAAAAGGTGTCTGGAAAGAGCAGTTATGGCAGAGTAGGCAGAAAGGGCAGTTTAATGTGGTCTGTGCAAAGGTTAGTGCCATGGATCATCGCTGTGTTCTCCTCCTCAAAGGAGCACCATCTGAGCAGTAGCAGAGCACTGCCAGTTGCAGTGCAGCACCAGAGCTGTGCTGACGTGCTTCTGGAAGGGACATGTCTAGACCTTGTGTCTAGACAGAGTTTATGAACAGTGGAAATCTTGTCGTCTTCTTCTTCCTGCCAGTCCCAGCATGTTGTACAGAGGAGACAGCCAGAAAGAAATGTCCTTGCTTTTGATGGCTTTCATAGTCATTCTGTGTTATCCTGCCACCTAAAATCCCAACAGGAATGGTGCCAAATGACCCATCAGTGATGTGAATGGCAATAAGTTAGATGAAGTGGGATTATCCTATAACAAAGTATGCTTCTAGAACTGCAAAGGCTTCTTCTCTGACTTTCAATAGTCCAGGTTCATGGGAAGAGGTCTTAGTACACAAAAACGTCTTTGTTTTATAACATTCTTCAGTAAGAATGCTGGAACCAAGATGTACAGATATGCTTTTACCAGCAGTGGTGTTTCTTGAAAACATTTCTTAACTGCAGCATTTGAAAATAATCCATCACCAAGTTCCTTTCAATAACACCCCACCCTTCACATTGTGGTTTTCCCTGCAAAGAAAGCCAATGCCTCTGGGCCTGATTGAAATCCCACTCTTGTAAATGGAAAAACCAAAGTGAGCTTTGGATCAGTTCCTACAGGAGCTGGACAGGAGATGGAGCTTTACATTCCTATGCTTCTTAGATGATGTGTTTTAGACTGAGGAGTGTTCTAGCCTAGGTTTTCTGGCACAGAGAAGTTCAAATGTGGCAAACCAACATATTTTCATTTTTAGATTAAAATGTTTTAAAATTACAAATGAGAAACAATGAGGTTCTTATTCCTTTTAAGGCCTTCACAGAGCTCTTCTGGCCAGAAATTTTTGACTGTAATATTATAAATATTACGTAATAGCAATTTCTACGTTATTTGGAGAGAGTCTCAGCTTTGTTCATGCTGAGCTCTTTGATTTCTCAAGGATGACAAAAGTTTTTTTCAACGATCAGCCTGGGACAGAGCAAAGATTGAATTCAGAATTTCCCAAATCTCAGGGTCTTGTTCTCACTGAACACTGCTGCCCATCAGCAGTAGGCACCAAATACCACTGAGTATGTGTCAAGGCTTTTTGCATTTTCACTGCTAGTTAATGATTTACATCTTGTTTTTACTGAGAATAAATCACATTTAAAGGATTTACATACTGCATTTGTAGGAAAATAACAAATCTGTAAACCCCAAATAAACACTGAATTTGGCAAGGTTATAGTATGTTCCATTTTATTTCAGATATTTTTGAGAAGCACCAAATATTTTTTCTGTAGAGTTTTGTTCCTGTCTGCAATTTCTTTGTTGGTGTTTGAGCCTAGGTAGGAAAGATCTGCATTGAAAACTGCATGAAATTCCGTGGTGTAAACATCACCTACAAGTTGCTGTCCCCCAACTCGAGCTGCTATCCTGTCAACATACTACAAGGCCGAGAGGACAAATTTGGGAGCCTCTATGTGAACGATTCCTCTGTGCTGCGCAGACCTGAATGCAAGGAAATACAGTACACTGTTCAAGCTACAGACAAGCAGAGCAGGAAACACACCAAAACCCTCCTCACTGTTGTCCTGGAAGGGACTCGTAAGTACCCCAATCAGAACAATTGTTTTATTTATTTATTAGCAAGCGTTACTGGTAGGAGGTGATGCATTAGCAGGCTGATCTGTAAAATGATGGCATTAACAATGAAAACGAGTCTGAGCTACAAGGTAATGGATCACAGAGTTTGGATTTTGAATTTTGATTTGTGCCTTCCTGTAGTAGCTATTTGTTTGAAGAACTAATGCACAGAAAAGGGAGATATCATATGCAATTCATGATGACCTTTGATTAAGAAGAATCTTCAGTGTGTGTGTCTCTATGTGTGACCTTTATTTTGTATTTCACATATTCCTGTGGAAGAAGAAAAAGGGTCTATAGGTGTATGTGTGTATATCTATCTAATTGAAGAAAGAACTATATGACCTAAGTATGTTTGTTCACTGATTTTTCTCCTCCCTTCTCTCTAAAATTTTTTAATAGTTTTCTTAGTATTCTTGTAGCAATCACACTGAATTCAAGTTCTTAAGGGCAGTGTGATGACCCACCCTTATTGGGAAGGAAGTTAAAAGTATCCTGTAACACCCACAGAGGAGGATTTCACTGGAAACATACTCATTTCTCTGCAAACTATATTTCATTTTATGCAAAATCATACAATTGTACCTAATTAACACCTCTGTTACACTTTATCAGTTCAGAACTCCTATGCCAAGAGCAAATGGGTTGAACAAAAAGAAACAAAAGCATGCAGTGGACTTTTCTTTTTGTACAAGCACCTCATATTGTATGAAAACACATAATTCCAGCTGGTGCTCTTTGGGTTACTACTGTGTTAGCCCAAGAACGAAGTATTTTCTCCTAATTAAACATTCTGTATGAAGATGTAAGTATTTGTGCTCTCCATTCTTCTGTTATCAGTATGTTTGCACATATCTGTAGTTCTAGGCAATGACAGTGTGCTGTGAAGCAGACACAGCCATGCCTTCATGATCTTGCTGTTCATCTTTTATTTCACAGAGAAGGAGCACCTGGGGTTTTCTTTAATTGTTCCCTAAATTTACTGATAATTGGGTCAGTCAGTTTTCAGTCTTTCACTGCTTTCTTCATCTGTCCTTCCTCTTTATCCCTAAAATGTTTTCCTGTTTTGAGCTGACCTGCTTGTGTGTTCATTTCCCTTGTCCTGAATTTTTTCCAACAGTTTTAAAAAAAGAAGAGGACTGCCCTGACTCTTGTGCTATAAGTAAGCACCGTGCTGAATGTGAAGAGTGTGGTGGCCTGGGAGTGCTAACAGGAAGATGCCAGTGGAGACAGGGGAGTGGGAAAGGTACATTTATGTTGTGTGAAGTCAAACTTCTGTTTAGTTGTAATGGTGCATTTGGGTTCCATAGATACAAATTGATTTATTCTGGCTGGAAAACATGGTATGGTAAACTACACAGAAGTTGGGGCTAAAAAAACACTCATAATACTCATATGAAGTATGCACTAAAAAGGAAAATCAGGTGAAGTTAGAAGGGCCATTCTTCACCTTGTCCCTGGTGATGCTGAACATGATACATAAACCAGCAGGAAGTGAACTGACCTTGCAGCAGTGTGGCTGGAGCAGGTGCACCCAGCAGAGAGTGAGTGTCTCTTTCTGTGGTCTGGAGCACAGATCTGACGGGTGACAGCACTTGTCTCTTCCAGAACAACAATTCTGTGTCGGTGCTTGATCCCTTCAAACTGCGTTAGTGTCGTACATTCTGTGCAACCACTTGTAACCCTCGGATTCAAGTGGGTGAAATTGTGTAGAGAAATCCTCAGATGGGAAAGCTGTTCTTCAGTCTCAAAGTGGTCAGCCAGCTCTTTTTCAAGCAGTGTTCACAGTAACTGCAAGTGACATGACCAGAGGGCTGTCAAAATCAGAAAATATAGCAAAAAAATAGTTTCTTCCATTTGCCTTTATTTGCTGTCTTGCGTGTTACTTTAGCAGGTATTTGTAGTCATAGATGTTCATTTTAAAAGGCACCATAACCTGTGGTTTGGAGTGTTAGTGTGCCCTGAGAAAATGCAATGAACTTTCCTTCTTTGTGGTATTAGTGCAGCTGTTTCTCTGTTAACAGGGATCACCACAAACTACTCCACGTGCACCCCGAGCATCAAGACTTGTCCGGATGGCATCTGTGATGTGGTGGAGGGCAAAGACCCGGCTGTGTGTCCCCAAGACTGCACAAGTAGGGAATGTTTTAGGATGGGCTTTTCTGTTACACCTCTGATGGCTTCTCAAATGTCGCTTTCCCAAGCGCAGATACTTTCACAAGCTTAGCATCTCTGCATTGTCACACTTGCATTTGAATCATACAATCAAGTTAAGGTTATGGGGACTAATCTTGACCTTTTTTGAGCCAGGCAGGTGACACCCATTGGCCGACTGATGGAGGGATAAGGTGTTCTCAGCAATTCCCATTCTGCTGCCTGGTCATTCACAGGTGGTGATTTTCAGTGGAGGTACTTGCTGAAGAGGTGTAGGTTCTAGGCACGTTAATGCCCCACTTCCCAGCTCAAGTATAGTGTGACAGGAGCCAGGCCTATTTGAGCTCCTGGTAAATAAGTGAGAAGAAACAAATTTAAAATAAATGTGTTTAGGAAAGAGCATCTGGGGAAATGTACCTGCCCTTTTTTGACAGGTGGCCATCAGAATGATCCAATGCCTTACCTATTTGAAGATCCAGGCAGATATCCATATGAGGAGAATTTATGAAGGAAGAATTGAAATGCATTTGTGTTGGATCTTTTTACTTGAGCATATATTTCTACACTCCACTCATATACCTGTGAATACCTGCAAGTTCACAACTCACTCTGAAGATATACAGGGTAGAAAAAACAGTGTAATTCTCTTGAGCAATTTCTATCTTCTGTGAGATGATAATTTTTAAGTGGATCTTTTTTATCTGACAGTCTAATTCAGGAATAAAGACACATTTCTTGAATGTTTCTTCTGACTCTGACATCATATACTTCAAGCTGAGGTTTTAAAATGGAGTGTTAGAAGAACTAGCATTGTCTTAAAGCCTGGAACTTAATGTTCTTCTATAAAGTTAATTACTAAAGAGGCTTCTTAGTATTTTACATACAAGAATGGATTGTGTATTGTAAATTAGTGTTATCAGAAAGATAATTATTTCATCAGAGTGTATAGGAACAATCCCTTAAGTGGGAGAAATGCTTGAAGGAAGTGCAAGTAACTTCTTTAATCATCTGAAAAGAATTCTTTATTGGTAATAATTGCAATAATTTGTCGTTTTAAAAGTGGAAATATTTGTGCCAGGGGCTACAATACCAAAATATGTACAACATATGCAACATCACATGTTTTGCTCAAAAGAATTATAGTCTTTCTGGATAATAAGCAGGCGAGTAGGACAAGTTTTCAGGATGTTATGCAAGCCCTTTTAACGCCTAAGTTGAATAATTGTGTACATGACTTGACACAATTGAGAACCTGGGCTGATGCCCAAAAGCAGTATACTCGCAGACAAAAAAATGAGTGTGTTCTGGGAGCTCAGAGCTCCAGGGGCACCATTTTATCAGCTTTTACTGGCACAGGACATTTCTTTGGAAATGGCAAACAATAAATAGGCCAAGATGTGTTAAGATCAAGGATGTTCTTTAGGTTGTGAAAATACTTATTTCTGTAATTCATTTGTCATTATGATGGCTATGTCCTTGAGTCCCAAAATTGCTTTCTCACAGTAACACTTTTAATATTACATTCAAGGGCACTCAGCTGAAGCAGCTGGTGCTGTGGCAGTGCCTATAGAATAGATAATTGCATTCTTACCAAGAGACTTTCAGTAAGCAACTGCTCAAGAACAGGTTAGGTAGGACTGGCTCATTCCCTGCTTCCATCTGCTGCCGGGTTGTCAAACATAGGCAGATATAGATAAATGCATATGATTTTCTGTGGCAAATGGAAACTTTATTTCATCACCTCTTCATGATGGAGGAAGTTGGCTGGAGAGAGGCAGGGAGGATAATGAGGAATTTTTGGGAATACCAGTGCTTTTAAGTGTCAGCTCAGAGGGCCGTGACTCAGCAGAGTCTCTTCCAAAATTAACCACCTGAGCTGCCTGTAAAATGCTCTTTGTGATTAAGGCAGTTTAGAGATGAAAATGTCACTGCTAACAGTCATTTTTATAACATACACAGAAAAAAAAATTATTTGGAAATGGAGTTGCTGTTACTCTACATGAAGAACCACTTGAAATCAAGAGCATGAGTTTCTGCAATTCTTTTAGTAATATTAAATAACGCATTTTTAGATAATGCAGTTCATTTTTTTAGAACTTGCACTAGGCTTTTACTCTTAGTGCTTTGACTAGACTGTCCTGTGACGTTTTGCAGAGGTGGTTAAGTGTTGTTATCTCCATGTGACAGTGGAACCAATGATACCTAGAACAGTATGCTGACTTTTCCAAGGTGTGGGGAAATCGGCATCAGAAGCAGGAACAGAACTCAAGAACAGCTAATGAGGACTAATGTTTAAGCAGTGCAAGGTCCTCCCATTTCTGGATCTCAGAAATTTCAGAATTTAGAGTCTTCTATCTCCCTCAGGAGTCCTTGTCATTATCCCTGCACTGTTCTCCCTGGTTAAATTTCAGATTCATACTGGGGTAAACCCATGGAAAACTGAGTCTTTTTATTTTCCCTTTACCTGCTTGTAAGAATCTTAGCCTGTTGTCTGTATTTGATTAGGTGGAAACATTATTGGTGGCCATGGGAAGGGCATTGGAAATCTTGGAATTAAGTCAGGACATGGGATTTGTTACTGCTTCCCAAGACAGAACTGTTATTGTGAGAAAGATGATATCAAAGGTAAGTCCATCTGCTGTTCTGATAGTAATTTTTTTCTCTGTATACATCATGTGTACATATAGAGTTGTCTACACTTGTGGCCATGTTAATAAGCCATATGTTTGGTCAAAGACTGCTAATAAAAAACTAGTGGGGAACTGGCACCTTAACATCCACTATGGAGCCTGACAATTTCCAAAATGGGTTACTTATAGCCTTGGCTAAGGAGTTTTTTATTCATTACTACTTGACAAACAAGTCAGTCATCCTTTGATTTCCAGCAGCATTTGCATTTCAGTGAGACTTACCTGATATTTGCAGAGGCAGCTAGGAGAATTAGAATAATGATTTCTATTACTTTCAAGTAATTCCAGCTCCCTGATAATTTCTGAAAAATCTCAGCTTCAAAATGTCAGAGATAACCATCACCCATGGTGTCAGGAGGATGAGTGCATTTTTTTTTTCCTTTGTTTAAACAGAAAAGCTTTGTGTGGCTGTTTCAAACCGAAAATGGATATTTAAAATAATTTTTACTTTGGCTAATAATAAACATAGCATGAAATAGTTTGCATCTTTAAAACTGAATTATTATGCAGAAGTAAGAGGCCACAAGGACGGTACTAAGAAGCTCTTCTTGGTCCACAGAGCAACTGTGTGATGACTTGTGCAAGACGGTGATCACAGGAGCAGTGGTGCTGTGCTTCGTCATCTCCGTGCTGGTTTCCTTCTACTGCATCCACCGGTACCACAAGAACTCCCCGAAGCCGCCCATCGCCTCCGCCGAGATGACGTTCCGGCGCCCCGCGCAGTCCTACCCCATCAGCTACTCCTCCAGCAACGTCCGCCGGCCCTCCCTGGACTCCATGGAGAACCAGGTGTCTGTGGACACCTTCAAAATACCAGTAAGCCTGATGCCATTTTGCTCTGTTTGAGTGTCAGCCTCGTTTGTGCATGCAGACAATGCTACAGGAATGCAGTCCATTCATGGAAACACCATTACCTTCAATACACCCATTACCTTCACTTTCATTGGAAATCATATCCACTGAAGATATTTCATGAGTAGTTGGGTAAACATTTTAATTTGCTGTATAAGGCCTGTATGTTCTTCCTTTTTTATGCTTTAATACATTGCAGCATTTTAGGTTAATTTAAGCCAGTGATTTTTACTGATGTAACTGCATCTTACAGTACTGTGGTTTTACTTTTAACGTTGTCCAGTAAAGCACCAATGATCAGCAGGTTTGTACTCTCTATGATGTGCCAAAGTACTACAACAAAGCTAAGTTTCACACATTACCAAAAAATCCCTCCTGAGATCTCTTCCTGATTTCTGATATACACACTGTAGATATCAGTTGATGTGGGAGTTTTACCCACATTTAAGGACTTTTGCCCAGTCATGCTGTAATACCTTTACTCTCCTTTTCCTGCTTTGAATTACACACTACCCAGGATTTCTGTGAGATGGGGTGTTTTCATGAGCCAGCGTGGTAGAGAAACGCTGCTGCTTTACTATGGCAACATCAGATCTGTTTGAGTGTTAGGCAATGAGGTTTTCACAGACCTTGTGCTCTGTTCGCTTTAGTTTCTTGTCTGGTTTGTACATCTGTCATAATTTTGCAACCTTAAAGCATATTAGCACTAATTTTCTAAGAGGATGATTGTTGTCTCTGATCAGTTCTTAAGGGAAAGCCTTATTCTGTGAGTAAAACTTCTCCATGAAAGTCACATGTTCATAGTTATTCTGAAAGCAAGCGTTTATCCATTATCACTTCATTTTTCATTTGTACCCAATTTCCCAGACCTGTAAATATAATCCATTATCCATAGACTACCTGTACAGCCTGTTTTGAAGGAGTTTTTTTCAGGTAAGGGAAAATACATTTGCAAAATATCTCAATACCCAGAAGCTTTTATAAGAACTCATTGATACTGATAAAAAGAGCAACCAAACACTGCACACTGAAGTGCACCTGTTCCTGGGAAAAGCTCCTTTCCTTGCCTCATCTCACAGGGTTTCTTTTCTCTCCTGCAGGAAGATCCAAAGTGGGAATTCCCTCGGAAGAACCTAGTTCTGGGCAAGACTCTTGGAGAAGGAGAATTCGGAAAGGTCGTCAAGGCGACAGCGTTCCGACTTAAGGGAAGGGCTGGCTATACCACAGTGGCAGTGAAAATGTTGAAAGGTACCTTCCCATCAGGGCTTGAAATGACTTGCAAACTATTTGTGGTAACCTCTGAATAGATTTGAAGAGGGGCTTATGTGAAAGCAAAAGGTCAGCAGTGAAAGCTAAAAACACAGCAGTGTCACAGCCTTTCTTTCTTCCAGTATTCTAATACTTTCTAGCAATCACAATCTGCAGATTTGTGACTTTAGCAGTTAGCATCACATTGATCCAAGTAAGTAATTCTAAATCATGATGTGCAAGGAGCCTCTGTCTTAACAAAGCAAATGTATTCAATTCTGTTTGGCATTGATGGGAATATTGCAAGGGTTTGTTAAAGCTTTCTGATTCTTTTCCTCTATCCAGTTCCCTTGGACAAAACCTTTTAAATAAATCATGTGATAATCATATGAAGAGATAGAACAGACCTGTTAACTTCCTCTCCTGATTGAGAATTTTGTCTAGTTTTATACTTTGTGATCTGCTTTTCAATCACTAGGATCTCTGTCAAAATGGCTTGAATAACCCAGTGCTGTCTCCTGCTGCCTTCAGTTTACCCTAAAACTTTAAACCTGTGGGGAACAAAGTATGCCTAGATAATGTTAAGATGATAATATGAGACCTTGCACTGAACCATTCACTGCTGCTTACGAGTAAAAGCTTGTCATTACGGGAAAATGATATTCTTCTTATTACCATTTCTGTTATATTCAAAGCACATTTGCTACTCCTTGAGAGGAAAGATGTTGCATATCCCACCCCTTTACCTAAGAAGTAAATGCATTATGCAGTGCATGCTTTCATTGCAAGAGGTTCAGGTCACATGGAGGAAGTCTAGGAACTAAGATTTTTTGGAAGTGAAGATTAATTAACTGTTACTTGTAATACTCAAGAAATTACCTGTATTGTATTACGTTGTCAGTACAGTAGGCACTAGTTCATCTCATGTTTATTTGTGTGCTCAGTGGCATTGCTTTTTCTAGCACATTTCATCAACATGTGACTGAGTTTAGACTCTAAGTCATAGTGGTAAAAATGTTGCTTTTACTTGCTGATGGTTTGACATTCAGTTTTTCCTATCTATGATGAAGGAAAGAATTGACCAAATTGACAATGGGAAGGAGTAAACCTTTATTTTAAGCACCTTATTTTAATAAATTGATCTGACATTTACAGTAATACTTTAGGCTCTAATGAATCCCTCTGTAATGTAAATTAAATTGCAGATAGTCACCTGAAATTCCATTTTCCAGCTTGGCTGTGGAGAGCATTTGTCATTCTGCAAATATTTATATGTTATTATTGGCTTAACTTTACTGTTCACACATGACAATTGAAGCATAAGGACGAGTGCATTAGCTTCAGTGGCCTTTGCAATGCTGCCAGGAAGGACAAAGGGCAGTTATTTTGGATCAGGCCAGCACCTCCCATTCTTTCCCTGTACCAGATGCAGAGCAGGTCATTTGTCCAAGTGTTGGGGACTGTTACACACTGAGTGATCTTTAAAGGGCAGTGCTAGGCTCACCTGTATGTTATTGCCTCTTACTGCACGAAAGAGATCTCCTGCCTGAGCTGGGTAGATGGGCACAGTCTGGCACAGTTGTGACAACTTGGTGTTAGGTACTGTGGAGGGATCAGGGAGCAATGAGCTGAGCCAGAATAGTCTTGGAGCTATGGATGGAGGTTTAAAGGAACAGATTGATAATTTTTTTTCAGCCCATTATTACCCCTTTTCTCATATGAATTAAATTTGATCTCCTGCCTGATATGAATGCCCTCATTACAATAAAATTAAAGGCGAAAACACCAACCAATACATAAATACAAATTATTTACAGTTTGTTAAAATGAGTGGCCTAAAGCTTTAGAGCTAAATGTCTCCATTTGAAGTTAGGTTTTTTTTGGTAGACAGACAGGCATGGTACATGGTTAACTTTGCTCTGTTCTGTTTGTTCACATCACACAGCTCCAGAGCTACAAAAATAAGACTTTTCTTACAAGCATTAAGCTGACATTCTTGATTTTTGCTTTCATAAATATGTACTTTTTGTAGTCTTTACCAGTATTGAGAGACCAGCTGATATTGTTCTCCCTGCAGTGGAAGATTCTGTACTCCGAGTGCAGATTCAGACAACAGGATAATATGAGGCAGATACAAACATGTAGCTCTGATACAAACATAACAGTAGAACAGAATAACTGTTTTTGTACGGAGGGCAAACTGGTCACACGTGAATGGGCAAATAAATCCTTTGGTGATCACAGCCTTTATGAAAAAAGCACACAGTACAGTACCAAAGAGCAGAAGCCAGGCTTGTTTTTATTATCCTTAAATCAGGATGAACACATCCTTGTCAATGCCCAGTAATGACACTGGAGGAACTCTCCACGCCAGTTCTGTGTGTCAGAGAGATTAAGGATGAGGAAGAAGAAGGTTTGTCTCTGACCTATGGTGTGTTTATGACTAGGGATCTCCTTCAAGCCCCAGTGCCCTCAAAGAGGAAGTTTGTCAGTCTGAAGAATTCTGCAAAAAGGCAAAACACTTGAAAGGCTAAGAAAGCCTGCTGGGGCCATATGTTGCCACATGATTCTCACTGACATCAGTGAAGTCCTGCATACGTGTCCCCCAGTAAAATCCGTTTGTACTGTACATTTAACTTCTGAACTCTAAATCTGGATGCGTGCTACAAGAGTAAGCCAGTAGATTAGTGGATTTTTACTCTGTTGGAAAAGGTATTTAGGAGAAGAAGTGAGTGAGTCTATTTTTGTTTGATCTGCGTGAGAGCTTGGCTTTCATATGCTTCTGGAGCTTTTATTGCACTGATTTACCCTAAGAAGTTGCTTTAGAACACCAGAAAAGGTCTGTAATAATTTCATGGCATCTTTAAGACATTACAGACTCTGCTCCTGATTCTTGCCTGACCTCCTTGTTGTGCAGTCATTAGTATCAGGGCAGAGCAATGCCTAGAGCAGGCTGCTACCAAGCCAGAGCAGCAGCAGTCACGTTCACTTGGTTCTGATGTGAATGGCTGCAGGACACCGGAGATGGGAAAATTTCTCTCCTGTGGGGAAGTACAGAGTTTTCCAACCTCTTGCTAACTCCGGGAGAGATGGCAGATCTCATATTTCAGACTGTACATAGAGAACTCTTGAGT
This sequence comes from Pyrgilauda ruficollis, assembly GCF_017590135.1. NCBI lineage: Eukaryota > Metazoa > Chordata > Aves > Passeriformes > Passeridae > Pyrgilauda > Pyrgilauda ruficollis. The sequence continues at coordinate 7,852,277 of NW_024509210.1, read as the reverse complement.
GATGCTTTCCTAACCAAAACTGTGTGTTTGGTCACTTCCTGCAGAAAATGCTTCCCAGAGTGAGCTGCGAGATCTCCTGTCAGAGTTCAACCTTCTGAAACAAGTCAACCATCCTCATGTCATCAAACTTTATGGAGCCTGCAGTCAAGATGGTAAATACTAAAAGCTTGTTACTAAGAGGAAACCATCCAGAAAGGAAATAAAATGCAGTTTGTTGCTGGATTTCAGCAACTGCTTGATAATTGCTGAGCATCCTTTAAATTTGCTGTTGGATGAAAAAAGAGGGATATATTAAAAAAGTACTTGAAAGAAAAGGGAAATACTAATTCAGTGTAACTAAAAATTCTTCCTGGGGTTTTCATCAATGCACATTTTGATTCTGAAGCTATTTTAAATTAACAAGTCTCCTACAAATTCTCTTCCAATCAATATATACTTTTATATTATGTTAATAATCAGGGTTATCAAATATGAGTTATATGTCAAGTTTAATTGAGTTTTCATTATTGTTGTTATTATTTATCCTAAAACAATGTAAATAGACAACTACAACCATATGTAGACAAAGATAGCTGCATAGTTAGGTTGATATCGAGTTTTCTTCCACTGTCTCAAAACTGTTGAAAACTCCCTCTGGCTATTATTTCAAGGGGTAAAATCTGCAGACACATGTATTATAAATTGCCAGTGAAGCGAAATTTGTTGTGCATAGGAATTGCTCATTTTAAGTGAAGTGGCACGGCTACATTCTCTTCCTTTGCATCTGCAGTTGTGCAGCCTAAAATCACAGCATGGATTCTGCTACCTTGGACAAAGCCTTGCCTTCTTTGCCAACCCAGTTCTGTAGCAAATGTCACTTTTTAGTTGTAGACAGAGAATGTAATTCAGGAGTGAGTCATCTCTGAGTCTTAGTAAGGTAATGAACCAGTGGGGCGGGTTAGTTTTTTTTTCTTTTCAGTACAATGTATTTTTCATCCCAAAGGAAGTGAAATGTTTATGAGTCACAGGCTTTTAATGAATATCAAGTTAATTCATTAGTGTATGAGGTAGGAGCACTTTGATACAGCAAACAAATGTATTTATCTTTAGGTAGGTATTATTGAGTAGGTATTATTCATGTGGGTAATGGGGAGGAGAAATTAATGGATTGTAATGCCAGAATGTTTCTAAGTTTTATCAAAAGGCACCTTAAACACAGTGCTGGAATTAGCAGGTGATTTGAGATCAGTATCACAAGCTCAATAAGATTATTTTAATTTTTAAGTTTCTCTAAATTAGGCTGTTTTACAGATCGAGTTTGTATGAAGGTTGTCTGGTTTTTTGGTCTCAGACTATCTAGATGAGGGATTACAGGCAAGAGCCAGCATTCTGCTTTGATTTAGCCTGAAACTCATTCTCTTTGCATAGAGGATCTAAGCTAAAAATACTCTTATTTCATGGCTGACTCAGTGCTTTTTACGTAAAGGGCAGAGGTGTCTGGAGCCTCTGACTGTTCAAAACAGTGTGCTGATTAGAAGAGACTTGTTTGAAAAAAAACCCAAATGAATTGTTTATTGACCTGTGCATTTGTTTATTTCAGGCCCTCTGTATTTAATTGTGGAATATGCCAAATACGGCTCCTTGCGCAGTTTCCTCAGGGAAAGTCGAAAAGTTGGCCCGAGCTACGTGGGCAGTGATGGCAACAGAAATTCCAGTTACTTGGATAACCCTGATGAGAGAGCCTTAACCATGGGAGACCTGATATCATTTGCGTGGCAGATCTCCCGAGGGATGCAGTACCTTGCAGAAATGAAGGTAGGGCAGGCAGGGGTGATCTCAGTGTGTGACAGATGTGGAGCAAGGAGCTGGTTCCTCCACCAGAAGCATAAACACTCCTGTTGTTTCCTTCCAAAAGCTGGTGCATCGGGATTTAGCAGCCAGGAACGTGTTGGTGGCAGAAGGACGTAAAATGAAGATTTCTGATTTTGGCCTCTCACGTGATGTGTATGAAGAAGATTCCTATGTAAAGAGGAGCAAGGTACAGTGTGTTTTAAAAGCAGTAGTGGAAATTATTGCCTGATCAAGGAAATTAATTTATACTGTGGCACTTGAGCATGGATAAAAAGGAAAGTGGCTTATTTTTATTAAGATAATTATTTTAAGGAAATAAAAATGACAGTGGAGCAAAATCATGAGCTTAACCAGTGGGATAGAAATACTTACATATATGTAAAATATGTATCATCTTTAAGTAACTATTGCCTCTTCCACTCCTCATTTATCCAGTCCTCTCATTCCACTCCTTATTTATCCAGTTCCTTATCAAACTGCATGAGAACACAAACAAAAAAAACCCATCTTTTTTCTTTCATCCAGTCCTTATCAAACTGCATGAGAACACAAAAAAAAACCCCATCTTTTTTCTTTCTCTCTTCCTATTTATAATTTTAAAAATCAACTAAAAATATGAAAGAGCTGAAGAATATATAGACAACTTAGATCAAGTTCCACACAACTTCCACAAGTCAGTCCTGGGCTAGACTGTGATGTTCGTGAGCACAGCTTCCCACTGACTGTGTCAAATGAGCAGTGGTGGTTCAGTTCCATCTCTTGCTTAATATGAAGGAGCTGCCAAGAGAATTTTTTTGCATGTGAAAATGTTAAAATTTTATGAGAAGATTTCCATAAATACTGTGAATTTTTAGTTTAGCTTTCTCTGTTTTTAAGGGCCAGTTTGTGTGAATGTTGCGTAAGTCAAAATGAGTTGTGAAGGAAAAAAAAACTTCTAGAAGGCCTGATATTATGTAAAAGGGCATTGCCATATTCATTTAGCTGTCTTGTGATGGCTGTGTTTTTACATTAATTTGTTGCTCTGTATTTTAAGAGTAATGCATTTACATAAAGGCAGTTTGGCAATTTAGTTTTGTTTGGTGGAGCATGATGTACTGAGAGTGGATATTTGCTCTCTACTTCTGAGACACTCATCACTGTAGTATTATTCTGAGCCTAACAAGCATCTGTCTGCTTGGGTGAGGAGACAGGGAAGAGAAGAATTTGAGAAGGAAGAGGAAGTTTCAAATCCTGCAGAAATACTTTTTACATCGATATATATGGATTTCATGAGAATGAGAAAGCATAGGAATGCTAATCATACTGTGAAGGTTATGAAACGTCTTGGAAATTTTGCATACCTAGACTTTCATGAATATTTGGGGTGGATTACTCAGATTTTCCCAGTGAATTTCTGCCAGTGAAAAATAGCAACTTGTAGATACCACTTAGAAACTTGTAACCAAATATGATTGTCCAGGTTCAGTTCTGAAACCAGAGGTATCTGTAACATTCAGGTGCTTCTATTTATGCATCATCCCTGGTATAAATGAAATAGTTCTTCCTCTTTAACCGTCATTCCTTATCACTTTTGCATCTGCACATTTTCAAAGCTCTTTGTTAAGAGTTGAGTTTATCTGAATTAGACTGGTGACCACCTGCAAAAAGCCACACCAGTTCATTGCACATAATTGGATTGCTAAGTGTGTGAGAAGACATGAACTAGTTTGTTTAAAAACTCTTAAAATTATTCTCCTCACTGTTTTTCTTATGAAATGCCAAATCATAAGTGCATTGGCAAGTGCTGTAGTATGGACAGACTCTGTCTTACTATTTTGAAAAGAAATGCCATGTTTTTTCACTTGGAAACTTATTTTTCTGACCATTACTGCTTTTTTACCTCCTAGGGTCGGATCCCTGTGAAATGGATGGCCATAGAGTCACTGTTTGACCATATCTACACAACACAAAGTGATGTGTAAGTGTAAATTCTTGAGTGCTTTCTGGTTTGTGTGCTTGTTTACGGACCTGGGGAGGGAGCACAGCAGGATGTGTAGGAGCCAAAGCCATTACTCTTGCAAAGAAATATGAAGGAAGTCTGGATGGCACCATCAACTGGCAGTGATGCCCAAGATTTTTGCTGTTGAATTAAATCTGAATAAAATATTAACAGAACTATTTATGTACATAATTCTTGTTGAAATCAGCAAGGGTTGGAGCTGTTCATGTGACATGATTGACTTTGTATATAGACATGAGTTAGTAGAGTTTGCTGCAGATAATGGTCATACCTGAACCTCTCTATTCTGTTCATCACTTGTTTGTAACACTAAGTGGCAGGTGAGGGATGGAGTGGAGGAAAGGAAGGGGAATTTAATGCCTGACCTCTCTCCTGTTGAAATCAATGACAGAACTCCAGTCAGCTCAGTCCAGTTTCAGTGCCAAGATACAAGCTTAATTTCATGATTAGGGAAACAGAGACCCTGAAGATGGATATGCTGGAATCTCCATCTGTGATGAAGAGGAGGCAAAGCAACCACAGCTAAATTATCCCTATGTCTGATAAGCTTGGGCCAGGCAGAAGAGTGTTTGTAGACATTTTTAATTCAGGATCAGATGCTTTTCATTTCTTTCTCTGTGGGGTGAATGATGCTTGTGACTAGTCACCAGGCAGACTCTAAAGCTAAAGATTATTTATTTAGGAGAAAAACCTCTTAAGGATTGTAAAAGCAGCAGTACATAGGCCTGATTTTCTGCTAGGTAGCATCTTGATACTTTCTAAGTTTGCCTTGAAAGAGAGCATCTGACCAAAGTAATGTTTGGGTTACACTCAAATGAAGTAACACGCCAGTTTGGATGGCATTGCACTTTGAGGGGAAAAACATTTTGATAATAGCAGGATGTCAAAATATACACCTTTAGATTTGTACTTCTAAAATTCTTACCATTCACTTTTTATTCTTCTCTCTGCAGATCAGAGCAGTTTTAGTGAAATAAAATACTTTGCGTGCCTTGGAAATTCCTTACAAAGTGAATTTCCAAAGTATTTTCCTTTACTTTGTATCCATTGGAGTAAGAAAAGGAAAGAGTAGGGATAATTCTTGAGAGAATGTCACTTTTACTTAGGTCAGCATTCAGGTTTTTCTGGGTCTCTTTTAATCCTCCTCAGAGCACCCGTTGTGCTGACTTGCTTCTCTAAAATTACTTTTCCCAAAGAATCGTTAAAATTCCTTTAAAAACTTCTAAGCGTATTTTTAATTTCTTCAGTTTTGTCACTGTGGTTTGGGTCCAGAACAGATTGTGTTGTCATGTAACTGCCTCTTCTTTGATTGCTGATGGATCATCTGGATCCAATAGCATTCCTCCCATTCCGTTTTCCTGATGGGTGCTATTAAGTAAGCCCAGGAGCGTGTTTCCTGTCAGTGGGATCCAGCACCATGCAGAGATCACCCAGCTGGCATCAAGCAAGCCAGCTCAGAGCCCTGTGCAGCACAATGGGCTAGTGCTGTGTCGCTTCCCTGCTTCCCAGGGCTGGCTTAGGATCTCCATGCAGAGCTGTGCTGGTTGCCCAGCTTTCCTGGAGGTGCCTCAGCAGCACAGCGTTGTGCTGTGCGCCTCTGCTCCCATGTGGTGCCTGAAAGGCTCCAGGTGTCTGCTGTGCTTACACTGTGCCTTTGTCTCACTGTTGGCTCACCTTTGCTGTGTCATTGTACATGAAATAATCCAGGAGTGCTGTACAGCAGCTCCTAATTTAGCCAGGTTCCTGCAGAGCAGAACCGAGACACACACCACACACCCAGAGCTGCAGAGCAAGTCCTCTCCAGCACCAGGTTCCATGATGGCATTTCAGAGCAGCAGACTGATCAGTGAAGTACTCCTTTTGCTACATTGATTGATGCTTTAGATAATTGCACTCACTGAAAATACTATTTTATGGATATTCTCTGTTGTTTGTGGTGATGCAGTTATATTTTATGTGAACATATTACTCTACAACCATTCCAATATTCCCTTTTTTCTGATACTCTGTTTCTATTTTCCACCCTGTTCCTTCTCAAGCTGTTCTGTATAGTTAGTGGTTAGCAGAGTTTAATAACAGTACCACTTGCCAGCATTTACAAAAACTCCATTTTTGCTTCAGAGGTCTATGACATCAGTGGAAAGCTAACCTACTATCTTCTTCTTCACATACTTTTCTTTCCTGGCTTTTTGTGATCATGTTTTTATTCCGTAATAAACCTTACACAGTGGGAAATTCTCCATCTCTCATTTCTCCTCCTGTAGTACTTAATGTAGTACTTAACAGTCTGAAAGTACTGCAGCATTCTACAGTATTCTATTCTAATATGTTCACTTACTGAACAGCTTCAGTTAAGAAATTGTTCATCTGATCCCTCCTTCCATATTCTGGAAAATTCCTCCTGAGCAGAAGTGGATTTTAGAAATAAAATCTGCCATGCTCCAAAGTTTATTTGAATTAATCATGGACAGAATTGTAACCTGATGGCAGAGTGTAATTGGCTTCAAAAAGGGTATGAGGAGAAATATTAATAAAGTATATGAAAATGCTATAAATATTCATAAGCTTTCAAGAATGTGCAAAGTGATTAAAAATTAATTCAGTGAATGGCATTAGGCAGAAGAATGGCAGCATACCACCTGGGACCATGTGAGAGTCACTTTGACTTCTCTGACAATTTGGGAAGTTTTATTTCTGTACCTTTGGGGTTACTTTTGTTCTTTAAAATGTGAGAAGCGCAGGTGGAAGGGAGTCAGACAGGAGGTGAGGTATTTGTTTAACATTTGGAGATGGAATTTTCATAGGGAATTAGACATGATTGTTTGGTTTGGCAGTAGGTGTCTAACACTTCTTAAAATTTTCTTTAAAATGGAGTTTACAGAGCAATTGCCCAAAGCTAGCATTTTCATAAATTGTATGCAATTTTGCTTCCAGATGCATCCCATTGAGCAGCCCCAGTGTTGGCTGGTCTCCTTCCTTTCAAACATCCAGATTTTGTCAGTTGTCAGTTGAGCAGATTCAGGGTGAATTGTAGCTTCTTTGTGTCTCAAAAAGCCTTTCAGTAAGAAAAGAAAAACATTCTTGCCTCCTTTCTTCTGGCTTGCTCTCCAGAAATGGACTAATTTATCTAAATATTTCTCACCCATTATGCAAGGTCTTTTTGTTTGAGCTCAGCAGTAAAGTAGGTTTAAAAATTCACTATTTCTTCTGTTTATTTCAGAAAATGGTTTCTTCTGTTCTGTGTCAAAGTTCATTTTAGGCATTTGGTATTTCCAGAGGAAATTCTTTCCTCTTCTTTCATCAACTCTAAGAAGACAGTTAAGTCCTGAATCACTGAAATGGCCCAAGAGACCAGCTGAAATCAAAGGTGTTACTTACGATTTAAATAAACACATTGTGTTGTCTCATAGTCAAGACAGCAAACCAGTCCTGGGGTAACTCTGTAAATTGAATTTAGAGTTATTTCTGAATACAAGAGCTAATTAGGGAGGTTAGACTGCTGCAGGAGCCCTGTGCAGCAGAGGAGCAAGTCTTTGGGCTGGGCCACCAGGGGAAGGACTTCCTCTTTCTGCTGTCTAGAGAAGATGGATCTTCCCAGGGTATAATTAGCTTTTGTCAATGGATAAAAGAGGTAACTGTTTTCTCTGCTGTCTTGGTTGCTAACCTTTTCAATGAACAGTATTTGGGAACACAGATGGCCCTGCTTGCATCTAAGCAACTGCTCTGGCGTGAGGTGTCTTGAGTTTTGTTGGGTTCTGAAAATACTAGAAGGAGATTTGTTGTGTAAATGCCACACTAAGCTGGTGAAACCTACCACTCTATATAAAAGCTCATTTTGTCTTTTTCAGATGGTCATTTGGAGTTCTGCTGTGGGAGATTGTTACTTTAGGAGGCAATCCTTACCCAGGCATTGCTCCTGAAAGACTCTTTAACCTTCTAAAAACAGGCTATAGAATGGAGAGACCAGAAAACTGCAGTGAAGAAATGTGAGTAACTCTTGATCTGATTAGATTCAGAAAACATTAGTAAATATACTTGAAAAAAAAAGATTTAAATAAATACCTCTTAAATACTATTCTGTATTTCATAGAGATATAGTCAAAATATGTAGTGCTTTAAAGAATGTCATGAAATTAGTGAACAGTAAAGTGAGGGAGAAAAATTGACCACAGAATGCCTACAGCTATATCCAAACCATTTGTAGGGTATTGAGTAACATGCTTGCAAACAATTAGAGTTTGTACATACAAAACTTCTGAGGGTGGGGGAAGGAGGAAACTTCCATAAAGCACAGTGGTAGCTGAAATATTCAAGAAAATGTCATAGTACTTTCTGCAACTGAAACAGATATTCCATGCACAGTCATTATCTATAAGTTGTGGCATTCCAGAAGAAAAATGGTATCTTGGCCCAGAGATCTACACCCTTGAAGATAAAAATTTCCTGTGACTTGATAAGCCCATGGCTTTGGAGACAGTTCATAATTTGTTAGCTGATTTATTAAAACACAGTCAATGTGAAGTATCTGTTGTCTGTGATCTTCCATGGCATTTGGAGATGATTTTATGTTCAGCCTGCAAATCTGATGTTGCAGTCTTTTGAAAGTTCCCAAGCTTTAATCATTGTGACCACTCTTTTGACTGATTCTCAGTTGGAAGGGTGCTTTGACCACATCTGGGCTGAGAAAAAAAGGTTTAAATAAATAATAGTTTAAATAATAGTTTTTTTAACATACAGAATAAAACATTAAGTATTTCCAAATTTAGGGCAGTGTAGCAGTTTACAAGAATGATTGGCAAATATCATCTAAGGAATGTATAATACTAATTCTTTATTTGTTTCATCTCAGTGAGGAATACTCATTCCACAAACATGTTATGTCATTGATAATTATTAGTTTAGGCAAGCTGACCACATCTGAGTTTCTGGGATTTTTTAATTGAAGCGAAATCATGGTTTTCTGACTTTTTTTGGATTTTCTTCTGTTTTACGCTGAAATTTTTCTGACAGCTTGTGAAAGCCCACTTTAAGGACCATTTTTCTCAAATTGCATTCTCTCTTGTATGCAGTCAAGTATGAGAGGGATCATGGATGAAGGCATAAAATGCAGTGCTTTTCAGTAGCTTCCTGTAGTTCTCATAAGCCACTGTTTCCACCATTAGAGCACTTATGTGGACAGATCACTCAGTCCTGAGAACAGCTGAGCTAGAAAAACAACGTGAGTGGCACAGGTTGGAGAGTCAGGCTTCCAGAACTTGCCAATGTCCATCTGGTAGTCACTCAGCTATAAAACTTGAATTTTTTTCCCTTTCCTTTCCACACTCTATGCTATAGAAGGCAGTTAAAGAAAGAATAAATACAGGTTTAATCAAAAGAACAATAATAGAAGTAATCAAAAGAACATTAGTTACTGCAAATAGTCTTATGCTAGGCTTTGCTTTAAAGAGAAGTTTACAGAAACTTAAGAATTTGAACAAATGAAAACCAAAATTCTGCTTTTTGATATAACAGCAGAGTTTTTCAGTTTGACACACAAATTTCTTCAGTGTCATATACAAAGTGAACTAGCAGTCTGGCATGCTGCCCTACATTTGAGAAAGTGAAACCTGAGACTCTAGTCCTTCAAGGACAGCCAAGTGCATCATCATTTAAACTCATGGAGACTCTTGAACATAAAAGCCCATTGTTGTGAGTGTCAGTTGTTAATTCCAGGGAACATTTAGCAGCACTCACAACAGAGATTGATGTACTTGTGGATGGCCTTCATGCCACAGTTAAGTTCAGTGCTGTAAATCATTAGAGCAGAAGCATGGCCCATTTCTAACAGTTTGGGGTTTTTTCACCCTGTGATGGGTCCCAGGTACAACCTCATGTTGCGCTGTTGGAAGCAAGAAGCTGATAAAAGACCAACATTTACTGAGATCAGCAAGGAACTAGAGAAGATGATGGTGAAGAGTAGGGTAAGTGTGGAAAGCATGGATTTTGAAAGTTTTTGTGGTCTTCTGAGTTTGAATATACAGAAATAATTACTTTTTAGTTTTATTTTAAAGCAGGGTAACTTACTTTTCATCAAATCTTGAAGCATTTACATATCTGCTTTCTTCCACATGCATGTAGCTTTTTGAAAGCAGTATTACCTCTTCTAATAGCTTTGGTGACCTCAACTCAAAATATGGATGGATTATTCTTAACGTATTTACTTTAAATAATAGTAATGTTTTAAAAACTATTGTGATAAGTTGCTCCTAAATAAATAACTTTAGAGAGCCAGAACTAGACGAATGTGATACTTCATACATTTTAAATTAGCTGAAAATGCTTCACATTCTTTTTTTTTTTTTTTTGCTTCAAAGCAATTCAACAACACAACTAAAACCCAACGAATTCTTATTGGTAACCTAAATATTTAGTTTTAGAACAGCAACCAAAGCTTTATTTGGCAATATTTACATAGGTATTTTATGCATTGTTATGTAATAGCTTTTGTAAAATGATTGAGATCTGAGTACCTTGTCCTTTAAACATGCATATGTATCTCCATATATATATATATGTATATATTTCAGGCATACATATGGAGCAGGCGTACCAGCAGATGAAGGTCAAACAAAGCAGTTAGGACAGCTTTTCATTTTGTTGGGTGTTTTGCTGATGTGCAGAATTAAGTAGGGGAAGTGTTCATATGTCTCTAGCAGGGGCAGTGTTCAGGCAAATCAGCTTCCAGGGCTGCTGTGGCTGCTGGAAAGCAGAGCCTCCTCAGGTGCAGAGCCTCTAGAGAAAGGTGAATGCAATGGGCCTGTAGTTCCTTGTTGTAAAGAAAGCAGGTGCACATTTATGCTTTTTAGCCAAACAGCAACACTGCCACGTGCATTAATGCAGCTTTTTGTGTATTCATTTCTCAGGACTACTTAGACCTTGCAGCTTCCACGCCCTCTGATTCCTTACTGTACGATGATGGCCTCTCAGAAGAGGAGACTCCTCTCGTGGACTGTAATAATGCTCCCCTCCCTCGAACCCTCCCTTCCACATGGATTGAAAACAAACTCTATGGTAGAATTTCACATGCATTTACTAGATTCTAGCAACACACAAAAAAAGTTGATTTTTCTTCTGCACTGTTCTCAGACTCTGTAACCCCATTACAGTGTTTCTTGTCTGAATGAAGCCAATCAAAATTTGCTTGGAAGCTTTTTTTGGGTTGTTTTTTTTGTTTGTTTGTTTGTTTTTTCTTTTGGTAAATGTCAAAGTTTGCATCAGGATCATCCTTTAGTCATTTTGCAGCTGTGTCTAAAATAAACGTTTTAAAAGGATGTGAAAATAAGTAAAATTACTAGATATCATACAGTAAAAGCAAAAAAAAAAAGATCAGGGAAGTATTCTCAGGGGAAATACAAAATGCTAATGAGTATCTAATTCAACTGTCCTGTTGGGGGAGACTACAACATTTAAAATAGGTTAGATTCTGCACCTCTAATTTAAGCAATAGACTTTTTTTTAATACTGTTTTTTGCCGTAACTCAGTGATAAGACTCATCTGCAACATTTTTCATTTATTCAGACGGATGTCTAAATTTCAGCTGCTATTAGTACATTTTGGATCTATAAGCTGAAATGTATTTAATGTATCATAGGATGAAAACAGATTATTATATACAGAAGGTAGAAATACTGTATATAAATATTATATACAGACTAAACTGACATGTAAAATCCTTTGAAAACTTAATTAACAATGGGCATTTTGAAAATATCAGCTGTTTTCACGTCCTTTGATTTGTTATGAACATGTTAGTACTAAACCTTGACTCAATGATGTAGCAAGTGTTTTTAAAAAGAACATATGCTTTCATATTGTGATGGTGAGATGGACAGTAAAAATGGTTCTTGCCAAAACTCCTACATTTTGTCTTCTGATTAAATATTCTACATGGTTTTAGATACTTCCTAACATCAGATACTTTTTTCATTCTTCAAGCAGTATGACTTTTGAAAAGTTGGATCTTTTAGTTTAAAAGTTGCCATTAATACATGGCTTTGGGTCTATTTTTGATCTGTACCTTAGCTATTATTTTCTTCATTAGGTTTTCTCAACTCATGTTGATTTTGGGGCACTTAGTGAAGTAGCAGAAAAAAAGTTGCCACAAGGTTGGTGGCAGATGCTGAATTGCTTAATAAGCAACAGAATCAGATTTCTGTTTTTGAAAGTCTCAACCCTGCTATGGTTCTGTGCTTGCACAGCTGAATCAACATGGTGCTAAGCACTCTGCATCCATTTTGGTTATCACTTGTGCCTGAACACAGAAACAGTTACTGCACTCAATGCAAATAATTACAGGCCTGAAATACAACTTTAAATGCTGAATCAAGACAGGAGTGCTCAGCACTTTGTTGGACTTTACTCAGTTGCACTCCTGGGATTTCCTGAAATTAAGCAGGGGATCCTGGTGGGGGTGTGAAAATGTCCCCAGAACCTCACTGAAGCCAAAGGAAAAGCGCCCATTTAAGTAAATGGAAATATTCTATCATTGAAATGGACTTTGGATCCTGTCCCAAATAGGTTTATTAATTCTTGGAGCATTTCCTGTACAGCAAGAACTTTCTCTTGCAAAGCAATATATTGCTACATGATTGTTAAAATACAAAATTATGGAAAGTTGGAGGCTTATGAGAAGAACAATTCTTAGCTTTTTATTATGCACATGTGCATGCATGCACACAATTTTTTATTGAGTAAGCACTTTAATTTATCCAGGTTTTTTGCCTGCATCTGAATTTCTGCTTCAGGGATTTCAAAACATCATTTCTATGAATTGATTTGGGACAAAATCCAGTGGACTGGCTTAAATTATTGAAGGGAGTTTTGCCAAGGGCCTTACTGTCTGCACATGAAGTTATGGTTCTTCAGTGCAGAAAAAATTATCTGTTTTCATTTTTAGGCATGTCATACCCGAACTGGCCTGAGGAGAGTCCCGTTCCACTCACAAGATTCGATGGCACTAACTCTGTGTTTTCAAGATATGCAAATGATAGTGTATATGCTAACTGGATGGTTTCACACTCAGCGGCAAAATTTATGGACAAGTTTGATAGCTAAAATTTTCTTTGTGAAAGGTAATGGACTCCTGAGGAAAGCAAGGAGGCAAAGAGTGGGAAGTCCACTGACTTGTTCTTTGTACAATCAACAATTAACTTTAAAATTGGCAAATCCCTTTACTGGTAGTTTTTCAAGTGTGTTATTTATGCTGAAGACTATAATTGGTACTTTCCCCTTTCAGAAAACATATCAAGCTGGATAAGAGTTGTAGTTCTGGTACTTCTTTCCAAGTTGCCAGTTTGCATACGGTTCCATTTGGCAACTTCTTAGTGCAAATGGCCTTGCACTTCATCCTCAGTGGTTTTTAGACTAACCATCCTTTGTTACAGCATTCTGGGATGGTAAAGTGTACTTGAACTGCTACTTTTATAGTGGCTGTTAGCATACAACCACTTGATCTAAGCAGGAAGCACAATATATAGAAGGGAGGAGGGTGACAGGCTCCCAGATTACTGAACTTGCTATCAAATGACAAGTGTTAGAATGATGTTGGCACTAACAAAGCCAGTATCTTGGTTTGGAAGCAAACATTTAGTAACTCAATAGAGGACTTGAGATTCAACATTTGAAGTCTTGTAAAATGTATTGTCTTGTCTTAATGAGAAGAGAATTTGTTTTATTAGTCTTAACTTCTCTTACCTTTAGCACAATGGAGATAAATTTGATACAAGATAAGCTGTATAGATTGATGGCAATCAAGAATGTTCGTCTGACACATTTACTTTCCATTACTTTCCATATTAGTAATGTTAAAACATACAGTCTTGTACAATCATAGTTTATTTTATAAGTTAAAAATAGGCTATACAGGATTTTTAGACTGAATTCATAAAATAGAATAGTAACATCATAGAATGGTTTGTGTTGGAAGGGAACTTGGAGGTCATCTAGTTCCAACTCCCTGCCCTGCTGCCCACTTCTCTGTTGTGGGGAGGGACACCTTCCACTAAACCAGGTTGCTCAGATTCCCATCCAACCTGGACTCGAACACTGCCAGGGATGTGGCATCCACAACTTCTCTGGGCAACCTGTTCCAGTACCTCACCACCTTCACACTGGTAGAAAAGAACTTCTTTTTAATACTTAACCTAAACCTGCCTTCTTTCAGTTTAAAGCCACTTCCCTATCCTAATATTACATGCCCTGATAAAAAACTCCCTGTCTAGCTTTCCTGTAGCTCCCTTTAGGTACTGAAAGGCTGCTCTAAGGTCTGCCCAGAGCCTTCTCTTCTCCAGGCTGAACAGCCCAAACTCTCTCAGCCTGTCTTTATAGGAGAGGTGCTCAGCCCTCTGGCAGTGTTTGTGACCTTTGCCCAGGTCCATGAAGTCCTTGTGCTGGGGATGCCAGAGCTGATGCAGCACTCCGGGTTGGGTCTCACAAGATTAGAGGAGAAGAAAAGCCCTCCTTGACCTGCTGCCCACACTGCTTTTGATGTAGCCTGGGATACAGTTGGCATGTTGGGCTGTAAAAATATATTCCCTGGTCATATTGAGGATCTCATCAATCAACACCCCCAAGTCCTTTTCCCCAGGGCTCCTCTCAGTCCATTCTCCAGCCATCCTGTCTTCATGTTGGGATTGCAGGTGCAGGACCTTGTCTTGCCTTGTTGAACTTGATAAGGTTTGTGTGGGCCCACCACTCAAGCCTTTCAAGGGCCCTGTGGATGGCATCCCTTCTCTCCATTGTGTCAGCTGCACACACAGCTTGGTGTCATTGAAAAATTTGCTGAGGGTGCCCTCGATCCTGCTGTCGATGTCACCGACTAAGGTGTCAGACAGTACCAGTCCCGATACTGACCCCTGAGGAGCTCATCACTGGTCTCCACATGGACATTGAACTGTTGACAGCAACTCTGAGTGCGACCATCCAGCCAATTCCTTATCCACCACATGGTCCATCCTTCAAATCCATGCCTCTCCAGTTTCAAGACAAGGATGTCATGTAAGACAGTGTCAAATACTCTGCCCAAGTCCAGGTAGATGGTATCACTCACTCTTCTCTTACCCAACAACACCGTAATCCTGTGTAGGGTTTGCCCTTAGTGATGCCATGTGGGCTGCCACCAATCACCTTATTTTCCATATTTTGTAGTCAGATTCCATGGACTGGTAGACCCTCAGGTTCCTTAGCTGGCTTAGAACGTGATCTTCCCCTGTGGTGGGTGGTTCTTTATTCTCACAGTCCCTGCCTTTGCCACCTCAGCAACGGGGCTCATGCAAACTTGGGCCTCAGTGGCTGAAGAACTGGCTGGTGAAGACCGAGGCAAAAATGTACTCAATGTCATTGATTGCCTCAGCCTTCTCCATGTGCCAGGTAACGAGGTCTCTCAGTTCTTTCTGGAGAGGGCTCACATTTTCACTGATGAAGAAGCCTTTTTTTTTTTTTTTTGTTGCCCTTGATGTCTTTGGCCAGATAGAATTCTGTCAGGGCTTTAGCTTCCTAACCTGATCCCTGGCTGCTGGAACATTTTCTCTGTATTCCTCTCAGGCTGTCTGTCCTTGCTTTCACCCTTTTTCTGTGGGGAAACCATAGGCTTCCTTTTTGTGTTTGTCCGGGAGCTCCTTGTTCATCCATGCAGGTCTCCTGAAATTTTTGCCTGACTTCCTCTTTGTTGCATTGGTCCCGACCTTACAAGAGGTGATCCTTGAATGTTAACCAGCTTTCTTGGGTCACTCTTCTTTCAGGGCTTTATCCCATGGTACTCTACCCAGAAGATCCCTGAAGAGGCCAGGGTGTGCCTTCCTGATGTCCACGTTAGTGAGCTTGCTGTGTGCCTCTTCACTGACCTGAGAATCTTGAAGTCCACCATTTCATGGTCACTGCAGCCAAGGCTGCCCTTGAGATTCACATTTCCCACCAGCCTGCCTTGTTGGAAAGAACAAGGTCCAGCATAGTAACTCTCCTCATTTACTCCTCGGTCACTTGGAGAAGTAAGTTATCCATGTATTCCAAGAATCTCTTGGATTGCTCATGCCCTGCTGTGTTGTCCCTCCAATGGATACTGGGGTAGTTGAAGTCCCTCCCCTGTGAGGAGCAGGGCTTGTGAATATGAGGCAGTGCCTCTCTCTCTGTAGAGGGTCTCATCTGCTTGGGACTCCTGGTTGGGTGGCCTTAGACCCCCACTATAATGTCACTT
The DNA here is from genome assembly GCF_017590135.1 of Pyrgilauda ruficollis. Taxonomy (NCBI): domain Eukaryota; kingdom Metazoa; phylum Chordata; class Aves; order Passeriformes; family Passeridae; genus Pyrgilauda; species Pyrgilauda ruficollis. The sequence goes on along the minus strand of NW_024509210.1, from coordinate 7,836,218 downwards.
GTCCTTGCCCTCCCTTTAATCCTCGCCATAAACTCCTCATCCAACCCCAGTACAGCTCCAAACACTCCACGTGGTCGTGGACATAGAGGGCAACACCCCTTTCTCCTGTTCCCTGCCTGTCCTTCCCAAAGGGCTTGTATCCTTCCATTCCAACACTCCAGTCATAGAAGCCATCCTACCACATACCTGATGCCAGTAAGCTCACAGCCCTGCAGGTGAGCACAGTCTCCTACTGCTCTTGTTTATCCCCCCATGCTATGTGCATTTGCAAAAAGGCGTTTAAGTTGGGCCTCTGATGGAGCACGCTTACTGGCAGGAATGGCTGGAATTCCCTTGCACAGCACTTCAGCTTCTCTCTTGCTGATTTGCAATCCCTCTCCAAGCTCTGGGCATCCTTTGCTGGTGCTGGCATCAAATGAGTGGAAGTGGAATGGATTGAGGATTCCCTCCCTCAGCAACTTCAGTGTAAGCCTTCAAGGTAAGCTTGGCAAGCCTGTGGCTGGAGATGCTCTGGCCAGTCCTGGCAGGTGGGCCCCCATCAGACTCTGCCAGCCCAGGCTTTCAACATGACTCCCCAGGAGCAGCCAGAGCCCTGGCTGTGGCACTAGACCCCTGAGCATTTGCTGATTTGCCGTTCACCTGGCCCTTTCAAAGCCCTTCCCTTTGACCAGGAGGACTGATGAAAAAGCTGCCAGCACTTGAGTCCCTCAACGCCACTCCCAGGGATCTGTAATGTCCTTGGTCCTCCTCGGAGCACTCCTGGGTGTATCCCTGGTGCACACGTGAAACAACAGCAGCAGGTAATGGTCAGGAGACTGTACAAGGCTCTGGGTGACATCCCTGCTGCAGCTCTCTGGTAATCAGTCAAGTTGATGAGTGGGTCCCTCCGTGCCTCTCAGAGGAGAGTCCCCTGCTACTCTCACCTGTCACCTTTGCTAGTTCTGCTGGTTGTTACACAGGGAGCAGATGGGCCTGCCATACTCAGCTCCAGGCTCACTCCTGATGTGATGGGTCCTCCCTCTCCAGCCTGCAGAGTGCTGAAGTGGTTGTGCAGGGTCACCTCAGGCTTCAGGGAAATTTCTTCCTCCAGCAGATCCTTGTCATTTCAAGTGTCCATTCTGCTGCCTTACTGATATCCCTCCTCCCTTCTGTGTGTGCATGATGGGGGAGTTTTTGCCTCAGGCTGTGGGTTTACTGCAGGCTGCCCTTGGATCCAGCCATCCAACTCCTTCACAGACTGAAGTTATGTAGCCTTCTCACCCCCTCCTGCAGCTCTGCCACAGGATGTCCTCTGCCTCAGCACACCTTTTGCAGATACTCAAGTACAGAGATTTTGTTTGCAGTCTTGTTAAGTGGGTTGGAGACCTCCTCTCAGCTCCAAATTGCATATACTGCCATGTACAGGACACTGCCATAACATAATTCCAAATAAACCTATTACCTTGAAAGTAACAAATGAAAAACAGTTGCACAAAAAAATTGGCCTAAAACTCTGCTGTTGAAACTACTCAAGGCAAATGTCACTGGAATTTGTTAAGGTGGAATATAAAAAATGTTGTTCTTACAAAAGTGACTTGATATTTGGGAGAACAATCAGACTGTGAGTCATGTTCTATGTGGAAGAGTAAATGATCAGCACTACTTTTGTCTTTATTTGTAATCTACCATGGTTAAGGGTAACCTTTCGTTTGCTACAAATGTTGGGATGTAAATCCCGAGTGACTCGTTGTTAGCGTTGTGATGGTTATTCTAAATAATCCAATTCTACCAAAGCTTGCTCCTGTCACTTACAGTCCAATTTAGATGTCTCAGATCTGTTTTCAGATGTTGTTTTGTGTATCAACTTTATGTTTCCATTAAAGTCTGTGATTTCAGAAACATGGTCTTGAGTCAGACTGCCAAAACCTGAACACAGATTTTCATTTTGCAAAAAGTGGGATATGAAGTTTTGTGTTGGAATTGAAAGAGCTTCCCTGTTGGATTGATCCTGTCCTGGTTTCCAACAAGCCGTAGACACAGCAGCTTTTCCTTTGCACAGACATTTGCCATGTTGAGTAATCTTAGCACAGCAAACACACGGCTCTGAATGCAGGAGGGGCTCTGCTGTGACACCACAGTGATGTTCACTGGCATAACACAGCTGTCAGAGTGCATACTTGGAAAAGTAAACTCTTTATGTGGGCTGTTTTTTCTATTGAGAGATTGATGAAAGAGGAGATAAAAATTACACTTGTGGTTACTTTATGCTTTGTCCAGTTGTTTTCCTGTATTTTCTGTCTGTAAATCGGAATTCCTCACTTGCCATGAGCAGCCAAGGCATCAAGATTCTTGGTTTTGTTTGGGTTTTTTTCTTCCTTAAACAAAAAACGTAACTTTATCCAGTATCTTCAGCAACAGTATGCAACTGAGAGATGTGAAACACCCAGTTTCTAATCCAACAGCCAACATTGCTGTACGGTAAGTGAGTGGGACAGTAAGTGATGCTGAAACAACCAGTGGATGCAGGGAGTAGTGTATACTTTAGTTCAGCAAAAGTCAGTGTTGTTTCAACCATTCATTTGTGTGAAAATGTCACTAATAGTTATTGCTACCTATCCTACTGGACATAGTTCCTGCATATAAAATACATACATGACCCATAATTACAGTTTCCATGCACAATTACCTGCATTAAGTGCAGTTTAACGAAAAATTACATGTTTCCTAATCCAATTAATTTTGACTCCTTTCCTGTTCATGAATGTTGGCAAGAAATAGATTATTGCTTTTAAGTATTCATTCATAATATAAAAGCTTCTTAAGTCTTCTGTGTATGCTATTTTTGTAAGTATTTCCCTTGAAGTGTTTCCTGTTTGTTCTATGTTGCCACTAGTCAAAATGGTGACAATTTTGTTTCAGTTCCTCTTTGGAGAGTAAATGTACTTCCCACATGGGAAAAAAGTGATAGAGCAGATGATTATTTCCATTGGTGCCAGAAATACTTATGCACTTGGCTGCCCTGAGGAAAGTGAATTCAGAGGGAACAAATGACTCACCTAAATATACAGGTTGGAGGGAATAACTTTCTAAAAATTTCTGCCAACCTTTTCTAAATATCTGCAGAAATGACATGGTTTACCTGATCTGTGCTTTGAGTTGTGGCAGATGGGGGAGAGCATGAATCTTACACGTCAGTACAGTCCTTAGAGCAGCACATTGCAATATTGGTGTCCACAAACTTCTAGAGGTAGGGTACTCAGAAAATCTCCTGTGAGGTTGCAGATTTTAATTTTCAGACATTAGCCTGTTTTATATAGTAGAACTTCTTTAACATATTATCCCATGGATATGAGGTACATAATATTTAATTCATTGGGATTTTGTCTACAACTCATCATTCAAAATATGTATGAATCTCTATGATACCCTCAACTGGACCTTTACAATTCTCAAAAACATACCATAAAAGCAAGCTTATATTCCTTATTGATTTAGAATCAGTCTTATATGGACAATACAAGCTTCAAAATACATATAAAAAGAATATTTCTTCTCTGTAACTTTTGAAAGTCTAAAAAAATTGTTCATAACTTTGAAATACTTTGTTTCAAAACTCAGCTTACCTGAAAGCATTGTTTCTCACTGTAGCTACAGTGGTAAATTTATAACAGAATACTGGAGATAACATTCAAAAGCACCAGCCCTTAAGTAGCATCAGACAATATTCCCCAGGAACAGAGTACAGATGGGCCATTTTGTGATGAATGATTTGATCTTCTCAGCCCAAGCAAACTTGCTGAAAAAGAACAGAATCATTCCCTAAAAATTTGTGCAACTATTTAAAATCATAATAAGAAATCTCAGTTGTTCACATCCTCTCTATCTAACTTCATAAAATTTAAGTAGCCCCTCTGAAGTTAGTGGGACCATTCATAAGTACATTATTCCTAGACTGGTCTAAACTGGTCTGCTCTAAACTCCAATATCTCAGGAGTCAACTGCCAAAAGTACAAAGGGTATTATCAGTGTGGATAAAGTAGCAATAGTCTTGGTGTACCCATCCCTGGTACAATATTTTAACTCGCCTGTTGGGAAGCAGTCTGTAGAATTAGGTAGTACTAGACACTAGAGAACAGGTAAGCACAAATAAATTTCTAATTTATACCTAGAAGAGACAATGAATGAAATATTTTTTGTATTTATCAAGTTCTCCAGTAAAGCTGAGTTGTTAGTTTAAGCTCTGTTTTGTATTTCTCATTTCTGAACTTTGGGACAGCAACCTGTGTCTTCCAGTTAAGCACTCCAGTTAAGTACTTCCAGTTAAGCACTCCTAATGCATTCTGAGAAAATTAAAAGTTCCTCTCTTTTTATAATGTTTTTTGGCTTTACCTGGTCTTTTAAAGTGTTATATGTATCATAAACCAACAAATCTCTTGCTGAAACCTTTTTATTTGAGCCATTATCAAAGCTAATGTTCTGAAATTAAGTAAAAGCATTTTGCCTGCCTGAGGATAGATGAGTATACCTTCCCTTAAGCTCATCAGAAATAATTAGCTCCTTGTTTGGGTTAAAAAGGTACAATTCATAAAAATGCAACTTTATCTCACCTGAAAACATTTTCATATGGATTACAGAGGAATCCAAATAGTGAGAACAGTTTAAGAGCATTGCAGTTGTACTTACCATAGTTTTGAAATCCTGAACAATTGAGCCTCAATCTGGATATCAATCCCCTTATTGAAGAGTATTTCACAAAAAAGGAAGAGCTTCAGAATAAATTCTTGTCTGTTGGAAAAGCACATGTCAAAAGGGTGGAATCCCAAGTAAGGGGTGGCTGATGGGACAGATGAGGAGGCTGAGAGAGCTGATCTCATTCCTTGAGAGAGTTAGTAAGGATTCATCTTCAGGTTATTAAAAAGCTTGGAAAAACATTGTAAAGACTGAAATGTGGGAAAGGTGTATGAAAATGTCCGGGAGATAATACCAGAGCCATAGTATATATTTTTAAAATGTGTACAGAGCTTTGAGAACCAGCCAGTGAGAAACAAACAGGGTTAACTGTTCTCCAGGATAGTTTTTGTGTGGTCAAGAGTGTCAGCAGAAGACAAGAATTATTCTTTCTGGTACAGGGTATAAATAATTGAGGGAGATTTCAGCATCGAGTCAGGAAATCATTTCAATGCATGCTTCACTGTTTTTCCTGTGCAGAGGCTTTCTGAACAGTGGCCTGGAACAGCCAGCAAACAGAAAGGCATAAAGTTCATGCTGCCTATAAGGATTTTTATTTTAAAACATTGCTGTTTGAGGTCTAACCCAGTGGTGTTCTTCCAGGATCATTTGTTGAAATGAACTGTGACAGTTTGTTAAATACTGAGGAAAAACAGATTATGTGAGTTTTTGTAGAAATACTACAAAGAATAATTTATACTGCAAAATATTGATCCCCATGTTTACATGCACAAAAATAAAGTGAGCAACCAAGTTAGGTTACAACAAGTTACCATCAGAGACAACTTTGTAACCAAACAGAAATAATGTTCATGGAATCAATTCTGTTTGCTTACTGAGTCTGCATTATGGTTTCTTCATGTTAGAAAATGTGAAATGCATGCTTTGAAATGCTAGACCTTAAATTAAAGATTGCTTCTAATTGTTGTGGTTTCAAATGAGAAATATATTTCCCAGGCAATACATAGCAGAGCACTATTCAAGGGTATTAAACCTTGAAACACAGTGATATGAGTAGCCCATATTGCCTTTATTGCTATGAAAGGCATCAAGTCTACACTGAAGACTTTGTCATGCAAGATTTAAGCATAGCTCAGGGAGAGCAGAAAACATACATAAAATTATCAGCAGCATTTTAGCATTCACAAGTTAAGCTATGTTTTATCACCTCCTACACGTGGCCAAATTTTATGATTTGCATTTGTCTGCACTCATAATGAACATCTTCATGTTGTGAGTGTACATCAGCAATTTAAACACAACTTGCACACAGCTTCTAAGATGCTTGAGTTGCAGAAAAAGTCAGTTTGAAAAAACATTTTATCTCTCTGCTTATCCTGTCATAAATATGATTTGTTTTTTTAAAATAGTGCAAATCCTTGCTTGTCTAGCATAGTGCCAGAACTGGTAACTGACATTCTTTAAATTTAAATTAAAAAGAGAATGAAACTGAAATAGAAATGTCATTTTAACTGTTCAATTCCATCTAGTAAATATTTCTGCACTTGATATTCCATAATTCAAATGGGGTGCAGGCTGCCAGATCAGGTCTTTCTCATTCTAGTTCTAAAAATAGGGACGCGAAAGGAAAAGCAAGAACACATTTTCCTTGCTCTTGAGAAGGAGTGGGAACAAATTCAAGTGATTTTCAAAATGTTCAGCTCTCTTGTAATTGCATTTCTAATGTAAAATCTTGCTTTGAATTAATTTGGAGTTTCATTTTACCAACAGATGTGAGTCATTGTAAGATGCTCATTAGCAAAACTTTTTCCTAACAAAGATAAAACAATCATTACAAGTGAGCAATTAAAGAGAAGCTTGTGAGACTGCTAGGAATGCAGTGACATTTGATCCTGACTTTGCAAATCAGTTCATCCTTACCCTTTGGTTTTATAATGATAGCAGTGAAGTCTCAACAGCATACTTTAACACTTTTCCAGAATCGGCTTTTATGCACCACAGGAAGAGATGCCAATTTCCATGAAAATCTAAACAAAGTATTTTCAACTGCTCATTGGAGGTATAGTGTTTTTTTCTGCTTGTCTGTTGATACTCTGTGGTACCCAGGAGGGTTCCCTCTTGACAAGGGAATCTTCCTTTTGCCCTGTCTTAACACTGTTACAGCCCCGTGAGAGTTTTTCAGTCATTGGTAAAGTACTGCTAATAAAATCAAAGTAGTAAGGTGATTTTATTATTATTTCCATGCCATTTTATGGGAGGTGTTAAAAATATTAAAAATGTTGCGCTTAAAAACATTTTAATGATGTATGTGCAACAATGAATGGTACCAAAACAAGAAACAAATAATTTGTTTTATGAACTGGCTGGAGTTCTTACTCAAATGGAGGGAGATCTTTTTTGGGCAGTGACAGACAAGTCTTAACACTAGCAAAAAAAACCAAACCCTAAACTGGAGTAGATAAATGTTGCAAACAATGGAGCAGCACAGTACAGACAATGAGCAACAGAAGTTTCTTAGTCTCTGGTCCTGTCTAGTGAACGAAGAAATGAACACTGGCTTTGTACTGTTTACTAAACTATCAGCATGGATGATCATCTCTGTCCTGTGCCTTTCTACAGTTTTGTTTTTATTTTGTGTGCAAAGTGGTGGTGCTTTTATTGACTGTTGGGCAGGCTCAGCAGGCACACCTGATCATGCAGTAACACATATTAAATACTGATATACTGAGTATTTTGTATAAAACATGAAGCATGTCAGATTAAGAAAGCCCAGATATTTCTCTCTAGAGAGATATTTATCTAATAACTTGAGCATTGGTGCATGTGGCCTTCAAACACAGAAAAAAACCCCAACCAGATAACCAACCAAAAGACCTTGATAATTTATATTATCTCATCAGACAAGGAGTGTTCATGAAAGATTTTCTGGCTTAAATCTCATATATAGAAAGTTCTAACTTACTTTTGCTGCATCCTAGGTAGTCAAGTCTACAATTTAAAAAGTAATTTAATAGAATCTGTTTTAATATGTTACTTTATGGTATTCATAGGTTAATGTTCCGCAGTACTGAAGGACAAAAAAAAAGGAATGTGTAATTTTTTTAGTATGTTGTGCATAACACCGAGTCTTTCAGTGGAAACCCTCCTATTTGTTTTCCATTCTAGGCCCAGAATACGGTTGCTTGGACTTTGTTTCAGAACTGCTTTGCAGTCAATGTATTTGTGACAAAATTTTCTTCTCTTTTTAGAAAAATGCCTACAGCATTTCTTGGTGCTATTAGACAGAAGCTAGTCAGAAATAAACCAGTATAGAATTCCAGCACTACCTACAGGAATTACTTTCCATGTGTGTTGTTACTGCTGACTCTGATGTGATACCCTGGTGCAGCTGCGAGTGAGCAGTGCAACCGTGGGCACACAACCCATTGTTCCTGCCAGGAAAAATAAGGCCACGTGGCCAGGAAAAATGCTCAGCCACCACTGCAGAATACTGCCTGCTGCTCTCAGCTGCAGCAGCAGCAGAGCCCAGGCATTTAATGCAGCTCCCTGCCTGTCCCCTTCTGTATTCCTTTTCCCCCGTGGCACCAGCCGGAGCGACACTGCACTGGTGGTACAGGAATGTTTCCACAATCCATTTGCTGCTGTCACAGAGCTTGGCAAACATTTGTTGCTAACAGCAACTATGTGTTGGTTTCAAAAAGAAAAAGTTATTTGAAGAGATTGTATCCAAAAAATTCTGATTTATCCTTCCACATACTTTTCCAGATGCTAAACTATCACTATTCAAAGAAAAAAGCAAGTGGACTACAGTAAGCACTTCTGTTATCAGAAGAAAGCTTTTTAGATAGTAGATAAAACTAAATCTTATTTACATTCACTTACAGCTGTGATTGTATTGATTTTGTTTTTATGATAAGGAACGTCTTCAACTTTCATGAATTACTACCATAATTATTGAGTCTGCTTTAATGTATGAAAGGACTCTGTATAAATTTTAAGTCAGTTGACACTGTTTTCTAATGAGAATTTTTGAAAGGAAGTAATTTAGCAACTGTGATCCCAAAACAACAGGAAATGAGCAATCCATAGCAGTTTATTTACCAAACATTATATAAATTATATGCTTCTGAGTCCAAAATTCAGTACATTATAAAACCAAAGAATTACTGTTTATTTGATCCCAAAACACTACATGAAAAAAATGTAGTCCTTCAGCACTCAGAGATGTAGAGGCCAAAACCCTAGGCATTGATAAAAAGGAAATGTTACTCAATGCAAAATAAAGGGCACAGTAACAATAAATACAGGAAGATTTTTGCGTGGTATGTTGGTACAAATTAATTTTACAGATGAGCTCTCTCTCCTAAAGCTAAGGTGAGTCAAGGGGATTATTCCAGTCTCTGAGAGCAGCGAGGTAAAATATCCTGGCATTCCAAGTGCCTGTAACACGTGCTGTTGATGGCCCACGATGACAAGTCCATGTCCTTTCAGAGGTCCAGAGCAAGCCCTGGACTGGGCTCTCCGTGCCCCAGCTGGTGCTGGCACTGCAGCACTGCCAGCAGAGCCTGAGCTGGAGCCTGGCATTGCCCCAGGCCGGCGGGAGCGGATTCTGCTGAAGAGCTCGGCCTCTCCCAAGACCCCGTTTCACTGCCCAGAGCAACAGGATGTGTTGGACAGGAGCAGTGACAAAGGGTTACAGAGTGTAACTTAGCGAGAAGCTCAGATCGAGGATCTTGAGGGATGTAAATCACAATGATTAAAATATTGTAGGAGGGTTGATTTCAGACTATTAAAATTTCTTCATGATTTTGCTTGCATTGTTCAGTATCTGTTATAAATAATTTGCAACACTTCAGGAAAAAGAAAGCGGTTTCACGTGGGATCATGTTGGAATTGTGCCATCAGTTAAAGCTGAGCTGTGGTATTTGACAAAAAGCCTTGTGTCAAGGCAAACTAATGACTATTGTTTGACAATTAAAGCTCAGAATTTTCAGGCAAAATAATGGACCATTTTTCTCATTCTACATGCATGTTTCATTTTGGCTCAAGAGGTTAACAGAACAAAAATATCCTTTGTTGAAGGATTGCTTTTTTTCTTTTCTCCTTTGGCCTCATTTACATTATTCCTTCACTTTGGTATCATGTTCTCAGATCAGCTCTTCTCTCTTTCTTTTGTTTCTTCCCCTCCAGCCCACACATATCCTAAAAAAAAAATAAAAAAATAAAAACGAAAAGGCATGGAAAAAGAAAACCAAAACCACTAGAGGCTGGAGCTAATGCTGTTCTGGGAAACACTTCTTTTTTGAATAAGCTATTGCCAGCCAGCCACTTCCTTTCCCCCAACTGTACCAATTTAACAACACTGTTTAGCAAAGTTTAGGGAAAAATTTTTCAAGTCTGTCTCCTAAATAACCATCCTATCATAATATTTTAGGAAAATTCAAAGCTGAGTCACATAAATTATAAATATATAAATATATATACTATTGCTCTCAGATGCTAGGAGGTCTGCAACTGCCTGTCTAAGAAAAATCCTGAGGCTGAAACAAATTGTATCTTAAAACACAGACATTTCCTAAACGTTTTATTCCCTGCTTTATTCACAAACGTGGGAATTCCTCTGTACACCTGTAAGATTAACACCAAATAAGAACTGTAACATCTGTCTGCATAAATATAAGTCTGGTTTATGAAGGAATATGTAATCTTAGAACAGCTTGTTCTGATAGAAGAATCAGGAAACTATACCTATCACTGCAAACCCATCATTTTTCCTGATATGGCAGACCTTTCATACAGAGATGACTATGAATACCCATGTTGTTCCTACGAGAGTTTAAGAAATCTATTTTTTCCTTTTCTCAATCTGGAAAAAACCAACCTTTCTGGTAGAGAAGAAATTCTGGTAAGCAGAGGAAACTGGCATTTAGAAAAGAAGAAAAAGTATTCTGTGTATAATCCCCTGGCAGGCCCTGTATAGCTCTCCCCACATAGCAGCAACAAGCTCATGTGTAGAAAAGGGGTACCTGGGAAACTTGAAGGACAATATTCAGAGGCTGATTGCTCTCTGTAGGCCAACCCGTGGGTGCTGCAGCATTGTCAGAGTTTGTTTCAGATCTACAATGTAGGGTTCGTTAAAAAAATCAGTAATTTCAGTTATTTCCATTCCGTTATCTTCTTGTACTCACATAAATATTATGTCTACAGAACGCTGCAGTCTCCAGTGTGTCAGTGTCTACTAAACTCCTACTCATTATCCACAACAAAGATGACAAGCAGGATGTTCAACTGTCATCTCTAACATGCAATACTGAAATTTGGTATGAGGTCAGGTTTAAAATAGTATATTTACATACTGTTTTAAAAGAGTAATAAAGCCACATTTACCTAGTTTGAGGAGTGAATATTTAAAACCCTCTGATAATTCTATGAATATATATTTTATTTTTGAGGGATACCTAAGATGATGATCTAGCATTGTGACAAGTCTTAAGTGGATGGATGGATGGATGGATGGATGGATGGATGGATGGAAACACCATCCAAGTGTCTTTTCCCTGTTCATTTAAGGTAATCCCTGGAAAGGCCTTTGCTGTTTGAGGGCTAGAAATCTAGACAGAACAGATCTGGTCCTTGGACACCCAGCCCCCTCCCACGCTGTGTGGTGTAGCCATTTATGAACAAATGGGTTTATGCCTGCCTGAAGACAAAGGGCTGCTCTGTGCTAAATGGGGTACAGATCTCAACAGAGCAGTAACGTGACAAAGGATGCAGCCTCTGCGGCTCAGACCACTGGGCTCTGTCCTGGAACACCCTCAGTGCCTGCCTTTGAGGCAGGTGAGCAATCCCAGGCAATCCAGCAGAGCGATGTCAAGTTAGGGGGTGCAGGTCCATACCTTTACTGGCTTTCTCTGACTGTTTTTCATGAGCAGGACCAAAACCATTTGGTACGTAGTGGTGGAAGAACATTCCTACCTCACCTGCTTCCTGAGCTTTAGCCTTTTAAACTGCTGTAAGCCACCATTCATGCACATGGCTGGAAGCTGCATGAGCTCCCAAGCCTGGCTTCCTTTCAGGTCAAGCCCTGCAGAAAACTAATAATTGAAAAAAATAAATAGTGTAATGAAATGTTCTTCTGGAAATACAGAACTGTACATAAATACTTGGATAAGTTAAAAAAAAAATTATTGGGAAATTCTTGTTTCCACCATAAAGGCTACATCACAATTTCAAGGTTTTGCTACGTGTGAGAAATCAGCATCGCTGTGCTGCTGCTGGTCCTCTGCGAGCCGCGGAGCTCCGGGCCGGCAGAGCAGCTGTGCTGTGGGTGCCCGGGCCGTGCCGCGGCAGTTCCGAGGGCGGGGCAGGGTGGCTGTCCGGCTGGGCCGCGGGGCGAGCGGGCAGCGCGGGGCCCGCGGCCGCCCCGGGAGCTCCGGGCGGGCTCGGTGCGGCCGCGGCGCTGAGGGGCCCGCCGGGCGGGCGCGGCCGGCACAGCTGCGGAGGGTGCACTGACACGCTGCCGCTCTCGCCCTCAGACAAGGGCTTCTCGCCGCTCCCGGGCGCATCGGAGCGCGGCGCGCCCCCGCCCCAGGGGAGCGGGGAGCGAAGGGGCCGCAGGGCGGAGCGCGGGAGGGAGGAAGGTCCCGCGGCCCCTCCCTGCTGCCGAGCGCCGGCGGCCCCGCTTCCCCCGCCGGACTGCGCGGGGGACCCGGTCCCGCCCCGGGGGCGGTCGGGGGCGGCCGGCCCGTCCCCTTTAAGCGGCGCGGCGGAGGGTCCCGCCCGCTCATTTCCGAGCACGCAGGAAGTGCAGGCGGGCTCCGCGCCGGCCCGCGCGGTGAGTACGGCGGCACCGCGCCCCTCCGCCCTCCCGCCGCCCCGCTCCTCCCCGGCCCCGCGCCCCTCACCTGCCCGCCGCTCCTCGCCGCTGCCGGCAGAAGGTGCCGCGCAGTGCCCCGGAGCCCTCCCGGCCGCGGGCAGCGGCACCGCGGCGGGCCCGGCCCCGTGTCCCGGCCCGGAGCGGGCTGCGGCCAGCCCTGACTGAGCGCCTCGGGCGGCCGTGGGTCTGCCCCGACCGCCCTGCCGCGGCGGCCTGGCACACCGGGCCACTCGCTTGTACCATAGCGCTGTCTCAACAATAAAATGAATCTGTCCCTCACGGCTGCGTTTCCATTGTGTTAGCTGGCCGTAGGCGTGCTGGGAGCGCGTTTTGCAGCCGCAGGCAGCGGGATGCAGCAGGCGGCCCCCCCGGCACAGCGCGGCGCTGGAGCGGCACGGGGGCAGCGCCCGGCCGGGCTGAGGGGGCCCCTTTGCGCTTGCTGGGGCCGCGAGAAACCCCCATTCCTTCCACCAACCCCCCAGAATAGGGGAAACGATGATGAGGGTGCTTAATTATCCCCAGTGGAATGTTGAGCATTGTTTAAACTGTGGTTTACATCTCCGTTTTTGTCAGGCGCGTTCTTGCTCGGTAAATTCTGTGCTCTCGCACGCTGTGAGAGTTTTGAGCATAAAAATAAATTGTGCAGTTGTCACCGGTGAATTAATTTAGAAATGCTAAAGCAGAAACGGGGGATGTTGCACTTTGCAAGACCTTTATTTAAACCTGAGTATGTAGAAATTTAAACTTGGTAGTATGTGTTTTCAGTGAAGTGGAATCAGTGTTTACGTTATTCTGTGGTTTTGTTGTTTGTGCTTTCTTCAAGTCCCTCTGTCAGGTGGACATTGAAACACTGATCTCTTCTGCTAAACTTGTAGATGATGGATAAGGGCTAACTTTATTGTCCTCTCACTGGTAACTCAAGAACTGCAGAAAAGAGAGGTTGTTTCAACACTGAGTCAGTATCTCTCAGTTTAAGGTCATACAGTAAAAATACCTTTTTACCCCCTTTTTCTTTTCCGTGGAGGCTGTAACGCTAGGCCTCATAGGACAGTTTCTTCTTTTCCAGCATGCACTAGCTGCAAGTTCCTATCTTGCTTTACTGTGTTTGAAGGAAACTTCTGGCTTCCCTCTATTTCTTAGCTAGATAGAGGGTCCCCAAGGAGCACCAAAGACAGCAGTTTGGAACTATTCCCAGTAGCTGTCAGGGTGGTAGATGCGTTTTGTGGCAGGGTGTTAGCTTCGAGCCTCAATTACACCCTGAGGCTTTTATGGGAGACTCTACCAGTGAGTCCTTACCAGGAGACCTGCACTGAGCATTGCTACAGCACCACTGTCCTAAACCATCAGCAGCTGAACATAGGAGGAGGAGTTGTTGAAGTACATGACTGTACTGCCCAAATAGACATTCTTTAGCTTGTCTGTTGCTGGAGAAAACATGTGAGAACTTCAGTGTGATTAAGCTTAGTTGATCTTGAATAGTTCTTTTCCTTCTTGATCCCATGACTTAGTTTTAGCGTTTTTCTCTGGCTTAAGGAAGGAAGGCATAAAGGAGAAAAAGAAACCCCCAAACCTGTCGGTACGGCTGCTGCATTGTGGTAGAAGTCGCAGCAAATTACTCTTGAATGTAAATTCTTTTATGTTCAAACCCCAGGATATGGGTCTTCCCAAGACAGTGAAAAACACCATCTGAGGGCATGGTTAAATAATAAGTAGCTGTGGTCTCTTACCAAGAAAAACCCACAAGCATATCTGGCACAAGAATTTCAAGCCCTGCATCACAGTCTGCTACTTCACACTTGCCAGAAGTGTTCTCTGGACCTCTTTATAAAAAGAATCCATCAGAATCACCTGAATTTTTAAAAGAGAGAAAACTAAACTCCCGGGAGGGTGGGTATGAGAAATATGAGGTCAGTTTTTTTCACTGCAGAAAACAAATTGCACAATATTTTTCTTGTCTCTGAAGCAGCCTGTCATTATGAGGCAAGCTTCATGACTTGCAGTATTTTCTCCTTAAATAATGCGGAAACAGGATCACAGAGGTGGGATGAAAGTCAGGCTTTGGATAAGTGCTGGAACTGATAATGTCCTTGGCTTTTTGTTAGCTCATCTGCCCTCTAAAGGATCAGCCCTTCAGAATAAAAGTATGGAAAAAGACCATAATAATTTAGCTTCTGGAAAAATAATGTAGAAAATAGGCAGGTGTTTCAAGAGTACAAGACTTTCTTTAATAAAAAATAAAAATAATTCTGAAGGGGCACATTGGGAAGAAAATATTTTCAGGAGCATATTGTTTTTAGAAAAAAAGACCCAACCACAAATAACTGCTTTATCTATGTATCTAATTATGTTCTTTTAAGCTTAGTGCTGGAAGTGGGGAAATGAGACCAGAACTCACAAGGTGTTTATAAAAGAAATATAATGCTTTTTGAAGGGAATGGGAATATAGTTCTATTTCTGAGTTGGAACCACAGCTTATAAGAAGAAATTTGTGGAAGGGCAGTTACTGTCTGCCGGAACAGCTTTATTCTGAATGATGATTAGAAAAGTCTAGCACATCCATTAATATTATAGCTCATGAAAAAAAATCTGGAAGTGTGCAATTACTTTAATAGGTTTCATTTCTTTTTTATTAAGCTCTTAGAATTTATTTTTTTTTTGAGGGCAGGAAAAATTCTGCGAGTTACAGCCCTCCAGTCATGAGTGCCTTTTGGTGCAAAATCAGTTCAGTAGGGTACTGTTTTAGACCCTGGTTTCGAGACCCACTGTGGGTGCAGCTAGCTTCTGCTTTTATCCAGGCCTTTTAAAAAAATTATTGTAAGGCTGCAGGTATTTTTTGTGTACTTAAAAATGTAGGACGGCAAGTTATTCAGCTTGGTATTTCTTTGGTATATAATACTTTGTGGTGTGTGTATTCTAAATCGGTGATTCTGATGGTCTCTGGTAGCTGAGAAATTTTGTTTTAAAGAGAGTAAGAAGGTAATCATTGCAAGCTGTGTGTAGTCACTGAAGATGGGAGATTCAAGGAAAAAGGAAGATGGCTTTTTTCCCCTAATCCTTGAAGGTGCTGCATGTGCAAATATGGCACACTAAAATACTTGTGAGAAGCTTGCACTCTCTCTGCTGGCACTGGGCTGTCGATGCTGCAGCTCTGGGTTATGGTAAGGCTGGCAGCAGCCACTTGCTCCACAGATATTTCTGAATGGGGTGTGGTGGAATAATATCTTGAAACAATCTCTGCTTTACCTTACTTGTTTTGAAGGCTCTTTTCATTCACAGACCAAATCCTCTAAAAAAAAGTTGATAAAACTGGCAAGTTATTTCAAGCTGTGAGTGCAAATGTGAACTCTGGAAAGAGAATCAACAGAGTTGGTGTTTCAGAGTGAAGTTCAGAGAATCTAAATCAGACGATGTGAAGAAACTATCTTGTGAGGGAATCTTGTATGTACTTTTTAAATCAATTTCCTGAAAATCATCTCCAGCTGTAATAAAAAGTGACTGTAGTGATTGGCCTGTTTACTGATTTGTGGCTGCCTGCAGTGTAGGTGCTTTCCAGTGTGGTGCTCTTGGGTCTGATTGCTTCCTGTAGCCTATGTTCCTGGGAAGGTTTTGGTCTGGAGCCCATCTCCCTGCCCAGCCTGCACTGGAGGGTGCCCATGTCTCCTTAGGGAGGTGCATTTGAGGAGGGTGGTGCCAGCAGGGGCAGAGCTGCCTCTGTTTTACTTCAGCCTTTCCCTCCTTTAATTCTTTCACTGGTGGAGTGAGTGGGTGGTGAAGGGCAGGTCTGTCTGGATTTTGTTCTTATCTTTCCTCCTCTCCTGTACTAAGTGGTGGTGTTTCACTGGTGAAGCAGCTCCTGGCAGAGGATCCTTCTCTTTTGGTGCTGGGCTCTCTGGTAGGGATGTCACTTAGGGCAGCTGTCCAGAAAGCACAGATCAGCACCCAACAGCCACCATATGCATCCTGCTGTCAAAAGTGAGGCTTCCCATCAGCTCCTCTACCATGGCCAGAAATTACCTAAAATGTCCATCAGTGCATTGCTTCAGTAGATGGAGGGGTAAGAATGTTTACCTGTGGGAGTCTGAGTGCAACTACACACTTGGCAACTAAAGAAAAAGTGCAGAATGGAAGTGCTATAGCTGTCTCAGCAGCGTAGGGGTGGCTGGGCTGATTCTGGGGGAGGGTTTGGTGGGAAAAACTAGGGAAGGTAATTTTACTCTTTTCTGGCATACTGGAGGGAATTTCTGTTCAAGGAAATCAATGTGCCACTTGTAGAGCAGAAGTAAAATTCTCTCATGGCTAACAAATCCTCTGGAGATAGGTCCTACCCACATACTTCTAATGGCTGTGACTGGCAGCAGTCGTCTCCTTTTGCTGAATGTAGCTCCAGGCTGGTTCTCACGTGTTCAGAGTTAAAATAATACAATGCAGAATGCAAGTAAGAATGAAAAGTAGCTTAGAAATACAATACTTGCAGTTGTTGTATTTCCAAGTAAAATTGCCGAACAGATGAGGTTCTTTCATGTAGACACCTGCTTCTTGTTTTTAACTCTGACAAATGAACATCAACCACAAAATGAGGTTAGTATGTCTGCACTGTTAATTGTGCTTTTTGTCAGGACAATAGATGAATATTTTCATGGAAGACCAAAATTACAAGACACCTGAGTTTTCCAAAAAGTTGTGTATGAACCTACAGCAGTTCTGTATTGACTAGTCCCAGTTAATTGTGTAAAGAAAAGGGCCCTAATAGTTTTTCCGATGCCAGTTGCCAGAGACATGGAAAGACAGTTTCTGGCTTTTAGGTGTGTAATTGCAGTAAGACATGAAAATTTAAAGCTGATGGCTGAGGTGCTGCTGTACAGAGGTTCTGAGCTAATTCTGTGTGTAGATGTTGTGTTTTTAGTGTGTTGTGTGTGATAGTTGCAGTCAGATCGGTAACCAGTCAGATTTTCTGCTACCCCACTGTTGGTGTGTGATGTTTGTGTCTTCTCTGTAGAAACTGCAGAAATAATACTTAGAGAGCTCTGGGTGGAGTTTGTGTTGCTGCTGCAGGGGCAGGTGTTGAGCAGCGATGCACAGGAAGCAATTGAAGCTTGTATGGAGCACTGCTGGATTGAAGCAGAGGAAATGATGTAAATGAGCTTGTGTTTTGAAGCACACTGTGAAAACACCAAGTGCAGTCTTGAGCACCGTTCAGAGTGAACCCACAGTTCTGAGGCTAAGTCGTAATTTTCTGTGAAATAAAAGCTGCCCTGTAGGAGTGTTTTGGGTGACAGCTTTCAGATGACTTGTGGTAGCACTTCTGCTGTCTGTTAAAGGTTTCCCCAAGCAGTGGTGTCAAAAAGGATGGCACTTGACAGCACTGTTGATGTTGCTCACTGCCCCAGGGGCAGCAAATGCCTTGCATGTCTTGTGCTCTGGTAGAGTGAAACTTAAGACTGCTGAGTGATGGTAGCATAGTCCATCTTCATGTGCTCTGTCAGTTCCTGATGCATGTGGAAGTCTTCTGGAGAAGAGACATACAAATTTTGAAGTAGGAGGATGAGTATTGTTTGCAATCAATGCTGGCTGGACAGAGGCTGGCCGGTTTCTTCCCAGCACAGTCAAACCATTGCTCTAGTAAGATGCTTCTGCAGGGCAAACTTTGCCTCAGTGCCCCCAGTGTTTGGCAAAGGGCTGGGTGTTAACATCCAAAATACTGTATTAGATTCTGCTGTGAAATGCTGTTATGCATGTTCTTTATGTTGGATTTTTAAAATTAGATTTTGGACAGAATCCAGTGGTTTTGAATTCTTTTGCATTTAACTCTGCAGGATTCCTCCTTTTAAGGAGGAGGAGGTTTAAGGTCCTGAGCTTCTATCAGATGGACAGGTGGAAATGATAGGGATTTTAATTGGCTGTGTGAGGGGACAAGAAGGGAAGGAAAAAGAACAACTTTAAACCAGTGTTCAAACAGTGTAGTAGTAGAAGTTTTTGCCAGTAGAACTGTGTGTTAAATATGGCATTTGTGACAAGTGTCTGTGGTAACAACCTGTACGTCCTTGCTTTGAAGCAAAACAAGCAAAAAAAGTTAGGAAAAAAAAAAAAAGTAGTGAAATATGAACACAGGAAAAGGAGAGTGCAAGGAACCTACACAAACTTAGCAGAGGTTTGCAAAAACTCTTGGCTTCTCTCCCCTTCAAACCATGATGATCTCTTCCTGATGAAAAGGGGAGGAAAGGCAGTTCAAGTGGTCCAAAGACTGACTTCAGGGGCTTGAAAATGAGAGCAAGAGCAGTGAAGCAGCATAATGCAAAGTGTTCAGTGTTTGATGTTTCTAGTTGTTCATACTGGCAACTTTTTCAATACAAGGAAAATATCAAGATAGTTCTGACAAGCCGCTGGCTTTTCTGCTTCCGGTGAAGCTTGGTATTGCTAGTCCTTTAAGAGTAAGTTAATGCTTAGGTATAATGTCAAACTGAAAAATTACAGATGACATTAGCTGTGCTTCTGGAATGCACCAGATGTTTCTCAATTGTTTGGCACCCAGCTTTCATGGCTGGTGACATATTCGTGGCTGATTTGTTGTGCTGAAAGCAGAACCTGAACTATTACACTGGATTTTAACCTTTCTTAAAAACATTTGTAGTTTGTGTTCCTCCTTCCATCTTCAGTTGGAGAATGAGGAATAGCAAAGTAAGCACAGTTTTCAAAACCACATATGAATTTAAGCTAGCTGATTCAGTTTTATTTAAGAAAAACTTGAGGGTGTTTGATTTTCAAAGAAGCATTTTCTCAGGATTTCTGAATCAAGTAGTATTTTAAGCTGGTTTTCCTTATTTTAAAACTCTCAGGCCAGACTACCCTTGGACAAAATGCACAGAAATGTCTTCCAGTGGTCACGTCAGGAATCTTCAAACATGCACTGAGGAGACTTACGTGCAAATAGTCCCTGGTCCAGGTAACCCTCAAAAAATTTGGCAATAAATCATAACTTGGGTGAGAATATTGCTGTGGTGCATAGTTGTCCAACAAAACCTTTTTATTAAATTTAAATCAATTTCCTATAAACATTTCTGGTTTTAAGATGGATATTAATAGAAGTTTGAAAGTATTTTAAAGAAAGTTGGATGCACTTGAGAATTTAACTTCTTTCTGTTTCCACTTCAACTGCCACAGCTGCATCATAGTCTGAAATACTACATCCTTGAAAGCAGTGTCACTCTTACAATAGAAAAAATCAATCCAAAAAAAGGAAAAAATTTAACTCCTCCACATTATTAAGTCTCTAACTTTTTTTTTAAATGCTGGCCAATTTGCTGTGCAACTGTTAGAAAGAACACTCTGGTTGTGGACTGTCCTTTTCCATCCCTTCATTTCCTAACTTAAGAAAAAGAAATCTCCATGTGAGAACCACCTGTGAGCGCCTCAAAGGATCTGTTTTGCTCTACAGCATTTTTAGATTTGCTTTACAGTACGAGGAAACTGCATGTATGACCTTTGTTCTTACCTCCCACAGTGAGAAGTCCTCACTGGCTCCATGTATGAACTTGAATGACAATTATCCTTTAAAAACAGCTCAAGAGTTTACATAGATTGGCATTTATATTTTCACTATGCTTAGGTTACAGCAGCTATGTTATCTTGGTCTCCATATATAGAGAAGTAGATGACAGAGGTCTGAGAAAACAGAAGACAGCTTGATTCTGGGAATGTAGTTAGGTGTGGAGCTCAGGTGAAGCAATTGCAGGAAAACCACGTTATTCTCATCTCTTTGGTTTTGCCAGCTGCCATTCCACAGTGGAAGACCGCAGTTATTCCCAGTGATTGGTTTTACGAATAGGACATGGCATCAGTGAGAATGGAGGTGTGCTGTGCAAGTGCTGTGCACCTGAGCTGGTCAGTTGAGTTGCCTTTTACTGCGCTGTTGCGTTTGAGGGAGCAGGCTCATCTTGTGTGGGGGAAATATCTAGCTGGGGCCTTTTAAGTTGTTTACACACTTAGGGTGCCTAAAGAATATTTCACCTTTCCTCATTCACTTTGTTTCAAGGTGATGCTGTGTTTCTAAAGCAGCAGATGCTGTGTCCTGAAGCAGGCTGTTTTCTGTGCAGAAAAGCCCTACCTACAGCATTACCTTTTTGAAGACTACTGGGCATCTTAAATTTAATTTCTGCCTCTTGCTGCAGCTGTTGCTCTGTCCTACAGAAAGAAGTATAAACATCTCTCAGCATGTGGTCTAACAGAGACTACTGTGCATCCTTGAAGATAAGCTGCAGTTGCTGTAAGAAGTGGGATTTAGTTTTGCTTAAGCTGTCCTCCACAGACTTTTCCCCTTGATTGGGTGTGCAGTGTTACACAGACTGTTGGGAGGCTCTGCCACCTTTCAGTGGACAGACTGCTGGGTATGGCTGCTCAGGTGTTGTGCCCTGGCCCAGGAACCCAAATGCTGCTGTGTTATAATTTTTGTAGCCCCTTATGGGGACTGTGTCCTTAATAAGGGTTTAACAAAGCCTGTTGTAAAAGTAGGCTGGGTTCTTGTCTAATGCTCACGTGAAAAACAGCATTGCTTTCAAGATGTTGGGAATACCAGGAGAAAGATCTTCCCTGATGACTGTGCTAGCAACCAGCAAAATAGGTGCAATAAGTGAAGTCATATAAAACTGCTGTTCCTTTAATTCCCTGACAATAAGGGGAAGAAGACATGCTTCACCAAACTTGGAGTTTGTGGTTTTCTTGCCAAATTTAAAAAGAGGAATAGCACCAACAGCAGTGCAGAAACCCACAGGCTCAATAATAAGCGATAGGAAAAGTTGTGTCATACAGAAAAGCTACTGTCTTGTGAAAGCTGAAGGTAGAAGAGCCTTTTGTGGTAGCTGTTCAATAATAGTTTTAAAATGAGCAAGCAAGCAAATGAAACTCCTTCAGCTTGGTCCTACCTAGGACATTTTACCTAGTTTTTCTTGCCAAGCAGATGTCTCTCTTCATAAAAACAGTAAAGTGACGGAGAGTTGACTTTTGTTTCCTGAAATGGAATAATACTGACCAGTCTGGTTAAGGAGTAGCTGGTTGTGTTTCAGTTTCAATTCAGCATTTTCCAGACAACTGGACTTGCTTTGGATTCACTGAAGCCAAAGCAGGGCTTCTATTCATAAGCTCGTTGCTTACTTTGGATTAGTTATAAAGTAAATAATGTGAATAATACTGTTCTTTCATTTGTCCCCTTAACTATGTAATGGATTTAGTTTTGTTTAGGAACAACAAATGCCAGGACAAGCGATAACTTGCTTGTTTCTCTCCCTTATAGGAGATAAAACTGCTTCAGCAAAAGGTTGCTCTTTTTCCTTCGTAGATTATGAAAGAATTGCATTTAAACCACTATAGTCCAGTTAATATTTCCTTCAAGCCTGACAGTGTGACTGCTTTTTCCAGGCATTGTCATGGCAAAAACACCACCATTTCTAGGTTGTTGGATATCACCTCCTGCTTGCTTTTTCTGAGAACAGAGGCAATAAACCTCAAAGTATTTCTTATTCTGTCAGCTTGGCAAGCTGATTTATTTTTTGGCCACGTACATGGGGCAGGGAAGGGGTGTGTGGTGCATGAGCAGGACGGGTCCTTCCTGCAGCCCCCAAGGCTGGGTTACTGTTGTAAAAACACATTCCTGGGAACTTGAAACCAAGGCAGAAATTGCAGGAGAGAGTTTGGGCAAGCTGTAAAGATCATGACCTGCTTGATTGTTCTTGATTTCTAAGATGATTGAACATCGCTGTTAAAATGAAACCCTACTCTTTCTGTGTTTCTGTGTTTTGAAAGTTAGTACAAAGTGTGTTGCTTCAGTTGCATATCCTGAAAAGATGTAATTAATGAGCAGGATCTGGTCCTTGGAAAAGGCAGGGTTTTTTATTGATTTTATCTCTCCCTGGTGTTGAGAGTGAGTTGATCTATCACATGAATCAAGGGAGATAAGAAACCTGATATATCTTCCCTGTGTACTGCAGTCTCAAAGGTTGCAGTGGAAATTTGTGGAGGTTTGGTCTTAATTTTATTTTGGAGCACAGCATTTCTGCTGGCAAAACAACAATGTTGCTTTTTGTAAGAGAAACCATTTGCATGGAGAATATTATTTTTTGACTAATAAATCCTGTGATTGTTGCACCCTTCAGTGAAGTAAGTTTTTCCTATGGTTCCCATGCCTGAACTGCTTATTCCTGGTGTACTGCAAGTTCTAGAATGGTCCTCGTGCCAAAGCCATGATTTTTTTTTTCCTTCCCATTTAGAAATTAAAGAAATATGTGACGTTACCTTTTGCAGATATGCTTGAGCACTTCAAAATTCATCACAGGCTGTTCATAATGTGGATAGTTCACCACTGTTCATTTTTTCCCCATGTCTTTTATTAAAAATGAAGTGATATGCTCAGTGATCAGTGTACAGTCATCATTGTACCCCTGTTTCCCCCATGGGACTCTGGCCTTGGCAGAGGAAAGGAAACTGATGAAAATCAAGAGGTAAAATTGCTTTTGCTGTCAACCAGGTAAGGTGAGCAGCAAAGCTGTTCAGTGCTCACCAACTAAAGGGTGGGGGGGGGAGGGGGGGTGTTGGGATGAATTGGAACAGTGTGTCATATTATAAACTTTCAAAAAATTGAAAATAAGCTGCTGCATGTGCTTGATGTGATTGATTTACCCTGGGCAGTGGTTGCAATGTATACAAGCAAAACTTTCAGGTGTTTTAGGATTCAGTGTGAAACTGATAAGGTCTAAAATACTTTGTGATTATTTTCACTTTCCTATTGGTTTTATTGAATGTGGGTTGTCTTTTAATAAATGATAGTGCCGTTTAACTTCTCTGCCATCCAGCAGTGCATGTGTGTGTGTGCTTGGGAGGCAGAGCCGTAGCTGAAAGCATATCAGATGGCAGAATTATATTAAAAAGATGGGGTTTTTTTTGGTCAGTAAAGAGGGTGAGATTCTTGACTAGTTTTCCATGGAAAGTGAGAACTTCAGCCGTTAATTCTTGTGAATTTTTTTTCCTCTTCCTTTCTGCCTAATAGCTGACAAGTCTGACTTAGGTACTGGCTCAAGTAGAATTGTGTAATGAAACTCTGGACAAATTCTTCTGTCTTTTCTGAGGCTATACCTCAGCAGACTGTCTAAGCAGAGATGAAGTGATGTGTACTTAAGGTATGGTTTGAGGTTTTTCACTTGGGGGTTTATGCAAAGAGAGTCTGCAGCAGCAGATGCCCAACTTGCTTTGTGTTTGGTTTCAGCAAGTGAGAAGATAAAGGTGTGCCCAGTGTTCCTCTAACATTCCAAGCTATCCTGTTCTCAGTGGTACTGTTCTTCAGAGTAAGAAGGGAATATGCCAGGGATGAGATTGGACCTTATGTTTTCATTGTATAACTTGCCAAGAAGAGAAATATGTGTGTGGAGGAGGCCTAAGACAGTGAATATCTGTGGCATCTGGGTGAAATTATGAACAATAAAATAACTCTCAGCTGGAATTCCACGAGCAGCTAAGCAGTGTCTGTCTAGGGCATGCTGAATGAAAAGGGCATGTCTAAAGTACAAGATGCTCACACAAGGAAAGTCCCCACAGTCTGGCATAAAGCCAGGTGCATACTGAATTAGGTCACTGCCTTAAGTGTGCATGTTTCCCCACTTCAGAAAGATGTACTCATCCTTTGCAACAAGGAACAAAAACAGAATGCTAATATAATTTAAAAAATGTAAAGCATTTTCAATGCTGGTCTATTCCCTTGTGCTTGGAGAATCAATGAACTTTTTTGTAATGAAAAGAAACATTTCCATTGTTGAATGTACAGAATGCCCTGGAAATGCAGAAAGTCTTAACAACCAATTGCCTCTGGAAAACCTGCAGATCTTTATAAGAATTGTATAAGGCTCAGATGTCTCATTCTTTGGAGATCATACAGACTACTGCAATCAGACTAGTTCTGAAGAATTGATAGGCAGTTAAATACCAGCATTCAATAGCAGGTGCAATTTAAAGTTTTGGAACTTAATCTTTAAGCTGTGAAATTCCAGGGACTTCTGTGTGATTATTAATTGCCAGGTAATCTTACTGTCCTTTTTTATAAACTTCAGAATGTTCTATGTAACCCAGTTAATTTCCTTATTGTGATTTTTGGGATCCCATGTGCTTTTGCTTGTTCTGGGGTTTCACAGCCTGCTTTCTCTTGTAATCATGTTCTACAGCCTAGTTACTGGAGTTCCTAAAGTAGGGCTGTGCCAGACCAAATTCAGATCAAATTTGGGTTGAAGATATGCAAAATAAGGGCTTTTTTTTCCCCCCACCCCGTTCTCTGATAAGAGAGAATAGTGAAATAGAGTGCTCATAAGGTGTCTTTTTCCAGTGGGAAAAGAAGGAAGGAAGATTCTTACTGCTTTCACTCTGTGAGCGAAGTATTGAAGTATTCAAGATGAAATGTGTCTTACTCCTTTATGATGACTTCCCTCAGCAGAAGTAATACTGAAGGGAAAAAAAAAAGTCAGTTGGCTCTGTTCCCACTGCTTTAACAAACTAACTTACCCATTCAGCTCTCCATGTGCAATTTAAAATTTTAATGTTCAACATAACTGGTTGCACAAACATTCCTGTCCTTTAAAGGCCACGGTGATGGTCTAGTGGGAAAAACGCCTGTTCTTTATGGTGAAAAAATGGTCAAACATAAATAGGCACTACCTGTCTCTGTAAGAAGGCTGCCTTGTTAATAGGATTGTCACTAGCCCACAGGTAAAGGGTTTCAGCTAATGAAGGAATAATTAGAGCCTAGAAGGAAAAGTACCAGCGAGCTGGTGTAGTTCTCATTGCTTCAGGAGTGGGTTATTGTATGTACATACACAATGTATACATTGTATGTACGTGCTCCCTGAGCACCCTGAGGGCAGTGCTCCCAGGCAGCCCTGTGCTGTGACCAGGTGAAGGGCTAGTGGGAAGGACCAGGAACCTGCAGATGTCCAGCAGCGAGTGTGTTGGCTTCCCTGGTCCAGGCTTACCATAATGATGTCTGTTTGCTCACAGTGGGGAAAGGTAGGAACAGCAGGAGCTCTCTCACTGCCCCCTGTATTCTCTGAGGGGATCTTGATCTCCTGGTACATTGTGTCCTCTCCAAGTTCTCCTTTGCTTCTGAGACATGAATGAGACCTAAAGAAACTTAGTGACTCATCAAAGCTGAGCACAGGGCAATTTATTGGTGAAACAAGAATTGACTACAAAAGCTTCCTAGAACTAATGCTCCATCTTCAGGGGTATTGATTTGTCAGTTAACAACAATTAGAGTAGTTGGGGCTTGATTTACTGATATTTTATGCAAGTTAGATTGATCATCTTTCAATATGCCTTTACTGATTGAAGATGTCAGCTTCTGCATGGAGTAGCTTTAGTACAGTTTAGCATTTACTGAGTTTTAAAGAAACTTATGGTTCTTTATGCTATTAATTGTGGCTTCACCTCTTGCAATCTAACAGAACAAGAATTCACTAAGAAATGTAAAAAACCATCATACAGTCATCTTTGTACTAAAGAAAGCTTGGGATGATATTGTATCATTTCTCTGAACTGGTTTTATCCTGTAGAATTTTTCTTCTGTCTCCTTTGATTCATCACATCTGGACGCTGGTCAGTAGTCTGAGGATACATCTGGAGTTGATCACTCTTTACAGGCATTCATCTTGCATTTATATAATATTGTGTTTATGCAGTGAGGAGTGACTAAATTCTGGCTTGTCTGGACTTGAAAGGATGTTATCTAGTATTTGGTTGATAAAACTGTTATGTATTTTGTATCAAAGTCTCCAGTAGCTTTCCACGAGTTCCGGAAGCTTTAGTTTCAGATGAGTAATTGCCTTTAATCTGCTGTATTAAGATTTTCTACGTAATCTGCATAAATTATTTATTAACAGGGACTTTAGCACTACAAATACTAAAAACTGCTTTGAGCAGTCCTATAGACTTCAGCTGGACAACTCCAAGGTGTGCAGCTCTTGCCAAACTTGATGTGGATGATACGCCTGCAAACTTTGTATGGCTGTGGCAGGCATTGCTGCTGGTGGTACGAATAAGTCATTTAGTCTTTCAGGCCTTGCAGTTGGAGCTTTCTTGCAGGTGAAGATGCTGAATATGATACCACCACTGATCAGGGGTACCTGATTTGCGTTGGGTCAGTATCCTGGTGCTGGAAGCTGAGTGGGAGGGGAGGAGTGTCACAAAGACACAGTGCCAGGTGTTTGCTGTGAACACAGGGGGAGCATTGTGGCACCCTGACTGACTCGCAGGGCCAGCACAAGATAGGCTGGGTGGCAGCTGGCAGTGCCAGATCAGTCTGTCTAACCCATGTAGAAGGAGTAGGAGAGTGAGCCATTTTTTTCTAATCTCTTAAGGATAGTGAAACTAAACTGGGAGTCTCAGAACTTCCCCCAAACCGTAATTACATAACACAGTCAAAATGGATGTAGAGCTAATAGGTCCCTGGATAAATTTTAATGAGCTTCACTTATTTTATACAAGCAAATTTTAAATGAAAGTATTTTATTAATGTTGAAAGTAGACTAACATGCATTGAGCTTACTTCTTAGTCTTTTATGCTGTCATTGAGGAGGCCCATAAAACATTTAGCTGACTCTCAGTGCTGAGTAGGACTTTTGGTATCCCCCTCTTGCATAACTGTGGGCTGTTTCTCTGGTCTTTCCCTCTAGGCTAGCCTAACCTTATCAGAAGACGGAAATATTAGCAGATGGATAATCTCAGGACCCCTTTCATCAATCAGGGATCGGCATTTGAATTTTAATTTCTTTTGAATTAGACTTAATCTGAAATGCAGTTTCTGTAAACTTTGATATTTAAATCTATAATACTTTATTAATGAGTGAGCAGTTATACCCTGAAAGGTATTTACTTAAAAGCAAATGAAATTGCAAGCTTCTGCTGCTTCAAAATAGTTCATCGATTTTATTTTTTTTAATAGTTTAGAGGAGTAGGAAAGGCATGGGATTTGTTGGTATCTTTCTGTCCTCCCACAGAGTAAAACAAAACAAAAAACCCAAGAAGGAATGGGGGAGTTAAATGTGAAATAAACCGTGGTGAGACTAGAAGAACCATTACTGCTTTGGCTAGCTGTGTGACAAATGCATTTTTTTGGACTGTCCATATTACTGTTTTCCAGACACTGTGTCAGAGGGTGTTGCTGATGGGTAATGCAAAAAAAAAGAAATGCTTTTTCTTTCTCCATTTATCACTCCTTCCACCAGCAGTTTTTTGCGTGCATGCGTTAGAACTTTGTTCATGTGTTTCTCAAATGACTGTCTGCTTTGTAGTTCTAACATGCACCTTTCTTTTAATTTTAGGTTCTGTCTTCATTTTGCTGACTCAAAACACAGATTCCAAGGAAAAGAGGGGAAGTGGAAGAAAATACTCAAGTGCCAGAGGAAAAGCTAGACTAGCCAATGAAAATTATTCTTACTAAACTGTAGACTGCTCTCACACATAGTGGGGGGGGAAAATTGCTGTCTATTCAAAGCTTACAAAATTACTTTTGCAGATTTCCTTCACAAAACTTGAAATAAGCTAGGCCCCTTCAACTAGGGCTGAATTAGGAAATGGAAATATGATTCCTTGCTGGTGTCTTCAATCTTCCTCTGCCTTTGCAGGTTTTTTTTGTTTGGGGTAGGAAATCCTGAACAAATTGTATGGCGTCAGCCAGACTTACCATTGATGGTTATGGATGACAAAGGAGCTTCAGATTTACATCTCTGCAATGACACCTGATTAAGGCAAAGCTTGAAAACTGCTCATCTGCTATGTTACCAGAACTTGTAGTAGCTGTTACAGTTGTGATTTCTCTCTAAGATTTGAAGTCTGGGGTGATGTCCCCTGGAAAGCAAGAGCAGATAAGTAATCTTTTAGGATTGGAAGCAGAAATAATATGAGAATGCCCAGAAGAGGCTTAGTAATTCAAGCCAGGACTCGTTGGCTATTGGTGGGCCTTGCTTTACTATTCAGTTTAGTCTTGCTCATGTATTTGCTGGAGTGTGCTCCACAAACAGATGGCAATGGATCTCTGCCTGGTGTTGTAGGTGAAAGCATGGGTAAAGAGTACTATCAAGCTCTCTTGCAGGAGCAAGAAGAGCATTATCAAAACCGAGCTACCAGTCTGAAACGTCAGATTGCCCAGCTAAAGCAAGAGCTTCAGGAAATGAGTGACAAATTGAAGTCCCTGCAGGAAAAAAAGAGCCCGAAGATCAATGGCATGAACTATCAGGGCACCAAAGAACAAACATCCAATGATCTCCTAGAGTTTCTTCATTCCCAGATTGACAAAGCTGAGGTTAGCGTGGGGGCTAAACTGCCTAGTGAGTATGGAGTCATTCCTTTTGAAAGCTTTACATCCATGAAAGTATTCCAGTTGGAGATGGGGCTCACTCGGCATCCAGAAGAGAAACCTGTTAGAAAGGATAAACGAGATGAATTGGTGGAAGTTATTGAGGCTGGCCTAGAAGTTATCAATAATCCAGATGAAGAAGATGGACAAGATGAAGATGATGGAGTAGGAGACCGGCAGCTGTATAGTGAAAATGATTTTATAGAAGGTACGTTTATGTGCTTCCCAGCCCCTTAGCAGATTGTCACAACAGGCATTTAATGGGGTTTGTACTTTTAGGTGTTTTACCTACTTGAATAGAGTCTTGAACAGTAATTGCACAATACGAGCTTTTATTTCTGATGATGACGATATTACTGCTTCATTATCTTGTGTTTTTCGTGGAGTAACAAACGCATTTCAGAAGGACTCACCACAAGAGGTGTACTGGGGAAGCTGTATCTGCCTAAAATACGGATACATTAGTAATTGATTGTAGCCAAAGTCAGTGTGACACAGCTGCTTATGGTACTAAATAACTGAAAGACTTTCAGTGAAACTCCCCTTTCAGTGGGAGGGGGAAATTAATTCATCTATCTTGTTCCAGACTAATTAAACAATGCAGTATGAAGCTACATGGTTTTTCTTCACTCATTTCTATGCCACTTTTAGTTAATAGTCAGGCATTTGACTTTCTTAGAGTTGGCACAGTCATACTGGAGGCAGAGGTAGGCTGTGTTCTGGGCCTGTCAGCTGAAGAACTTGGTGTCCTGAATAGACCTTTCATGGTATACAGTTATGGGGTGTGCTAAGCTGTGCAGCCTTGAACTGTTCTCTTGTTTTCTGTTGAGTCTTTTCAGTTTTGTCTCAGTTCCTGTAAGTTTAATTGCAGAACACATATTATTATAAAGGCATATGTAGCAGTTAAACTTTCAACACTTAGTAAGGCCCTTAAAAGGTGCAGTAGTGACAAATCCCATAACAGGTGGCTTTCAAGGTATGGTCTTATGCAATGGAGGTAAGTATTAATAGAAACTGCCCTAGTACCTCTTCTTCATATTTACAGTAATAAATACAGTTCATGCTACCATTAAAGACCAAAAGATGGACCATGTTATAAGACCATTACTATAGAAGGTGTTCTGAAGTAAGTACTGATGTCTGTATTATTAAGCAAACGTGCTGGAAAAAGGCACCATTGGCCTTGAAATAATGGGTTCTTTCAGTCTCACATGATGTAATTGGTCTGAAGTGTAAAAAGTCTGTTTTTGACAGTTATTTTGTTTAAAGTTTGAGGATGAAAGTACTCTTCATTCCAGAAGGTGGTACAGACTATGGAATCCACTCAGCTGGGTCAGTGCAACACAGCCTGTGTTAGGCTCGTAGTACAATTCTCATTTAAAACCCTATTATTTTTTCTAGGGGTTATCATTCTTGGGCTTTATTTCTACATTAAGTATTCTGCGCTTTTCCATTGCTGTTTTAGATACTGCTTGTACTCAAGTGGATTTTTATGTTACCGTGACTGAAATAGCTGTTGATTTTTTAGTGTGCTGCCTTTAATGATAGGCATTCAAGAAAGCAAGTAGTTTCAGGATCATAGAATTACACTTCATACCTCTGCCTCTGTTCACACCAGTATTTGTTTTTGGAAATCAAGCTAATTTCCTTTTGCTGTAAAGAGAGTAACTTCAAACACAGGGATACGGGAGCTATAGGGAAAGACAAGTCTTTTATGCTGCATATGGGTGTGTTAGCAACCAGCCATAGTGTTATCTAGATCTGTTAGTATCTTTCTTCAGACAGAAGTTGTGGGTTGTGTGGGTATTCTGTGGGTTTTTTATGTGCAAATACTGCTGGCTAATTTAGCCAGCAAAAAAAGGCATCTTCTGAATGTTAGCATATCTTTCCCCACCCCTGTTTTTCCAGAAGTCAGAGGTAAGAAGCAGACCCAGCCAGGGATGGTACACACAGGTCCCTTGCCCTGCAGCCCTGTAAACAGGCTCTGCCTCTGCCTGTGCATCCCCTTTTGATGGAAGTCCAGTTGAAAAGCTGATGCCATTCTGTTTATAAAATACTAGTCCCTTAAGCTGTCCTAAACTGGTAGGATCAAATTTGGTGTATCAGCTGAAGTCAGAATAGGTCCAGTAACTGTCTTAAGAGCACATTAAAATTGTTGCTGGATTAGTGTTGCTCATTTAGAGAAACAGTTTTTAAAATTGGCTTCAGTTGAAGCAAGTAATTTAAGTTCTACATCCTTTTCAGTTGGTAATTGTTTTGTAATAAGTGGTTTGTGACTATAACTAGAGTATTGTGCAATTTGAAACTTGAGGCTGAGAAACTTGGTGTGTGGATTTTTTTTTCCCACTTCTGGGACAAAAGAGAAGACATGGTACTGCATTAGTTAATACATAACCATCATGTTTTATGCTCAGTATAGATAAGTTGATCTTTCGACTTGCAGGTTTTTATTTCCTCAAAACTACTGCATATCTATGTACAAAAACCTACCCACAAAACAGCTACAAGAAATTTTTATTCTGAAGCCTTCTAGCTTGTTACCTCAACAGGCTATTTTTATATAGGTCAATATTTGGTTCTGGGAATTATGTCTGCTCTTTTCCTAGACTTGTGAAATAGTAGACTAAACTTTGAACCATGTAATTTTTTGTGATAATGTGCTTTCACATACTCTCTCCTTAGAGAATTTGGTGACCGTTTAAGTAAGTTTAGAATATCTTTTCTTATAGATGATTTTACTTAATGGTGTCTTTTAATGTCTGAAGTTCTTTCCCAGAATTTATGTTGCCTCTGATGCCTAGTCAGAAGGCGTCATTGTCTTCATTTGAAAAAGCATCAAGAAATTTTTTTTCTTACTGTGTTTTAGGATTTATCTATATTGGAGTAACTTCAGACAACTAATACTAATAACTTGAATTTAAAATTTATCTGCTTTCTGTTTTAAAAACAGGAATTTCCTAAATAAACTTTTTTTCTGAAAAAGTACACTTAATTAGCCCATAATACTCGTGGTAGTCTGAATCTGCTGATTTTTATTACTCTTGCTACTGGACAGGCCAGAAAAGTTCCAGATGCATGCTGATGGATGCCAACTTTCTTGCTGCCACTCTGAGTTTTTGCTGTGTCCGTGATTTAGCTGTTCAAGCAGCTGCCTTGCTGCATGCTCAGCCTCTGTGGCTCTGCACGATGTTCTGTCTTCTCCTGGTGGTGCCAGGAAGCTGTATCTACAACAGGAGCACTTTGGCCAAGTGGTTCCTGAACTCATGATACTTTTTTAGTGTTGCAAGACTAAGTGATGATCCAGGTCTCCTTTGGAATTCTGATAAGGCAAATCTGTCATAGCCACATCATGGTTGTGTGCAGGCTTTGAGCAATAACACTAAGTAAAAAAAAAAAAAAAAAGATTTTTAAGTGTATATTACAACTACAAAGATACTTTCTGAAAACTTCAAATTATTTTTCACAAAGCTCAAGTGACTTGCTCTGCTGATGAAGAGAAAACCAGCAAATTTCTCAGCTCTGTTTGCTGTACCTGTTTTCCTTTGTAGCAACCCATAATGAAATTTCCAGAGTTCTAATATTAACAGAACAAAAATCTGACCTGAAAAAAAGTCTTGTTGTGCAGTTACTGCTTGAGAAACCCTTTGAAGTTGTTTGGGTTTTTTCCTTAGTGTTTACATTAGATCTAAGTGTATGAGAAACAAGAGTATCCTATTCCCCCTGGGTGAAGAGTATCCCTGGAGAGGATAAAAGATGCAATTTTACATATTTTCACAAATTATTGGATTTAGGATTATGAGCAATGGACCTAATGGCTGAACTGCATGTTCTAAGACAGTCCTCCATTAAAAATAGATTTCTTTGAGATCAGTATTTGATAATATTGAGAAATGGAGAGGAGGAGATAATATTCAGAGGAGATAATAGGGAACAGACAGAGGTAATACTTTCTCCAGAAGTGTGTGGCATTGAATGGTGATAGAGTAACCTTGAGGAGCCTTCATGAGCACACTTCACTATCACTGTAACTGGCTTATTTGGGTTTACATTTATCAGTGTAATTGGCTTTTTTAATCAAGAGATTACAAGCTCTTCCATTGCACAAATATTTAAAATTAACCGTTGGAAAATAGAAGCACTAGCATGTTTTCAGAAGCTAATTGGCAATTAGCTAATTGCTAATAAAGGTCTTGTTATTGAATGTCTAGCAGTGCTGTTTGGGTCCATTTCTCTTGCTTCTGTGTTTCCAGTTGAAACTGGGCAAAATCAGGGAGCTCTCTTTAGGTCATCATTGAAAAGAAAACTTCCCACCCACACCCATCCTTGGAATGTAAAAATCCTTTATTCCAATGCTGCAAGCTTCCAAGTGCTTGCCATCCCTAGAACAGTGTGGACTGTCATGCAAACAGCCCCTGCCTGTGTGCTGCATAAGACCAGCAACTGGCCACTGTCTTGGGAACTTCAGTGGAGAACTCCAATACACACCAAAAGAACCAGATCCTAGTCTTCAGTCCATAGACCAAACACTTAGTTGTAGTTGTAAGGCAGATATTCAAAGCAATAGAAGAACACCTTTTTGACTTTGATAGTAACTGATCCTGAGGATTCCTATGTTTAATTTGTTTGGGGAGAAGCAGAACTTCTGCAAAGGGAGTAAAGCTTCATGGACCAAGAATAGCAGCTGTTAAATTATTTCTGCTGCTTTTTACCTCTTTGCTTGTGGAGTTCTCTTTTGGATGGCAGCCAGTGTATGCTAGTTGGAAGGT
The DNA here is from genome assembly GCF_017590135.1 of Pyrgilauda ruficollis. NCBI lineage: Eukaryota > Metazoa > Chordata > Aves > Passeriformes > Passeridae > Pyrgilauda > Pyrgilauda ruficollis. The sequence continues at coordinate 7,802,530 of NW_024509210.1, read as the reverse complement.
GAGATAACAGGTTTTAGTAAATGAGTCAGTTCCAAGTGATAAAAACTTGAATACACTAGAAGTAAACCAGATATGGGTTCTTTTTCTGGCTGTTCTCAAATCTGGCTTCTGTGCAGAGAAACTTTAGTCCCATAAAAGTATTCAAATTAGTAGATTAGCAACAGAAGCTAGCACATAGCAAGGAGAATAACTCTAGGAGTGTATACTATTTAAAAGAAATGTGCCTCCAGTGGCATGTTGAGATTCAAAAGTTGCAATCTTGTATTTCAGCAATTGAATGTTGGCTAGGCACTATTCAGATTTGAATTTGCGTATTAAGGTCTTTATGAAGTTACAGCAGTGGGTTTTGCTTTAGTTTAATTTTTTTAAAATTAGTCTAGAAATTTTTACTCTGTACTTCAGCCTTCTGTTGTAGAGTGACATCTAAGCTTATCATTTGATTTAAGATAAGCTATTGGCAGCTGGTATGCTTTTTTAAAACTTCACTTATGTTGTATATGGTATTTTTATCTGTAAACAGCTATTGGATAGCAGAGAAAATAATAAAATATAAAATACGGAAGGTTAATTTCCCCAGGAGTCCTGGTACAAAATATTTGCTATCTATTACAGGAAAGTGTGATCTCTGAGCACCGTGGTGCATCAGCAAGATGCTGTTTTCAGCCTACAGTGCTGGAGTGTGCAGCACAAAGAGTTGGAAGGGAAAAGGGTTGAGAGGGATTTCAAATCTTGTGCTGCTTCTGGCAGTCAGCATTGTGGGCTTTCGTTGTTTGAAACACTATTTGCAGTGCTTGTAATTAATAATGATTTGAAAATAAGCATTAAAATGTGGTGCGTACTTAGGCCTCTCTGTGGTGACAAAAGCATAAATGTGAATTTCAGTCTGTTCAAGGAGAGCATTGCATTTGTTCAAAGGGTTAAAAGCCTCTCAGCTGGGAGGTTCAGTCATCACTGACTTGCAGTGTGATGCACCAGCTTGTTGTGCTACACCGTGTGTCCCACAGCCCCTCTGTGGTGGTCAGCCACATTGTCCTTTGGGTCTGCCGGTGCATGTGCTTGTCCGCAAGACAGGCTGGATTCCAGAGCTGAGCATGGGAGGGGCATAAAAGAGACTGCTGGGCAGCAGAGGGAACACAGTGAAGGAAACTGGGTTTGGTTTGGGGGTGGAGGCTGGAGCAGAGGAACACAGAGGTAGATTTAGGGAAAAGATTCTTTCTTTGTAAACGGAATCTGGGATATAGAGAAAGAAGTTAGGTCAAGGTGGTGTGCACATTCCTTTGCTTCTTCTATTGAAAGGGAAGGGAGCATGGAGAATGCTTACCTGGGCATAGGGAGAGACACAAAGCTCTACCATCCCTTCTTTCTGGTTCCTGGGACAGTCAAACCCAAGCTGCTCTAGGGCTGAGAGCTGCTTCCTTTGCATACTTTTCTGGTGTTGATTTCAGTTGCAAAAAAAGACAACAAAAAGGACAATATCAATGCTGGGTACAAAAGAGAACCTTTTGTGTCACCAGTATGGCTTGTCTGCTCTGTGGCCTGCCACCAGCTGCTTTCTGAGTGGGAGGCCTGGGAGGGATTTCAGCTGCTGAGGAGACTGGCTTGTAGAAGGGGCAGTTCAGGGCAGCCAGGTGAAAGGAAATGCACTGTGTTAGGGCAGGGGCATGCGTCACACTTGGGAATATGCAGCTCTTTGTAACTTTCTCTATGGTCTGGGTGGCCACTTAACTGGAATGTAATGCCAGTTCATGGTATAGCTTTTGATTCTTCTGGATAGTACATATTTTTCTTGCTGGTGAGAGGAGAGCAGAGATGGGATGAACATAAGGCATTTTTGTTGGAGGATTTTTCCTGTCATCATTTCTTACTCTAAGGTTAGCATAGATATGGAATTAACAACACAGAGCTTAGAAGGGTCAAACCGCAGATGAGCCTCAGTCCTTTCCTATGTGGTGTAAAATTAGTCTGTTGGTTTAACTTCCTTCTTTGATGGTCCTTAAGTTAAAGGAGCGTGTTCTGAAAGGGACAGATTTTTTTCTACCCATTAAGGGTAAAATATCTCTCAAAAGATAGTCCTATTTCTGGAGTGACTAGCTCTTTCGTCCTAAAGTGTGACAGCCACATAGAAAACTTCGGCCTATGTCCTTAGAAGACTATGGGTGTAGTAAAATACCACTTATTTATCAGGTAGAAAGCATTAACTACTGGTCAGCAGTGAAAAGAATTTAAAAGCATTCCAGCATTATCACACATTATTGTTTTGTTTAGATGCCACATGTCAGATTTTGCAGACTTTGTCAAGCGAGTTACTGTCATTTGTTCTGCCCACAGAACAAATTGTGCTTTTCTTGTGGTGATTACTGGCCAGATGATTTCAGATTTTACTGTGGGCTAGCTCAGGGCTAGATTCTTACTGAAGGGCTTAAGAGCAGGCAATATTAGATTTCAACCATCATTTTCCTTAGCAAATAGCTGAATTCCCTTTTTGTTGGGAAGACCCAACTCCGATTGAGAGATTGGCCTAGGACCATGAAATCTGTTGTTTCTATGAAGCAGGGGAAGCTGGAGTTCATTTGGGATTGTTTCTCATGTCTGACCTAAAATCGTAGAAGGGTGACTGTGATTGATAATTGTTTGTGGAGATTTCATACAGTTTTAGGAGAAACTCAGAAGCTTTGCCCTCTCTTCTTTAGTTCTAAGGAAAACCAGTGTGTCTGAAATAAAACTGCTGGGGTCTTTGCCTTTACATATTACTTGTGTGACTTGTTCTTCAGGTTACTATCGTACAGAAAGAGATAAGGGGACACAGTATGAGCTGTTTTATAAGAAGACGGATGGCATGGAGTACAGGCATGTCACCTTGTTCCGACCTTTTGGACCCCTCATGAAAGTGAAGAGTGAAACAGTCGATATTTCTAGATCGATCATTAACGTTATTGTTCCTCTTGCTGGAAGAACTGAGGCATTTGCACAATTTATGCAAAACTTTAGGTAGGTGCATGAGATTATATAGTGAGCTATGTTCCTGATTTTCAGTATTTTGTTTTCTTTTCAAAATGAATTCCTGTTCTGGGTGAGTTGCAACATGGATTCCAACATTGTGTGCAACTGCCTTGAAATGTTTGTAATTGAACCTACTGTATGGAGAAAACATTCCTTCTAAAAGGGCTTAAGAGATTCTCGAATTGCAGCAAAATGACCAAAAGTCAGGGTCATTGTGAGCCTGGACACAGATGATCTTGAACATAATTTTTGCATTTGCATCGGTTGTAGAGTGCTTGTTTATGAAATAAGGTATTGGAATGTGACACACAATATTGGAACTCTGTAATGTAAATGGGCAAGATGGGGAAAGAAGAGAGGAAAGCATCTCTTCTTGGAAGCCTATAACTAGAAAACTAGAATACTTCTATCTGCTAATTCTTTTTAATGCAGTAGCTTTTAAGTACCTGAAGTTTTTTGTTGTGTTGCAAGTAATTACTAATACCAGCTTACCTTTGTGCTTATAGGGATGTGTGTATTCATCAGGATAAGCGTGTTCACCTCACAGTTGTATACTTTGGACAAGATGGTCTATCAGAAGTAAAAAGCATCCTAGAATCTGTAGCTAGGTAAGTATATCAATCCAACATCAGTCTGTAAAACTGGCATTTTAAACAGCTTTTAAAAAAGAATGAATAAATAAACCAAATAAAATTTATACTCCATTACAGGTTACTAGGAAATTTATTATTTATTTACTGTACACTATTTATGGTTGCCATTTTACAGCTTAGGTTGCAAAGGTTTCCTGAAGACTACTAAAAATCAAGTTATAGCCAGAAAAGACTTTGAGGTTTCTATCTGACAGTCCAAAAAACAACAGGGATGAGTTTTGCAGTGGATATTCAGTCATGCTAACAGATTGATTAGAGTTTAAGTTCTTTGGAACAGGGATGTACATTTTAATAGTTACCTCACTGGAGAACCAGTTTTATTTAATGATAAGGAGGAGAAATATAGTAGTCAAAGTAGGCCTGTACTTACTCTCAGCTGTAAAATAACTTTAAGCATGGTTCATCATGGCTGTCTCAGCAGAAGCATTACATCAGTATGGGTGTAAAATTCACAAATGTGTCATTTATGGTTTTTGTTCCAGAGAGATGGGACAGGTGTCAGCATCCCTTACCCAATGGCCAATGGGCTCCTTCACCACCTGAGCTCTTGCACTCATCCCTGGGCTGGGAGCCTGTTCTCCTTGAGCTCTGGTGTGATCCCTGTCTCAGGATGCTGGCCAGGATCCTCCCCATGACATAGACTAGGCACAGGCTACTTTGTCACCAGCTTGGAGCATGTGATGGAGTGCTGGCCTGGCACGTAAGGCCAGAATCTTGTAGGAAGGGAGGAGAGAGTCTCCTTAGCACCTGCTGTGTGCTGTGCCCCTCCGTTTATGAGGCTTCTGCTGCCTGCCCTGCTCCCTGTGACATGTCCCTCAAGCTCTGAGTCAGTGCTGCAGGCTCACTGGGCATTTACCTGGTTCTGCATCTTTTTAATGGTGCTGCTGTTGAATACCTTCACCCTGTTCTCTTCAAGCATTGTCCTTTGAAGTATCTCTGAAGTAGACACTTAACTTTGCTTGAAGATGTTCTCTGAGTGTGTTTCCAGTCTCCTTTGTCTGCTTCTTCCCTCTTCTGCTGTGAGTACTAGTGGTACTCACAGCAGAGTGAGTGTGTGTGCTAGTGGTAAGCAGCGAGGAGAAGCAAAGGGCCTTGGTTATGGTGGCACTGTCACACAGATGGCCTTTGCCCCATGAGTCTGGTGATGCCAGGACTCTGGCTTCCTGTTTGCCCTCTTCTCTGAGCTAGTGAAGACAGATATTTCTATTGGTCAGGACTTCTTGGTTTATGGGGATAAATTTTAGATGCCATTGTAATTCAATAGAGCATTTTAATTCACGTCAGTTAACAAAAGGCTTTTTAAGCTGTCTGAATGATTAAACATGGAGTGAAGTTACAAAGACTGATTTCTATCATTTTATAAGGCTTAAAATTAAAAAGGACAACTAAGTGCAACAGATTTTTTTTTTTTCTCATTCTGGATCATATGACTGTTTTTAAATTTCTGTAATGAAATTCCTGTAAAGTGCTAAAAAACCTATCAGTGATCCCCCTCCCCACAGATTTATTCTGGGTTTGCCTCTTGTTTTTTTTGTAGAGAAACTGACTTCCACAATTACACGCTTGTCTCTCTGAATGAGGAATTTAACCGAGGCCGAGGACTTGACATGGGTGCCAGAGCCTGGGAAAAGGGCGAGGTCCTGATGTTCTTCTGTGATGTTGATGTTTATTTCACAGCCGAATTCCTCAACAGCTGCCGCTTAAATGCTGAGCCCGGTATGTTCCCCTATTGTTGCTGGAAGGGAGCCTTGTCACCCTCCTTGACTTCAGCTGATCTGTGCTGAGCATATAGAAAACAAGGAAAACACAACTAGAATGGTGGAGCTTATTCAGTACCACACCCTGGAAAACGAATCACACTGCACAAAAGGCAATAACATTTAGACTGAGAAATAACTTCTGCCTTAGTGTGGCTTGTTTTAAGAACACATTGTCTTTTTTGTACAACATACAATTTTCATGTTTTCTTCAGATTTAGTTGTCTGAAAGAAAGCTGGACAACTTAATTGGTTTAGCAATTAGACTTCATGTAAATCTGTATAACAAAACTCAGTGTAATGCTCTGCAGTGGAAGATGATTTTTGTTATGTTGAAATCTCTAACAAGTTTGGTTTATCTCTTCTGACACATGTATGGCCAAGACATGTCACAAAGGAATGTTTTCAGTAGAGTTACAGTGTGCTCCTTATGGAGACTGAGCTCATGTTCCACTGTTCCATCCCAAGCTCTGGAATATTCTGATTGTTTTTCTTAAGTTTTTATGATGCTTGCTTGTTCTACAAGCTTCTGCCAAGAAGAGTAAAGCTTTATTGAGTTAACAAGCATGCTACTGAAGACCTCCTGTCAAACTGTGTTTGGATTCTTTTTTTAATGCTTACTCTTGTTTCAAATTTGTTTCAGTCAGAAACAATTTTCTCCAAATGTCAGTTTGGAATCAATAGATGTTTTTTCTTCACCTAACAAGCAGGCAAGAAAATTCTTCAGAAGCCAGATATTTGGGTTCTGTTTCATGTTTTTTCTTTCATTTCTGTCTGTGTTCTTCATGAAACAAGTTGTATAAATAATTGGAAAAATTTTGGGGAGGAGTCTTTTGTGAGCTTTAACAAGAAAGAGAGTTCAAGAGACTGCTTGAAATTCATACTAGCAGTTTGTCACCTTTGTTTCAAACGAGATCTGAAAATGCTGCTCACTCCTTCAGAGTTCATGCCCAGCTCAGAATAGTGAATATTCTTGTGGATTGTTGTCAATACTTTTGCAGCATTGATGATGCAAGACATTAGTGGAAAAATATTTACCTGGCTTCTGTAAGAGAAATAGAACTGGTGTTTTCAGCATAGTCAGGATTCTCATGATGCTTGATGATATCCTTGATATCCTTGCAGGATATCTTGGGAGTATCTGCTTTTACATGTTTGTGGAAAGAGATAAATTCATAAAACTCAACAATGCAAAGTGTTACTTGGATTTGATTATTTTTAGTTTTACTGCATATCATTATTGCAGGAATTTTTCAGTCACCTAGAATGATGTTGAGATATCTAATATTTTATGTAAGCATGTATAACTATATATAAATGTAAATCAAGTGTAATAGGTATAATATGTTTACCTGTATATTATGCATGTATGTATTTTTTTTTAATCCTAAGGGCTCTACCCTACTTGTAGATGTTATGGGCTTCCTAGGTGGGAAATCTTAGGAGCTAGAATTTGTTTTCATTTATTTCCAGTAGATGCCTAATAGGTAATCTTTTACATAAAAACAGTGTTTCTCATTTCTTTTTGCCTTCAGAAAGCATGCCCACAGTGAGTAACAATTCTGTTTTGACTTCCAGGGAAAAAAGTTTTCTATCCTGTGGTATTCAGCCTTTACAATCCTGCTATTGTCTATGCCAATCAAGATATACCACCTCCTGTGGAGCAGCAATTGGTAAGCAGCTTGATTTATTCTGAGTAGAATTAGGTGTGCTTTGTATTAAAACAAAATTAAGTGTAACTTAGTAGTCTGTTTGGAGTATCTTACGACCTTTGGCACTGCATATTTAAACTGCATATTTATGGGCAAAGCACTTGGAAAAAACCTTACACCTAGTTTAAGAGAAGTAATTGCAATTAACCAAATGAAGTTGGTAGTTCTGATCTGCTGCTTATTCTGGCTTGACAAGTCAGTATTTTAGGAGGATGGTGGCTTTGCATGGCAGCAGCTTTCATCTTATGTTCCAAACAAAGCATTGGTGAAAGGTAAAAACCTCTGAATGATGTGTCCAGTCTGACTCTCTTTCAAGAGACTGCATAGCTGAAATTTTTTTTCAGCTGAGACTTCTGGGATGAACAGGTTTAGAGGTGGAAAAGAAGAGAGTAGTATCTTCATACTGTATTAAATAACTGTGTTAAATAAAGAGCTCTATTAAAAGAACATAATAGCCCTCATTCCCTACGTTATTTACAAGGATCCTACTGAAAGCCAGAGGGAAGGTTTTGCATATAGTCTTGGATAATCACAGCTGAGAGAGGAGTGAGCCCCTGCCTGTTCACTCTTTTACACTTAACAGTATTATGGTTGTTGACTTCAATCACAAAGCTTACTTTTCATGTCATATCAGATCAAGAGACAAATGTGGCCTTAGAAAATGGGTAGGAAATGGAGTGTTGGGAACAGATGATTTAGCAATGGACTAATTTACTGCTTGGTCTGGGCAGATAGAAATAGAGGTGGTGCAGCAGAAACTGCTGTGGAAACTGCAGTGAGGTTGAGTGGAATTGGAAGCCAGAGGGTGAAGTGAGCAGAAGGTCACTGGGAAGCCCCAAATGAGTGCATGACACAGAAATACCTGAAGTGTTATTATGCTCTATCCTGCACTGAACAAATGATTGGAAAAGCTTAACTTTCTGCAAAACCAAGTGCAATGTACCTCCTTAGTTGTATTGTACATTTCAAAATTGTACTGGTTTAAACTTGCAGGTACACAAGAAGGATTCTGGTTTCTGGAGGGATTTTGGCTTTGGGATGACTTGTCAATATCGGACAGACTTTCTGACTGTTGGTAAGATGAGACTAAAGAAAAAAAATTGTGTGTTTAAAAAGTGATTCTCTGGTCTTACCTAATGACAGGAAAGTAATACATTTATTTCTTGTATTATTTCCCCAAGCCCAGCAGTCAGACTTGTTTGACAAGTTTAAACAATGAGATAAATCAGCTTTTCTGAATTTTCATGTCCCATCTGTTGAGTGTATTAAAAGACACAGTAGTTTTAGTAGAAACATTTCATTCTAGAATTTTTTTGAATACTGGTGGTTTTTCTCCTTTTTTTTTTTGGTACTTTTTGTCTGTCTGAAGCAAATGAATCAAATTTAAGAAGCATGTCACTCAAATAAGCCATTCACATAGACAAGAAGCATTCAAATCCTTTCTTTTAAATAACCTAGAGAAGTTAAATACAGTTGTTGGAGTCTTTAGCAATGTGCTTTGCCCCCCCTTGTGGCATGTTCTTAAAACTGAGAACAGCTTGGTGTGCTTAAATGTGGAAGATAGTGGTGAGCATAGTCTGCCAGAAGATGTAAATCTGTCAGAAGATGTAACTACACAGCCCTGCGTGCTGTCTGGTGGCTTGAATGCAGGCTGATTGCTAAGAGCAGTCATATTGCCATCTGTATGGTAGTGCTGAATGGGGACTTCAGCATTCTGGAGTTTTGAATTTGTACAAGAGCTCTTCACTGTGGTCATGGAAAAACAAGAGAACTTAAAATGGTGAACCATGTTCCTTTCCTTAATCCAGCCTTTTGAATTGTGACCTGTGGAGTAATTGCTGGCATTGTTAGAGAGGATTTCTCATACGGTGCATGACTGCTTCATTTTCCAGCTGCTAAAATTCATTATGCTTCCTAAAAATAATTCAAAAGCATAGCGAGTGAGGTTTGCCTACAGTTTTCTGCAGCTGTCACATGGGATGTCATGCATAATGCAATTTGGAGACACTGCTCTAAGAGACTTTTTGAAGTCAGCAGGTCTGTGCCCTGGGCAGTTTCCACCACAAAGGATGTGATATCCTTGAAGCTCCTGTCCCTCAAATTGGTGTGCCATGGCATGGGAAGCTTGGTTAATTGCTACAGAATTTCTGGAATGTTGTGCCAGATCTGGTAACGTGTTAGGCATCAAGTGATGCTCTTCTTGCCCGTGTGCCCAGATAACGATTTCTGACGCTGTTTTCCTAGGGGGTTTTGACTTGGAGGTGAAAGGCTGGGGCGGCGAGGATGTCCACCTGTACAGGAAGTACTTGCACGGGGAGCTGATGGTGGTCAGGACGCCGGTGCCGGGGCTGTTCCACCTGTGGCACGAGAAGCACTGTGCGGACGAGCTGACCCCGGAGCAGTACCGCATGTGCATCCAGTCCAAGGCCATGAACGAGGCGTCGCACTCGCACCTGGGCATGCTGGTGTTCCGCGACGAGATCGAGGCGCACCTCCGCAAGCAGGCCTACAGGACTAACAGCGAGGCCGCGCGCTGAGGGCGGCCCGGCCGCCCGCGGACTGCCAGTTCACACTGAACCAGCATCCTTTCACAGCCTTAATTCAGCTTACAAATGCAGTGCCTCTCTTTTTCAGTGAAGAAGAGTTTAGGGGGTTTTTGGTTCTCGTGTTTGTTTTCCCAGTAATCCTTTGGCTGATAGGCTCTCACCTGCATATCGTGGGAGTTCAAGCGCCTCAGCTAAGTTGGACGGCACATGTAGTTCAAGGAAAGTGTCTGCAGTATTGACTGGAATGTACAATTCAACACTTTTCCATGTGGTACATTTCTGTTCTTATATTTGCATTCTTTTGAGAATTAAATGAAATTCTTTCGTGTCTTGAGTATTTTCAGTCTGTATGGCTCACTGCACTGTGACTTTAGAAGGATACTATACTTAGGCTCCATTGGAGAAACAAGAGAAAAGTGTGGAGAAATAATCTCACCATGAAAGGTATATGGACGTGCTGATTCCACAGCAAGGACTTGGTGCCACACTTGCTGTATTAACAGACATTGACATGGTTGAATAGAGAATAATTTTGGGGGGTGGGAAGGAAAATCCTTTTAAGTGGAATTTTAGAGCATATAATGGAAGTTCACACTGCAAAGGAAATGCCACCCTCTTATTCAGTGGTGGATCAGACAAGTTGGGAACATTCCAGCTGGGTATTTCTGTGCCTGCTCTTTTCCCACAGTAGATGCCATATTCCTTCTATAAACTGAGCTGTGCTATTAAACTTGTTTGCTTAAATATTTTCTGGCCCCACTCCTTATTCCAAGGTCCTGCCTATGTATTTCATCCTTTAAGTTGAGGAACCACCTTTTCATTCCCATATGAATTTATTAGAAGCCTGTTTGCTATTATGCCAATATTTTCCTTGTGCATTCTTTCTCTTTTGGGCATTTTCCTGACATGTTTTTGTAAGGTGTCATATACTCATAGTTGTTTCAGTGACTGATAGAGCAAGTGCTATTACAGTCTTTCTTTATACCATGCTCTTCATTACACTGATCGTCCTAGCAGCCTTATTCTTCACTTTCTCAATTTGCTGATGTTTTAGGCTTTTGATTATTTTTCTTCTGGGTTTTTTTTTTTGTTTGTTTGTTTTGTTTGGTTTTTTTTTTTTTTTTTTTTTTTTTTTTTTTTTTTTTTTTTTTTTGTTTTGTTTTGCTTATTGGGTTTTTGGAGCATGTTTAAGTGGAATTATGCTGTGCTCTCATTAGTGCCTTGTACAATGGCACTACTACTTTGGTACTTACCTTTTGGGTGTTTTGGGATGCATAAACAGTTCAAATGCAGGCAGGTCATTTTTCTCCATGTTGTCTTATATGATACCATATGGCATGCCTCGTTTTTTAATACATTTGTTTATAGAATGAGTGCAGAGAATGCTAATTCAGTGGTTAAACCATTTGCATGGTTTCTGCTGAATTTAGGTATTAGTTGAAAACCTTTCTCAAACCAGGTAATTAATATATGTTTATGGATTTATTTTGCTCAAGAATTCTGAAGATTTAAATGATTGATTTCTGAATAGCAGATATGCTGTGCAAATAGTTCTGGGCACTGATCCTTTTTTATATGTATATAAAATGCGCCTTTATGTAACTTATTGTGGAGAACAGTGTACTGTATTGTACTTAGAGTGAAGAGAATGCATTGCAGGACTTCTTGCAATTGATATTCTCAATATAATAAATGGAATTTCTGCATTTTAGAAATTGTTTTAAGCTGTTTCTTTGAAATATGCTTTTACAATGATATTGTACAGAGCATAACACACTGGATTCAAATTATATTTGCAGTGAGAAGTTCAACCAGCTCAATTTTGCATCTCATGTATGTACATAGGCCAGATACCAGAGTTTATTCCTCGGACAACTTAAATTTACACCAGATGTACCTTACTTGGGTATCCTGGTCGTTGCTAATAAAAATTGTAAGGTACTGGTGAGGACAAGATTAAATACACTGGTATTATGACTTGGGGTGAAGATACAAGTGGGGCACTCTCCTGAGGCTCCAGCCTTTAAAACTTCAGGGCAGCTGCTGCTGTCCTGGCTGCAGAAGAGTAAACATCCGAAAATGCCTCTCACCGACACCAGCACTGCCTGGCACGCCCTGGAATGGACACAGAGGCACGGCGCAGGCCCAGCATTGCTGCACCTCGGCTCTCAGACGCTGCCTCAGGAGGATCCAGTTGTCCCAGTTCTCATGTTTTGGAAACATGGCAGGGTGCTGATATCCAGGTGTCTCAGGTTCTGCTGTTTTCCACTGCGTGGTTGTGCTTAGCAGCAGCAGCGAGGGAGATCAGTGTCCCCATCTGGGTGATGAAAACCAGCGTGTGGTGGCAATGCCGGAAGGCAGTGGGGGAGGTCTGGAGATGAATGTAGTCACCAGGAACCACTTGGGAAACTTTTTTCCATTCGTTATCCCAAAAGGTGGAAGCAAATGCATTGGAGTTAAAAGGAAGTCAGAACACTGGGAAATACTTAAGATGTGTGTTGGGCAATATACACAAGTATTCCAAATGGCTCATGAGCTGAGGTTTCTGAGCTTACAGGAGCCCTTGCAGGGCCGGGGTTTCCCTTGTCTTAGTTCAGCTCCCTGCAATGCCCACCTGTGTGAGATGTTGCTGTGGCACACAGCAGCAGCAGCAGCTCTGTGCACCCAGGGTTTGAATGCACACCATTGCTTTTGCTCTGTAATGGAACCAGAACAGAAATAGTGGGATATGCCTTTATTGAAAACATAGTGATTTCAGTTACCAGCGCGTGTTCAGCCTCTGACTGCTTTGGGCACAGCCACACTGTGCTACAAGCACGTTTTTGTGAGCAGCTGTGACCCAGGCTGGGGGTGCTCTTTCCCAGTAACATGGGTAACTTTCTTGGATGTGTTTCCCAGCTTCATCCAAGAAAGGGAGCAAGTTAGTTGTGATTCAAATACAAAAATCTCTTGCTTGGGAGCAAGACCTGCTCTTGGCTTTCCCAAGGAGTGCTCTGCCTGCAGAGGAAGAATAAACTCCACGCTGGGGGAGTTTACTGAGCTTGGGGTGCTGCTGGGGCACTGCAAAGAAGAGTGACAGTATCAGGATTGGGAGTGGCAATCTGAGTGCCCAGGGTCAGTGCTTGGGTTACTTGGCCAAGTGCTGGGCCTCGTCCTCCTGTTTTGACAGATGCTGTTTACATAACACACTTTTTTTGAGCTGTGGTCCAAGTGTTTTCCTGGAGGAGTCACTGTGTTTTAGTGCTAGAGTAGTAAATATAGTAACACTTATTTAAATAGGAACATGCTCCACTGAATCATGAAGTAATTTTTGATTCTGTTGCGTGCTATTCACATAAATTGTAACCTTTTCCAAGGAATTTGCAAGCTGTAGTCTTCCCTAGAGAGAAGTGTCCTTCATTAAAGGAAGTCAAGATGAGATTAGCTCAGGGTGCACTTTTACTTGAGACCCTTGCAGGAACAAATGTGGGTTGTGCTTTTGAAATTGTTTAATAATATGTCATTCAATAAGACTAGTAGATAGTGGTTTAGAGAAGCAGCAAATACAGATGGAAAACTGGGAAAAACTTAGAGAAATAGTTCTGGGTCTCCTGCATCCAGAAGAAAATACTGGGTTTTTTTAATTTCATAAAAGCCTTTGGATTCTGAGATGCACACACCTATGAAAATCAAAACTTATTTGTAAATTGTGTTCAAGAAGAGAATGGCATCAGGAGGGAAAGGTGAGCCCTAACCAGTTGTATCTGAATGCAGACATTTAAATGGTTTTAGTTCATGCCAAAATATAAACTAGAACAAATTTTTTGCCTTGTTAGACCCATGAATGAAAGGAATAAAGCTTCAAATAACCTTTAAAATGGTGTTTCAGCATAAATTAGTAACTTATTGATGCATCACTGTAAGTGATAAAAGATTTCTGTGTATCAAAGGTGAGTGTAGCTTTCATTTGCCTGAGGTATTCTTGGTGACTGACTCCCAAATACATCTTAATGAGATGTATTTTCTTAGCCGCTGGATTATTGTGAAATTCTTTTTGGAATACTTGGATGCTCAAAAATTCTAAGTCCTAAAGTAAGAGGCATATAGAAAAACAAAATGGATTTGTTTGCATCTGTCAAGTTATTAATTGCTTGCTTGGATTTTATGTTTTTGGAATGTGTTAGAAGTGGTTTGGTTTTTTCCCAAACTGAGATCAGTCATCAACAGTGAGCTATTATGTCCCCAGACAAGAATAATTCACTCTTTCATTAAATTCTGATATTGCCATCAACATCCAAGACTTCAGTCAACTCCATCACTTAAAACTGTGTTTGCTGAGTCCCCCAGTGCTCTGTTGCTGTTACTGAAGATACATTGTACTTTGTTCTTTGATTTAATAAATATTTGTGGAGGTGGAGTGTTGTTAGCAGTATCTTCTTTGAATTGAATGTAAACAATGTTGTGTAAATATTTCAAAGGAAATTTACAGTGTTGACACTGATGGATAGCAGGATGCTATATTTAATATGCCACAGAATCAGAAGTGGCCATAGTGTGCTCATGTGACAGGGATTAAAAAGATGTTAAGTAGTTTTCTCTGTAATGAGATTCTGTTGGAACTCGTTTGACTTCTGCCCCCAAACAGAATTACATTACTTTTAAGGTTGCTGCTTAATCCAAAGCACCTAGATAAGATTAGACATATTGGAAGCAAATTTCCACTAAATTTCAATTTTCTTCTCTTCTGTCCTGGATTAGGTGAGGATGTTTGAGGCTGGTGCTTTGGTTTGTGTTCACTTTCAGCTTCCTTTCAATCCTGTAAAATGGTCTCCAGGCCTGGTGCTGATGTAGGTTTGTAAACAGGACTCCTCTGTGTGGCCACAGAGGCGTCTTTTGGCTTTTTTTGTTTGTATGTGTGTGTTTAGTTTTGGTTTCTTTGGGAGGTTTGGTTTCCTGGTAGGTGCTACTAATAGTTTCAAGTAACTGTGCACTGGTTTTGCCAAACACTGTTTCAGACAGGACTTCTCTATTTCAGTGCTTTTTATTATTGGCTGTCGGGAGCCTGAGTGACCAATGCTGTGAAGTATGCATCCTAATGGATCAGAAGCTGTGGATTTATGGGCTGTTGCATTTCCTGGTGATTTGAATATCTTCCTCATCACACATCTGAAGGAGAGGGCAGAATATGCCTCAGAATGACCAGCACTCCCTGCCTGACATAGAACTTGGTTGCTTCTGATATTTCTTTACAGAAATAAACCAATATCCCTAAGTTACCTTACAGCAATCAACTGCATCCATTTTCTGTGCAGAAGCTGAATGTGCTGTCAGGAAGCCACAAAAACATTGATGTCAAAAATTGCTTATAACATTGGAAACATAGAAATGCTTCAATTATTTATTGTTACCATGTTAGATGGTTATCGTTTTTGTTGTACCTCCATGTAACTGCAGAACTACACCCCCAAATGTGGTTTCTCTCTCTTCCAAAGCCCAAGGTCCACCTTGGGAAGCAGTGAAGGACAGCAAACCTCTGCTCTGTCAGGGAACCTCTGTCTCAGAGCCCATAGGAATGTGCTGGAACATCAAAACATTCCCAGTTATCCCTGCCTTGCCAGGGAAAAGCATGAAAGAAGCTATTGCTAATATTTGCATGCTTACTGGTCTGGAAACTTCCTTGATAACATGCATTAACAGCAGCAGATGAATTCTTTCTGCAGTTTGATTTTTTTAAATTATTTAAATTTGCTGTCCACACAGTCCTATTCAGTTGCTGCAGAGAACAAGGTCAAAACTGTGCTTCCCACACTGCTTGTAGGTTGTTCTGCTTAGTTGGAAGCTGGGGCTGCCCTGAGAAGATTACATACATTGAAGGCTGAAGAGAGAAGGTCTGTCAGCACATCCTCAGCAGAATTGCTGATTTCTCCCCAAAAGATGTACTAGTATCAGTTGGCAGCTAACTGCTCAGCTGAATTTTGCCCTGTGAGTTATTTGCTGAAAGAAAATTGTTTCTTGGGAATTACTAACTTGATAAATCAAATTGCTGCTAACGTAACTAAGGGTACCTTGCTGGCACTGAGCTACTGCTTGTCACACTGTGTTGTGCTCTAATGGCAGTGATGGGCCTGGAAAGCAATTTTATTGTTTACTCTTATGCCTGTGTAAGTAGCTAATTTATCCTAATGACTGGATGGGACATAATTGGAAGTGAGTTTTCAAGGATGCAATATTCATATTAATTATGAGTGTGAACTGGCCATCAGGAAGACTCTTATCTGCTCGATCCTCTTAATGCTGGTAAACATCATTATCTTTTCTAATGAGCTGTGATGACTGAGCATAGCACTGTTCAGCTCTGCAAGTGTGGTGTGGGTGTCTGGTTACCAAAACCATTTCCCTAGAGAGTTTCCAACAGATCAGAAATGCTTATGAGGGCTTCCAGAGCTCCTGCATTTCCAAGATGTAATTTTGTTTTCTTTTTCCAAGGCTTATAGCCCTGAGAAAGGAGTGGCACTGGGGCAGAAAAGCTGGATCTTGTTCACAGCTCTATGCTTGTCTGTTCTCTGTGTGACCTTGCAGAAGTGGCTTTTTCAAGCAGGGCACGAAAAAGGGCAGTGGTTGCAAGCAGAGGTGCTGGGGTGTTGAAATGCCAACAGAACCTTGCCACAGGAAACCCTGCAGTCTGCTGCAGCCAGCAAAGGTTCCTGTGCTCTGCTGCTCAAAGAATAAATACAGGGGGAAAATGAAATGCAGCTCTGATGACACAATAGGTTTTTATACAGTGGAACTGTTAAACATTTCCATTGAGAGAACAAAAATATTGTATAGCACAGACACCATCAGATCCATAAAATACTGCTACAGGAAGAGCATAAGAAGTGGCAGGATATTGTTGGCTTAGTGTTGCTCTTGCCTTTGTTGGAAGAAATTTAAATATTTTGTACTACAGCTTTTCAAGTCAGAAGGTAACCAGCTGGCTCACTGTGACCATGCTGCCTTCCACACCTCATTCAGCTTGTGGTTTGATACATTTGCAAGGGAAAAATAACTGTGGAAAAAGTTAATCATGGTTGAAGCAATTTCTTCTTTTATTAATGCAAGCACATCCAGTCAAACACAGAATATCCTGCTTTATGGTACAGCTTTATATTTAGCATTTCAGCTCAGAATAGCAAAACACGGTATTTAAGGAATGTATCAAACTTAGGGAGGAAAATCAAGGGGAACCAATGTAGATACTGCATGGATTTCAAGTGTATACTTGGACTGATTGACCGGCGAAGTGCACATCCATGTGAAAGCTCTTTCATACATTTACAGAAAGTGTTCTAAAATTGAATTTCAAATATATATTTTTTTTCTTAAATTTTAAGCATCCCTTTTAAACTTCAATTACATAAACAAAGCTGATATACAATCCCTCGTATAGTGTCTGACAATGTTACTAGCTAGAACATCTCTGAAAGTGCAAAACACTGTAATAATACAGTATAAATATTCTTACTGGAATCCAGGGCTGAAGGCCAGTACTTCAGCACAGGAAAAATAGCAGCAGGTCATAAGAATTATCCCTTCCCCTTTCCTGGGCTGTTCTTGTTAACAGTTAGTATTCTACTTCTTCTTTCCTCGTGGTGTAACTTGCTTTTGTTTCTCTTTGATGGCAATGTTATGGGAATAGCAAAATGTTGATTTGTCTCCCTTCCTTACATCAACTTGCTCCTCTAATTTTAAGTATTTGTCAAGGGGGAAGTGAAAGATGGAAAGCATTTTAATTTTTCACCGTGCTCCAGGGCCAATAAAGTAAATTTCTGCTAAGTGCTTGCAGATGCTGCATCAAGCAGTGGCACTGCCCTTGGCTGTGGGCACTCGGGCAGGGAGAGTCTGTGGGCTGGAATAAACCAGACCCTCAGTCCTGCGAGTCTTGCCCCTTCTTCAACAGGAGGCAGAGTAAGATAAACACCATCCACCTAGAGCTGGCCATTTTTAAAGAAGTCCTTGCAGAGGTTCTCTGCAAGGCTCTGTTAGGGAGGCTGTGACCACTGCCAGCTTCAGAGGGACTGTTTTTGTTGTTTGTTTGTTTTTTTAAATGAACAAAAAAGAAAAAACAAACCAGTCTAATTATCTGGCTCAAGTTATTATCTTATATTCAGCCCTCAAGCCTTCAGAGGAAAAATTACTGGAAAAGAAAAGTAGGCATTTGTGGGTAATAACTTGTTCATTAGACAAAATAGTTTTTAATCTGAGCCTGTTTGTTTTTCTTTCTTAACTCAGAGATCAGTTGACAAAAGTCCTAACTATATTTCTCCCTGGAAATAAATACCTTGAACGTAACAGAAGCTCTTCAGGTACTTAAGATAGTCAAATTAGGTGTAAACTCAGTACTAAAAGGAGAAATAAGAAATGGCAAGCAGTGGGTTTGCAGATCACCTCTGATTTCGGTACTGACCTGTTCAAAGGTTTGACTAATTTCTTAGAGTGTTTGCCCTTAGATTTCAGTGGGTGCTGTCCCAGACAGTTAATCATGGCTTGCAAAAGACTAGAAAAACTTACATTCAGGGTTGGTCTTTGTTTTAATTGTCTGTAAGTGCAGACTGGACTTTTCCAAGGAACCAATGGAATTAAATGACCAATTCACAGCGATGAACTCTTCTTAAGCTTTTTGGAAACTTTAGCCTTACCTTCAAATTGGACATCTGAGTTTATTTCTCCTTCTTCCCTGGCCCATGCTGATTTTTTTTTTTTTCCCCAAACACTCTTTCTAGAAAAGTATATTAGGCCTGTTTTGCAGAGATTATAATCTAGGTTAGACATTCTTCTCTTCAAACATAACAAAAAAAAAAAAAAATTCCCTGATTTTTCAAAAGGAAAACACAAACTATTCTGACAGCCAGAATGTAAAGGATAGTTCCCAGAAGTATTAAAACTTAGACATGTGTGCATCCCCACGTGTGCACACACACATACTCACACACAAACGCACAGACCCCAGCAGTTACCCCCTCTCATCTCTTTACATCATGTAACAAAAATAGGTTTGCTGCACCATCAGTGTCACAGGCAGGTATACTCTACTTCATGTGCCATAATTCTCCGCTTTATGTAAAAAGTACATTGTAGCTGGTTTCGAGACATCCATATTTTTATTTCCCTTACTTCCAGCCCGGTCAGAAGGTACAACTACACAAGCTCAGTACCTTGTAAGGCACTATTTGCTGATGGAGGAGAGGAACAAACACTTGTGAACAAATCTGTGAACAGTTCTGCTGATTTGAAGGAGGCCCTTCGTTTCAAAGCTAGGGAGACATACTGAGTGTTCTGTAGGATACTGGTCCGATGGGGTATTTAACCTGAACACTGGCTTCAGTTAGGATGTGTGTTTTAATTTGTATTTGTTTTGGTGGAAGTAATAAAAAATAAAAATTTGGATGCTGATAGAATAAGATACCATCTCCCATGATACATTTCATCTCTGAGAACAGGGCCCTGCCCTTATATTTAAAATAAAAAACCAAAACCCTTCAGTAAGTGCCTTAAGGTTGACATGTGAAATATTTACCACATTTTATTTCATAAAAGTTACTGTATGTACAAAACAGACCTCATCCAGTGAGGTCTTTCTTAGCTCAGTCCAAGTCTTTCATTCAGGTTGTAAAAACATGTCCATTAGATGTGCTTTGAAGTCTGCAAATCTGATCCATATTTCTCAGGCTCTATTAAGCAGAGTTGTCCTAAAAGACGAAACAATAAAAAAAATAAAATTATCTTTTCTATCACAACAAAAAGGTTTTAATTTTTGACAACTGATCTATCTGGCATCACTAGCTGACAGCCTCTCTTCAAGGGATAGATTTTCAACTGGAAGAAATCTGTGCATTTTAGTGGAGATGCTGACGTTAAATGAGATGAAAATTTGGCTTGCATAACGTTACCTCAGGGCCCTAGGATCAGCTCAGGCATGTAACATGTTCTGTGTCTGTCTAAACTGCTGCAGGCTGGGCAGTGCTGGGGTTAATGCAAGTGCATTCCATGGGGCTGTAAGTGAAAAGCTCACGTGGACATCCTAGGAAATGTTGGGATCAGTGGGAAACTGGGTCTTGTCTGGGACAATGTAGTCCTAGTGTGCCTCAGCAGAGCTCAGGGCATGCAGGCTGTGTTCAGCCCCTGTCTGGTACAGGTGTGTTAGATCTTCATGTTCAGCACAATTCACAAACCTCTGTGCCTTGATTCAGTGTTGGAAAAATTCTGATTAATTGATCTCATCATGTACATGGGAGTGGTGCTTCCCATTCTCAGAAGGATGAGGAGTCTTTGAGAGTTTATCCCTAAGGGTAGGCTGACAATTACCATATTCCTAGAAATTTTCATCCTTTTATATGATTTGTAAGAGCATGGCTGTGATGAGAGCACTTTCTTAGTATCTCTGTAGGTTTATTCCCCTGAGAAAATCATGTCTGAGCACTGATACAAATGCAGATTATTTTACTGTATTTGATAGCCTAAATAAAGGATATTCTCTTTCACAGCCCCAGCAGTGATCTTGCAGCCTCAACAGATCTGGCTAGAAAAGCTGTATGAAAATCCAAGCCCCACTGAAATTGTTTCAGATTTAAATTCTGAAGGAAAAAGAATTGTATTATGGTTTTAAGCTGGGTGTGTGAATAGGACAGAAGAAGCTGATGGTTACATGCCTCTGTGTGTCTGCAGAAAAACTCATGTTCTGAGGAAGCTTCATACCTGAGTGTTTTCCAGCTGTCTTTTTCCATGTGGTTTTCTGGACCTTCACTTTCAAAGGATGCAATGAACAGAGCTGGTAAAAAAAAAAAAAAAAAAAGTAACAATCAGAACATGAGTTCTTTACCGGAGGGAAAAAATCTCAGGGTTACAATATAGGAGATGCAACTTGGCAGTCTTCATTGTGAAATTTGTTACCATCAGAAGCCAACAGGAAAGTGATGACACTTAGAAAATTACTAATAAAATATGATTTTGCATGTATATATTTTTCATCTGCATGTTTTGTATTTTAACATGTAGAAAGACTCACTATAATGTTCAACAAAGGGTTTTACCTTCTTCACTATAAATAGGTGCTGTGAGTAGATAGGTCTGGATTTTCTTGTCTTTTTCAAAAGGACACTCAACCTGCTTCCATGTCAGGAAATCATGAATCTGTCTTGAAATTTCCCAGAACTTCTGCATGAAGTAATTAAAAGAGTATTATTAAAATAGTATTTGTTTTCTTTGAAATATTAGTTCGTTTCTATTTCAAAGCCTCTCAGTCTTATTCTTTATGCTGCTTTTCTTATTGTCCCTTGCTCAGACTTACATGGAATTGGTCACAGCACCAGCCTGACAGAGTTCAAGAAGCATGTGGACAATGCTCTCAGGCACATGGTGTGACTCTTGGGGTGCTGCTGTGCAGGGCTGGGAGTTTGGCTTGGTGATCCCTGTGGGTCCTTTCCAACTCTGCATAATCTGTGATTCCTCACTATCCTATCTTCTTATGGCTCCCCTCATTTCCCCCTCTTGCTGCTAGTTCCTCATCTGCCAGCCTCAAGTTTAGGACACTGTATCTCAGCCCACCATCTGATCTTTTACTTTCAATTTTTGTCATCATCAACCTTTCCTTCCTATATAATAGTGCCTGTTTTCTGTGTTGAGTGTCTAAATTCCTGTGACTGGAACTGGACAGTAAATAGTTTATTTGCTTTACTTTTTACATTTCCAACCTTCATTTTAAATGACATGTGACATATCTGATCTTTTCATAAAGCACTCTTTAAATCTGGGAAATCACAGTAACATATGGAAACATTTAGCTATCCTTTCCTTCCTAGGATTTTAAGAAATCTGTAATTGCTCAGGGCTTGCCCTGTATCTTCTGTGTGCCCCCCTCCACTTACACAGCCTTAATGATGACAATAAAATTTTGTCAAGAAGTACTTTTGCCAGACTGTGGTCACTTGAACATGCATGTTTATTAATTGGGGAGAGAACCCAGAAGCTGTAGAACCTCCCTTGCAGACCTGATAAACACCTTTACAGCCAGCGAAACCAATGAGGTGAAATCAGCTGGGGCTGATGACTCAGGCTGAAGTGACCTATTAAATTGGATCAGATATGATTGCTTGCTGCCACAGAAAAGCCACTGCTGGCTTTCCCAGGATTTGATTCAAACCAACTCCCCTGGATATGACAGCACGTGGGCACTGAGGGAATGGGGAATGTAAGGAATGTAAGGAAGCAAACGCTTGCAGTGCAGCAGGTTTCAGCGGCAGGGCAGCCAGGGCAGCAGCAGAGCCCCACCTTGAAGTTGATCTGCCCGTTGGGCAGGCGGTTGGTGTGGATCTTGTGCAGGAAGTAGATGTCCTTGATGAAGAGGTTGAAGACGGGGATGACGATCTTCTCGCGGCTGCTGTTGGCGCTCTGCGAGCGCTGCGCCGCTCCCTGCAGCGCCGTGCGGTAGTTGCAGAAGTTGCTGGAAGGGTCCATGTGGTGCTGTTTTATAGAGGGGGGAAAAGGCACCTAAGTAATACATGTTTCTAAAAATTAAAAGCTTTGCTCTAACCATCAGACTTCATTCTTTGTAACTTCATTTGGTCCCTTTTTGAATTTTCCAGGTAGGGTACCTTTATACTGATCAGGTCTGGGTGCAGGTTTTTCTAACTTCTACCTTGAAAGGAGGGCTCTGTACTGGCTTTGCATCTATTCCATGAACAAGGCAGACCAAAAGGAAACCAGAAATTACTCTCTGGGAGGAAAAACCAAAATTCTCCTTTGCTGTCACCTCTGTTTTTGACGACTCTTGCAATTAGGTTTTGTTTCCACGCAGGTCTCCACTAGGTGGAGTCCTCTAATTAGTTTTAAGGGCAGCACTCACTGGAGCGGAAACTGCCTTGACGTGAAATTGGCAAAAATACCCTAGCAAGAAATAATCTAGAGAGAGCTGGCAGCCACTTTTCTTTGCAGACAAGTAGAGAGTTTGAAATGGAGGAAACACTCTCATAATGTTTATGTGCTGGTGACCACTGACAGAGGTGCCTGCTCTCTGACAGAGGTTTGGATGAAATCTCTAGCAGAGGGTTGGATGAAACTATTTGGTGGATTTCTATATAAAGTCAAAACTTTATACATACCTCTAAAACATCAAATTTGGCTGTTTTGACCTTGGACCAGGTTTTCTTTAACCGTGCCACAGGGCTCAAGTTCATGCCAGCTGAATGCAGGGAGAGAGGAGACAGAGAGACAAATGAGTTGAAAAAATACAGGGCTAATGTAACTGGGCTAATGTATCAAGAGCACACGTTCCGGGAGGTGTCAGCCTGACAAGCAGAAGCTGCAGCTAAAGCTCACCCACCCACACATGAATCTGTCACTGACAGACACTGGCCCAGGGGAAGTGTGCCTGCTGATGTGGTCGGCCAATTCAGGGCAAGGGTGAGCGCAGTCTTGCCAGTCAGGTTGTAAAATGGAGTGCCTTTTGCCGTCTGTGTTAAGGATACTCACAGATAATAGCCATCATTGAGTTGAAGTTTCCAATGTTGAAGCATTCTCTTGCCACATCAATGAAAAATTCCACCATTCTTGTACGCTGCTTTTTCTTTACAACCTGGAGAAAAATCCAATAGGGAAGGGATGGTCTGAATTTTGGAACGGACGTTTAGCCAAAGGCACTGTAGCAGGATCAGTGAATAGATATTTCAAGACTTTGTCCAGCTAAATCTTAATATAGGCCTCAGGATTTTTTGTTAAGATTAATTTTTAATAAAACAGCAGAAATATTTGGGATGACTACCAATTACTAGTGTAGTTCTGGGGGAGTGCACATCTTTGTTTATACGAAAGAGTCCATGTCTTAGGCAGTTCTGCATAAACAAGCTGGACACTTTCAGCAATTTCCTGTTACTGGAAAAGGAAGATAACATGATGCTGCTATCAAAATATATGCAAAACATTTAAACCTCTCAAGAAGGAGGGAAACATTGGACAGACTTAAAGTCAGGGGCATGGAACCTAAAAAGAGAGAAAGCAACTGCCACATCCTGCTTTTCTGGTTCTGCTGCATGTGCTCCTAAATGACCTGTTGAGAGCAGGCAGTGAGGATGAGCAAATACACAAATTCCCACCCACACAAACGTGCACAGGACCAAGCAACTGATGCTGAGCATCTCATCTGCAAATTCTTTTATAAACTACAAAGCAAAATTAATTATTGCCTGGATTGCATTCATTCCTGAAAATATTTTCCCTGTTTAAACCTAAAAGTTCTCTCTGGCTTATATAAAAATGGCTCCTAAGCAGTGACTGTAGAATCTCTGACCTAAGTACCTAAGTTTCTGTCACATCAAAAGAAAATGGTTCAGTAGTCAAAGGCCTGGCTTAGCCTTCAGTGTGCTAAAACCTTTCTTTGATGGTTTCCTAAATGTATGAGCCCTACCAGCCAGCTCTGGAGGTGTCTTGGTGTGCCTCTGCAGTACATTTCTGAGAGCAGGAAATCTCAAGAGATTAGGATCAGTACATTGAACTTCATAAAAATGCAGCAGCCATTGGGATTTCCATGGAAGGGCTACTGACCAAGTAGGAATAGGGAAAAAAATTCCAATTTGCTAGAACTGGAATTAATAGAAATCTAAAAAACATAATAAGAAGCTAAAAAGAGAACACACATGGAAAAAAAAAAAGAAAAAGGTTTCTGGGGCAGTACACCTTCCATTTCTTTGCCTATTATAAGACAGAAGTTACCTTAACCTCTAGTAAGGTTATTCCTCCTCTGTTACTTTTTTTAAACTTTCCAGTAGTACACTTTCTTTCCAGACTTTAAAGAAAGTTTATTCCTGATTTTTCTACAATGAATGCTGTATGAATAAAGTGAATTAACATAAATTTAAAAATTAATATATCACAGTGGTAATGTTATCTAAATGCAGTGGAAGGACACCTGTTGATTGGTAAATCTGCATTTAAAGAGGAGTATTTTTAAGAATCTTTTGCTGTATTAGAAAAAAAAAAAAAGATAAATCCTAAAGAGCTCCCAACTCCACACAAGTTCCATTTCACTGCATGACTAATGCAGCTGCACAAAATTAAGCAATATATGCGAAGTCAAACATAGCCTTGAACTCTTAATCATATGAGCATGCAAATAATTTAATGCTTGAATAATGCTATTATCTTTAATTGCACTGCTAATGTTTAAATCTCATTTAGACCACTGCTTGCCTCGTGTCCTTAAGGCCAGGATCCCTTTGCTATCTTGTTTTCTATGCATACCTACCCGACAAATCTCTGTAGCCACCAGCATGCTGAGGCAATTGAACCAGTTGTCATAGGCTTCTAAATTATAGGTTTTGGTCACATCACTTCGGCACTGCAAGAGAACAGGTCGTGTTAAACCTCTCCTGTATCATGATAAAGTCAAAGCTCACCAAAGGATAAACTTCCTTTTCATATCTTGACAAAATCATGTTGTACGTGTTTTAAGGCATGAGCTTGAACAAGCTTAGGAAATGTCAGTCTTTCTTGCACAGGGTGTACTCAAATTATGGAGTTATTATTCTTTACTCTGGTTCATCTATGTTTCTTTTTCCCTCTGTACACCTTTTTGTACCTTGTGATTATCCAGGGAGTCCATGTGGCTGACAATCTGCATCAGATCCTCTGGATAAATGTTGCTCACCCTTTCCTGCGTTTGGAGAGAGGAGAGATTGTCATTGTACAGACAAACAGAGAGTTCTGTGAAAAAAAATCAAAGTTAGGAGAACATTTAGGTAACTTTATCTTCCTAGAGTGTAGATGTGTGAGGTGCTTTTATCAGTGTACCTAACTGGTCTTGTTCATTACTTGACTTGGTATTTTTTTATTAAAACACTGGAGGCTCTCAGCGAAGCCATAGCCAAATTCACATTGGTGAGCACGTTAATATTCAGTAAATAGAAAACAAGACTCCACCCCAGTCAGTCTCACCAGTTCGATGTAGGTCAGCTGCTGTGCCAGGATCAGAGGGTCACAGCACACACTCAGGATGTCCTTCTGAGTTGACTGGGGCTTGGTTTTGAGGATGGTGCCCTTGTCAGTGACAGGCTGACGGAATTTCTCTCTGATTTCCTGGTACTGGCTCCGTGCAGAGAGGGCCATCAGGAGATTCTGTGTCATCTGGCTAATGATCTTTTTCACTGTTCCATTTTCCTAAGCAGAAGGGAGAAACAACAACTGCTGAAAACCTTTAGCTATTGCAGACATGGATCACCAGAGAATTTCTGCCTGGGAAAATAAATGCCTATTATCCATTTTCTTTCATCTTTTCTGAGCTGATCATTCTGTGACAAATGACCTTGTCCTAAATACCCACACAACTCCACAATGACACTGTTCTGCCTGCCTGCCTTCCCAGCTCTGCTTTGCTTGGCTGGCTGGTCTGCTCCTTTGGGTAGTGCCCCATTTCCAAGGCATCCGTGTCAGCAGCTGGAGTGGGCATGTGAAAGGTGCTGCAGCTGCTGGCACAAGGCTCCCTGGAACCTCTGGGCACTAAGGGCCAAAAGCTCTCACTCTGATCAGACCCACTGATGAATCCAGTCTGTCTAGCCCAAGCAGAATCCAGGGAATTCACATAATGTCCAGGAATATACCCCTAAAATATCCTAACTTAGCTTTGAACAGCTACGGCATCCAAATATTTATATAAGAGCACAATATACATCATGTTCTCAGACAACTAAAATGCCTTTCCTGTTTATTGTGTGCAGATTTTAAACATAAGATTTGTAAGGATTCATTGAAAGGTAAAGCCACAGGAACACAATCCATCTGCTCAGTGTTTTGAAAGTTAAGGTGATTTTTTTTTCTGCCATTGTGTCCTATAGACATTTCTCTGAGGTCACCCCCAAAGAGCTAACTTGATTGCTTTCCTACTCCTCCATCCTGTCTGATACTGCTTTAAGTGACCCAGGTTTCTCCTGCTGCTGGGAAAATTAATTCAACCAGACAATCCTTTTCCTCACAGAATCGTTCTTGCTTTCATGCAAATTACTTTTCTTGAAGTTAACCACAAGGTTCACTTCTGCCAGTCCTCACTAGACAGAGCTGCAATGAATCTGTGACCATTCAATGGAGCCACTACTGTGCAGTGATGACTGAAATTATGCAGCAGATGTGAGAGATGACTACCAAATACTTGTATATTGCCTGTTATAATTAAGCAATAATGGTGTCAGAATGGTGCTTTACAAGGCAATAATCTGACTCCCAAGTGAAATCAAATGAAAAACTGAAGGCAGTGTAGCTCATCTTGAGGCTGGATTACTGCTGAACAGCAGCTGTCTGGAGTCATTTCTGATACTGTGCTACAAGTGTTCAGAAATGCCAAGGGAGCCTGGTGGAGGGGACTAAAACAAAGCAGAATTCTCCTCTCTTATGCTGAGCTTTCCACTGTGAATGGTTTGCCTTCAGCCACTGTGCCTGACTTGCCCACGTGCCTGGGAGGAAGGAGACTTGATGTCAGGATTGCAGAAAATGACACTTGAAGATAGTTTAGAGTATTGCAGATATTATGTAAAATTGAGGAAAGAAACTCAGACATGAAAAGCTATGGCTTACTTAAGCTATTATGAATTTATTAGCATCTTAATGCTTAGAAAAATGTCCTTAAGAGTTTTAGCAGTTTCCTTTCATTACTAGTTTTACCCTAATTTTTACCTACAACTTTGGAAGGTAAGTCAATGACTGTACAATGATTTGTAGTTGTTTGAGTTAATTTTTACTAACTCTGGGGTGCAATCCTGGCTGCAGCTTTAGTTGTTTGGTATGCTGCTATCACCAGAACAACACCTGACTGCTTTGTGTGAGTTCTCAGTTGACTTTCTACCTTTATGAATGAAGAATAGTGTCCTAAGGGGATTTGAAAAAGCTTTAAAATACAAAATAAACCCCCAACCTTTACCGTAATTCCATGCTGAAGCATAATTCAATGTGCTAACAAACACTTAGAGTGAGAGCTGCTTTTTGTCAGTGTCAAATTAGTATTTCCTAGGGGTCAGATGAAGCATAGCTCTCCACTGATGAACCTTGATTGGTAGCCTTGTTAAGGGGGTAAATGAGGTGGTGCTGTAATTAATGGATGCCATCAGATGCCTCAGACACCACAGCAAGGAGCCATTCCACGAAGATGGGTTTTTCTCAAATGACCATTATTCATACATAAAAGTGGGAAGGAAAAGGCAGAAAGAAAGAGCACAACTTTCTCGTTCAAAGTAACAGACAAATTAAATACTAAGATAGAGATGCTAAATAAACCTCTGCCAAGTCCCCTTTCACAGAGCTGTCTCTGCCAACATCCACCCCTTGGCCCTTGTCTGCAAAGAGAAGAGAAGGCTATAGTCCTGTTTCCTCTTCCCCTCCTCCTGAGGCACTGACATTCTCATCCAGCACCCACGTAAACATCTTTGCTGATGCAACAAAACCAAAGAACTTCCTTCACCTCACTCTGCTGTCCTCTCCCTGATCCATGTCCTGCTGTCAGACCTGTTGTTCTTCATTTTCTCTCTACCTGAATCAACAAAAGCACATAATACAACTGTCTTCCCGGTTCCTCCTAATTGTTCTCAAAAATATCTTGAAGCTGTGGGTTTAAAAACAATAAGAAGCTTCTACTTCTACATAAATAAGACTTCACATTTGTACAAGCACTTTACAACTAATTCTCTTGCAGTTCTTGGCTATACTCTTCCTTCTGTCTATTGCTGTTAACAGTGAATTTCTCAATGAACAAAAAGTGAGTGTTGGGAAAGAGCCAAAACTAACCAAAAAACCCCAAGAACCCCCCTTTCCCTGGCCCCCTTGCCCCCCTCCAAAAAATTAACACCCCTTGTTTTATTCCAATTCACTTTACCTGTTTGCTGTAGAAGGTTTTTCCAAGGCCTAGTTTTCTCCACAGGCTAGAAGCTCAGAGCTGTTAAGACTGGTGATGGACTAGCTAGCAGAGCTCAAAGACAACTTGCTTTGTGGAAATACTGTGCCTGTCACCTGAAACATTGCCGTAAACCAGCCGCTTTTTAGAAACAGGGAATAAGGTGCTAAAAAATAAACACCTTCACCTTGGCCAAGAGTACAGTGATACAACCAGCTGGTGTGTCTTGCAGAACTTAGACGTGCCGAGTGGCGACAGTGTACAAAGGATGGTATGTAATTCATTATTAAATCCTCTTGAGCCATTCTAGTTACTGTTCTTTCTCCTTCTGCACCACAGTCATTTTTCTTACTGCCAGCACTATTTTCTCTCTTCTTCTTACGTGTGGTGATTAGATGTAGACAGTTCCTGCTAATGGACCATTAAGTCCATCAGGCAGCCCATGTCCTGTGGTTACCCTGACAACTTAGCAACTGCTGCTGTAGTTCATGTGGGAGACACTGCCTGCAGGATTGTACGGAACATGGCACAGCTCATCTAACAGTTGACAAATACTGCTTTAGCACTTAACTTTTTTTTCCTTCCTACCTCATCACATTGTGTGATCCTGTGAGCAATCTCCTTCAACTCTTTCATGGATTTTTCATCTTGGAAATCATAGGGGAAAGTTTCAGTCCATTCCTTCAGGAGCTGAATGATTTTGGCAGCGAAGGATTTTAGTTTTGCCTAGAAAGAAGCAATGAGTTGATCACCAACCGTAGACCTGTTTGACTGCAGATTAAATGGCTGATAAAGGTTCACAGAAATCTAGACACCCTTGAAAAAACTTTGCATTAATAGTAGATGATGGCGACAAAAAAAGAACACATTTAACTGTGCACTAGATTCCTAAATAGTATCATTTATCCTCCTTTCATGGTGATGTCTCTTACCAAACACTGTGAAGACATTTTCAAGGTGAGTTGTATAAAACCAGGAAGATGACAGAACAGTTCAAGTGACTTATTTAACTGAAGTCCATGGGGTTTAAGCTGATTTCTGCCACCTGAGGCAGCAGTACTGTAGTGTTTGAATTCAGATGTGTACAAACCACAGTACTCTACTGAGTGTTCATGAGAAACGTTCACAAAGATATTTCAGTTCTATAGAATTTATCAGAGCACCCAGACTGAGCTGTATAGTAAATAAATGAATGACAGGAAAGACGTGTGTGTTCTCTCCATGACGCCTAAATCAAAACAGACTTTGACAATAAAAGGTATTGGCTTTTGTTCAAAAAGCTATCAACCACAGAAAGGGCAGAGAGAGTATTTTTCTATATTTTTTTTGGTTGCCTGTGAATCTTCTAAGGTTTTTCATCAGTTATGACCTGAATTGGGTGCCAATTACTCCCCTCTCTGTTGCATCCGTGGACAGCAGCATCAGTACATCCAAGGGAGCAGTCTTGTAAAATTGGGAATGTGAGTGCCAAGAACACTTGTAATGAACAAGAAGAATCAAATCTTAATTTAGGTTATATTTATCCTCCTACCCAGCTTGTGATGCACTGAGGAAAAGCAGAAAGCTTTGTTTGTGCTCCCTCCCCAGTCGTGTAAGTGCAGAGGTCCCTGAAGGCAGCAGCTCCCTCTCCCCAGGCACAGCACAGCCCTTTGGGGACAGGAGGGCACTCAGCATGGCAGTGTCACCTCAGGAAACTGCTCTAAGTCAGAGAGAACACCTCCAAATGCTGGTAGCAGCTTCTGCCAAAACAGCATCTCAGCATGGTATGTCCCAGTTTATCTAATCAAAACCAAAGGTCAATGAAATTAAGCTGGTTTTGTTTTGCCTTTTTTTTTTAATATCTCACCATTGTATAGTCAGTCAATGATATTAATAATCATTGATAAGAACTTAAACCATGCACCCTTGAATCCTCAATCTGACAGCCAGTGTTCCTTGTAAGTCTAGAGGGAATTCTTGTTTTTGTTTTTTTAAGACCTGCAAACTGCTATCTGCTAGCATGCATTTCCTACCTGTTTTTATTGACAGCATTTAATTGATGCTGCTAATGAGATAAACACAGAATAGCTGCACAGGGAGTGTGAAACCAAAACATCCCCATTCTTTTTGCCAGCAGTGGGCATTCCTGCAAAGCAGTGTCTGTCAGTGCCCCTCGTGTGGAGCTTCAAGCTATTTCTCAACAGTGTGGGACAGAGTTCCAGATTATAGCTGCCTGTACTCCAAACTCCCACTGTCATCTGCCTTGGGGAAAAGACAATTTATAGTCATTTGCCAGGAAATGAATGGAGCCTGGCATTACTAAAAGAATAATCTGTAGGCGGTGATGGACGATTAATTAGCCGGGGAGTGCACTTCCATTCAATTAAAGTGAACAGGTATGTGCCAACTCCACTTTTGTTTACCAAAAGCTGCTGCAGAACTGTTTTTTAGTATAAATCATCTTGACTATCCTTTCTTTGTAATTTTTGGAACTGAAAAAGGAGTGGTGAGGGCAGAAACATTTCAAAATCTCACCTTAAGCCATGGCAAGCATCTCCATATGAACACTCAGTTCATAAAGAATTTATGGGTTGTCTAGACTGACCCCAGCAGCTGAAGAGACTATATCAGTGATAGCTGATGCCTTTTTATTGCTGGTGTGTGTAAGATTGCTCCTTAAAGACCAGGAGCCCACTGAAGAGGTAGCATTAGCGGTCATGATCTGAAGTAGGTGCAGTGTAACACCAGCCTGCATGTCATCAGTTTGTTTAGGCACTGATACAGAAGGGAAAGGTTTCAAGGAGAAAAATGAAGCTTTGTACTTGTAGTAATCAGCCAAATTACCCCAAATTATACTCCATGTACAGCTTAAAACACAGTGATTTATGAACACTGACTTCCCATCTCTTGTATCTATTTTTGAGTTGTTATGGTTTGCCCTCTTCACGTGGCAAGCCAGGCATGTTGCAAGACAAACTGCACTTGTCACGTTTAAAAAAGCTTAGTGTTTCATCAGCTGCTTTTTAACACTCATGAAAACAAGGTGTACACTTTCTGAGAGCAATGCTGGAAGGGCTCAGTGCAGCAGAGCAGGGGATTTCTGTTTTGATGGAGCCCAGAGCAGCGTGACAGGCTTGGTGCATGTGGTAACCCAGATGGAAACCTCACAGATCTGTGGGCAGCAGCACAGTTTCCTTTCTGTCATGGCTGCAGTAAACCTACCAACCTACTTTTCTCCAGTCCTGCTCCAGACATGAGCCTCCCCTTGTGAGGCCTGACAGAGTTCTTTGGAGTCCATGGGAATACTTCTCCCATAAACAGCTCTTTGAGAAGAGGAATAACTCTATTAATTTAAGTGTTCTGTGGATTGACCCTGTTCTGCACAAGACAAGACAGGACTGAAAAACAACTCCCAATTAGAAAGGAGGGCAATAGGAAAGATTTAATGGCAATGACCTGGTTATAGATATTTTTTCATTTTTAAAAAGGAGGACTTACTGGCAAAAAACCCCAGAGGAAACAGTAAATTTTGAAGGGATTATATATTCCAAGACAGGCAAAACAAACTTAATAGAAACTAACTTCTATGTTCTCTTTTTATTTCTTCTTTAACTTGAGATATATAAAATACTCAAGCTGCAGAAAAAAATGTACCACAGGTGTAACAACAGGGGTTTTTTCCACTCAATAATACCATACAAGATTTTTCACTGATAATCTTGTTTGAGACTTTCCAATCTCTAATGCACCTATGGAGAGTTAAATTTTTTCCTTTATGGTCAATCTTAACTACTGACTTCTATGTTATAATTGAGGTCTTAAACTGTGAAGTTCTTGCTTTTTATGAGTAGTTAAAAGGACTCTAAGCAGACCTCTAAGCAGACTCCAAGACACCCCAGAGCGATTTTCTTTGCAATCCACTTTTTCTGGGTCGTATTTCTGTAGAACTCTTTGGCTAGTCAGTAATGTCAAAACCAACAGAATGACAAGTATTGTGGTGTGTAACCTCAAAACCTGGTTTCTTGCCACTGTTCAGCTCACATGCTATCCAGGCACCAAGCTGTCCAGCTTATCTTAAGCGATTTGCATAAGCAAACTCCATCAGAGATGAACAGAGATACTTTAACTGCTTTTGTCAGCTATTTCCTGCTCTGCAGCCATTTAATTAGAAGGTGCTGGTAGCTGATGATACCTTAATGGATTATGACTGTGAATACTTGAGAGTATCTTGAGTTTGTATGCTGTATGTGAAATGAGATTTTATTTGTGTCCATGTAGAAAAACAAATGTTTGCAAGTGCTTGTGGCCAAACTATTCTGTAAAACACACAGGTGTTGGCAGTAGAGGGCAATAAAGCAGTAATTTGAGAGGAATGTCAGAAGTTCATGTAGTATTTTCCAAGAAATTTGTGTTTAGAAGGCAGGAAAAATTTGCAGCTTATATTAAGGAGGTAGGAAGGGATTAAGGGCATAACAGAAAGAGCAGCCAGAAAAGCATGTAAATTAAAGCCACCTCCCAGAAGTGATTTATTGTCACCCTGCCGTTTGCTGGGTTTCCTGTAGGCCCATGTCCAAGGTGCCAGCAGAAGGTGTAAGAGGGTGGGTGTTTGCAATACAAGCTGCTCTGTTTGACATCAGGATGTAATGCTATTTCATTTCTATTAGGAAGCCAGGACTTTTTAAAAAGTCTGCTGAGAAGCCACACTAATACTACTTTACAATTAGCATTGTATCTCTAAACAGCCAGCTGATTTGGTTCCCAGACAGGGCTTTCATTTGAAAATCTCTGAAGGGCATTGTTACTCACTAAAGTCTCATCTTACATCCCATGCATTTTAAATCCAAGTATTTCACAGATGTATTTGGACACTTTCTACTCACTGCTGTCTTTCCCTATGTAAGTCTACAGCTCAGATTGACTCATTCTGTATTTCAGATGGTGCTGCCACCTTTTAGAGGTTCCCATCTCTGTTGTTTAGTTACATGTTGCTGGGGAACCATTACAACTTAGACAGCAGAGTTTGCTCAGTCACGAATTAAGTTTGGCAGTGGTGCTAGGGACAATTATCACCCCTGAGTACAAAACTGGGTGCAGTGGTTCTGGCACCTTTCATCCCTGACCTTTGGTTTCCCCAGCACCTACAGGATGAGCTATGCAGATATCTGGAGAGCAGATCAGGGGACTGACCTGGATGAAAGTCATTTTTCACCACGGTTAGTTTGTCCTGTGGAGCAATTTTGTGACATTCATAAGAGGATGCACGTCAGGAATAGTATGGGAGGAAAAGCACTTAGGTCAGTATTGCTGTTAAAAACTCTTTATTGACAAACCAGAGTTGCCTTTTGTGCTCTTCACTCAGAGTGCTGGTACACTAAGGAGAAAACAAAACAGGACTACTAAAGTGCTGAACATTAGGAATGGAAGCTGTAATGTCTCATCAGAGAAGAAAGGTCCCAAAACATGCCCAGGATTTGAACAATTTAGGTCTTTACTTGTTAGGACCATCCTGTTTCTGTCACTCTTATTTGCTGTCCAGCTTGGACTTTTCTGGAACTCCAATTTCAAACGACTGAAAAAGTCTTTCAATACACACTTTACAAATGGTGACACTTAGATGGATGTAAGTTTGGTTTAACTGATTTTAATAAAACATTTTAAATAAGTTCATCCCTTAATTTTTGCAACTGTTAAACTGAGTTAAATACTGGGTTAAAACACCCCAACAATAACCTGTAGCAGAGGTTATTGTTAACTCTAATAGGATGGTGAGGCTGACTGGAGAAAGGGATTTTCTTGAATCTGATTTTCCTTACTTGGTGAAAGCTCGAAAGTGCAAACCAGCTGCTGGGCAGCTTTCATGGCACACACACACTGCTCCAGTGCACTGCTCCACTGACCTGCAGCTGACTGCTAAGGCAGGACATGACCTCCAGCAAATGTGGCCAGCAAATGAAGCAAAGATACTTCAAAGAACAAGATCCAAATACAAGTGCATCCAGCAACATATGCCAGTTACAATTTTATATTATTCTTTATCAGTCTATTTAGCTTTACAATGAGAAGGAGAGAGTGGAAAATAAATTACAGCACCACAAGTAACTGAGGAATGTAATGGTCCATTTACCTTTTCTGCCTCAGTCCCCACTTCCAGCTGCTGCTTCTGTTTAATGCAGATCTGCCCCACTTTAGCCAGGAGCTCGTGTGGGTGAATGAAGACTCTTGAGCTCAGTAGGAAAGTGAAGATGTAAGTTCTCTGTGGAAGGATTAAAAAGAAAAACAACAAGTTGAAAAGCTTTAGCAAAACTGATGTGTCTTCCTTGGAAAAACTAATCTGTAAACTATGAATGTAATTTTCCTTCATTTAAAATTTCTATAATTTTTCTTGTCTCCAGAGAAATGCAGGTCCTTTCCAGCTCTGTTGAAAGGAAATGCTATAGGCTTCAAGGCTGTTAACTGTGGGGTTTTCCAATTATCAAATGGTTTCCTTTTAAAATGCCAGACTCAGTGTGCCTAATTAGTCATCACTTACCAAAGCCACAAATGAAATACATCTAATGAAGGGTGTTATGACTCTTAAACACCACTATTTAATGCTGCTTTGTTTCTTTAAGAGTGATTGTTTCTCACTGAGCTGCAGAAAACTGCTTCATGTATATTCCAAACCACAGCTGTAATTTCTTCATGTAGGGGGATTTTCATTCCTTTCTCACCACAATCACTGACAAAAGGTTTCACTTTGTTTGAGGGCACAGGACAATATGTTAGTTTTAAGCTTGACTTTATTCATCTGGGGCTTGTTTCAGAGTCTTTTGAATATGAACACTGCTAATAAATACTAACAAATAATGCTAATAAATACCAACAATGAGGATGTTTGATTAGAAAGAACAACTCCATTGTAATTTAAAAGCTGTGATGCACTGTGATGCACTCTGGACAAGTATCCATTGTACCATATTTTGGATCATTTAACTGAAGTGAGGGTGATTTTTTTGTCCTAGTCTTGGTCCAGGGCTTGAAGCTGGGCTTATGCATTGGACTGTAATTGCCTGACTAATGACAGTAGCATCTCATAAGTACTTCATTTTTCCCTCAGGCTTTGTGGTAAAATTTGGAGTCGGGAAATTACAGGGGATCTCCTTGACATTGTATTTCAATTAACCTTTGTTATGTTTGAAATGTTCACTGTTACTTTTACCACCTTTTAGTAATGTGACTGCAGGACACAGCCAAGTGCATTTAAATAGTACACGTGAGCTTGTACCACCTTGGGGTGGGCAAGTGAATTAAGACAGTTAAAATCTTAGGACAGTTGTCTAAAATATGGTATCTCTACTATCTGCTACCAAATTCTGCTGTTTGCAGTTGCTAGAACAAGCTTATAATTAAACAAAAATGGTATCTTTATGACCCCAAAGTGGTTATGTGGTATCTATCTTTAATCAGAGTAAAATGTGCTATTAATGAAAAATGTTTTCACTTCTCTAGTACTCAGCATGCCCTGTAATACAAATTTAGCACTAACCACCACATATCAGGGAAAAAGGAATTTTTAAAAAACAAAATAAATAACACTAACCAAAAGTCACAGTGTTCTGGGAGTGAGTGAAAAGTGTAATAGATTAAACATATATCTAAACATACAACTCTGTCCTGAGCTTCTGAAGGAAGCTAATGAAAGTACAGAATGTACAGCATGATACAGCAGAGGCATTTAAAATGCTCATTCTGATTTGAAGATGTTATTTGTTCTGGGGTTCATGTATTACATTAGGAACAACATAAATTCTGTGCAATCAAAACCAGAGCTCAGTTGTAGTCTTTGCCTTGTCTGTTGTTTATGGATGGAGGAAGAGCGGAGGTGAAGGGCTGACGGGATGGACAGTGTGGGTCAGGCTCCTGAGTGCTTCCACGGATGCCTACAGAAGAAGCCCCTTGGGGCCATCTCCCAGTCCAGCTCTTGGTGTCCTTGAGCAGCTGGGCAGGGCAATGACAGGACACTGACAGCAAGGCCTCCCTCCCTAATGGCACGGTTGCAAACATCCTCCACAAGAGTACGTATGGAAATCTAAGAAATTAGGCTTCTGTTTGATATGTCATGTCTCTGCAGAACTCCAGAGGTACTTTTTACATTTACAGTGACAAAAACCTGAAGATCAATTCTATAAAATCCTGTGGTAGGGCATTTGATGTGTAATGGCCACTAAAATTAGGCTGAAAAGCTAACCTGGTTCACAAAAGGAGACTTGGTTGTGTTAGGGGACAATATATCAGATCCTATTCCTGTGCTTCCGAGAGTGATTCCTAAAGGACGTGTTCCCTACTCAGAATGAAAACAACAGAAAGAACTGTGTCGGGTTGTGAGATTTGGGGTGTGTGTTTGTGTCTTTAACTATGCTTGCTTATCCTCTGTTTCACTTTCTGTCTATCTCATGGGTTCACTGTTGTCCCTGAACTTAAAACTGTGAGTCTGGGCTATGTGGAACAGGAATTTAGCTGTTGGGTGAGTCAGCTGTCACTGGGTTGTATGAAATTTTTATTTGCACCGAAGACTTGAAGCAGCCCTCACTTTTTACTGTATTTTGCATTCGAGAGATGAGATGGGTGGGGAGGAAAAAAAAAAAAGGACATGATATTTTGATCCCTTCCCCACATTCTTGCTTTGGGAGTTGAGAGGGCCTGTCTGAAAGATGTCAGTAGCAGGGAACCACAACTTCAGCCACACTGCCCTGGCAGTGACCTTTGCTCTGATAAGCTGGACACATTCTTTTAAGCAAATATGTAATTTTGCTTCTCACAGTAATTCTAGAGTTGGTCTCCTTGGTGGAAGCATGTGTGATGTGGCACAGTGTTTATCCAAAGTGAGTCTCAGAAAGGGCCACTCAGCCACTCACAGCATCATTTTCCTGCTGTCACACAGGAAGAAAAGTGTCACATGACCTGTGCTTTTATTTGGTTTCTTTGATAATGTTTTATAGGATGTTCATAAAAGTTTTGAACTGGCAAGAAGCAGGAAGATACAATGTGTACTTTCCATTTTAGGCTTGCTGATGTGTCTCTGTAATCAGTAATAGCCGTACTGGACCCATACAATGCCTTTTCAGGCAATATCAAACTTTTGGGTTTCAGAAACAAGTTATCATTCCTTCTGGAATCCATCTGCTCTATTTTTATTCCATTTTTTAAAGTCATTTAACTGGAACTAGGTTCATTACTTTGGAAAACAAAATTGTTCCATTGTGGTCAATCAAGACATGCTGGTTCACACCATACTGGTATCAAATTGAGGGGTTTTGATACTTTTATTACTGACACAGACAAGGACTACAATTAATCAAACTAAAAATGACAGCAGTACTGACCCCCCCATTTCCTTGCCTCTCTGCTACTAGCCAGTCCTTATCCAATAAAGAAATTTCAGACTGAACTAAGCCATGCATTTCAGCTTAGGTCTCAGGGGTTAGGAAGACAGTTGTTTTGGACAGTAAAAATTTCATACTAATGTCATATGCCTTAGCAAGATCAAGGATTTATGTGATTTGCTGCTGTACACAGGCTAAATGTTATAACAGTGTAAAAACCTACAGTTTCTCAGGCAGTCCTCTAGCCATGAAGAGGATGGTCTGGAGAAGGAAATTTAGCTCTGAAGCTAGCTAGTTTGATAAAGAATGATTAAAAAAATGCTTCCATAAGCTATAAGAGTGAAAGCTAAGCTCCATTTATCCTAAAAGTGACAGGTATTTGGGAGGGGAGACAAGGAAAAAAAAATCCTTTCTGCAGTTGGGAGAATGTAAGTAGACACAAAAGGGGCTTGTGCTTTGCAAGAGAATAAGAAGCCAGATTCCTTTAGTGCCTAAAGTTGTTGCTAAGAGATGAGCTGAATTATATTAAAAAAAAGAAGAGCGTGAGTGCACAAGACTAAAGAAGGAATTGTTACTCTCTGACCCAAGAATGCACTGATGACTTCTCGAGGCAGGGAAAAAAATACAATTTCTCTGTGTGCACTCACTGCTCATTCTGGAACTTTGTGTTTGTGAAATATTTTCTTCAAATATTTTCTTGCTTGGGCACAAGGGTTGCAGACTGGTACATTCCATTCCTAACCTCCTGAACTCCTCTGTCTCATGAGCATACACTTCCCGATGTGCAGAGCAAGTCCCTGCACACAAACAAGACCCAGAAGAGCAGCACACCAATGCAGGCGCTTATCTTTCCTGTCCTCCCTTGCCTGTCTCGTGCTCTGCCAACGCGGCAAACACGTTTTTGTTCTGCCTCCGTAACCAGCACAGAAAGATACTGTGTGTTTGCTCTCTCCCCCACTCCCTTTTTCTCTGTCCAGAAGGTTTCTGTGATCAACGTGCACGAAGGCAGCAATGCCTTCAGAGCACTGTGCTCAGATGTAGCGATCAGAAAACTCGGATGGGTACTGCAACTTAGAACTGTGTCACTCTGAAACTCGGGTAACCTCTGCTCTAATACTGCCACCAGCTTCTCTTGGTGATACCTTGCTGCCTTTCTTTGGATGAGTAGCCAGAGAGTTAAGACTAAGAGGTTTTGATACTTCTCTCTTGAACATACAGGACTGGCTACTCTTCTGACAGGATATCAGCTTAAATGGCTACCACTAACCCTCTGTGGCAACTCCCCTAAAACCACAAATGAGCATGAAATGAAGTATAAACATGTAACTGAAGGGAAATAGAAAACTCATGTTTGAAGACAACTCAAATACAGCTTCTTCTTTATGTTGCTCAGAGCTCATTTGTCTACTCATTTTATAATTAATCCTTTCCCCTAAATTGGGTGATCTGGTTTAACTAAAGGTATATGTTGTGCTGCAGAGATGAATTTGGTTTAATGCTGTTATCCATCTCTCTTTCCCTGGAGTTACCCTTGACTGCTTCTGTTAGATGCTCAGCTGTGAACTTGCTGTCTATTTAAGCTACAGCTTGCAGGGTGGGGTCCGTGGCTTCTTGGCTTGTAATGCACTCTTGCATGGGATATGAAGGGAAAGCACCATGGAAACTAGCAGCTTTCCAGTGTAAGGGGTCTACCTTACTTTCTGGAACCATTTTCAGAGTAGCTGTGTTATAAATAGATTTTATGTTGCAAGGTACAATAAGAGATGTGCATTAGCAGCTACTTAAAAAACTTTGCTACACTTCTGAAATGCAAGTAGCAAGTAACAAGATTGCTGTATCACACCAAAGAGAAGGAACAGACTCCTTGGATTATCCTAAAGCTATTCATTCATCCACTGTTATACCACACCAGCTCTACCCACTAGTTTCTTCTGTGCATCTGTTCTACAATATGTATTTGGGGGTGTGGAATGGAGATTTAATGTCTAACAAATCCCTCTGAGTCTTAGGATTTGGTACTGGCAGCACAATTGTATGTTAGCCATATTTAAATATAAGGTTTAGGATTACCTTTGAACTGGAATAGTAAACCATGCTTGTTTTGCTTTTTTAATCCTATACTGATGATTGATGGCAATTCTGCACATTCCCGCTGAACTCTCACATGGAGAGTCCCTTTTTGTGGATGATGGTTGTGAGGATGTGTGGTGTTATTTGTGGGACCTTGGAGGAACTTTACTGTGATTTAAATGCGACCACAATAAAACATTCTACACAAATTAGACTGAGAAACATAAAAGATATAGCATGGTCCACTACAATAAACATTAAGTTTGACATACAAGTTAATAGTGACTGCAGTTTCCTGCTCCCTTTTTAGTTTTTCAAAGTGCTGGGATACTTCTGTAATAGCTGCTGCTTTTTCAGAGCTCAAATAGAATATAAGTTATATAGCCTCTCTGATTTTTGGCCACTTGTTTCAATAGTATCTTTCATTAATGAGCACAAAGAGTAATTTTAAGTGATAAAGTGGTATCTTAATATCCTAGGTTCAAATTCTTACTGCATATCCTAGAGTTATATATAGGTAGTATTCACTTTGAGGACTGCACTGAGGATGTTCAGCCAGTTGCAAAATCATTTTCAGGCTCGAGAACATACATTGTTCTCGAGCAATGGCCCATTAAAATGTCTTTAGAAAGAGAATATTTTAATTAAAATCTATTTTGGGTTGTGATTCTTTTTTTCTGATGGCCTAACTAGAATATGCATAGAAAATTAAGGGGAAAAATACTAGAGCTGTTTTCAGGTCTGCTTCCCTAGGTAGGACCTGGTTAGTAGTTAATCTTGGCTGCATTAGAGCTAAAGCAGCTTAGAAGTATGAAAATTCTGTGGCTAATGCTGCTTTTAATTGGTTCTTAAGGCACCCATTTGAATTCAAGATGGCTTTATCTTTCTAACAAGTCCTCTCATTTAGAAACAGAAAATATCCCTATTGAGCAACATCTTTAGTGAATGAATATTGCCAGTAAAATAAATGCATCTTTAGCCTACATCTACATCTTGAATCAGACAAAGGTAGAATTTCATGAGAGAGCACCAATCCAGGTACTAATGCAGTATGGGAGCACTAAACCGTGGGAGAAAAAAATCCCCTTCGGTGGCTACTTACATCTGGGTAATAGTCCATGGTGGGCACCAGGCGCTCTATCAAGGCCTCCAGAGATCCAGAAACAAGGTTCCCATCCTGATAAACAGGGTCCACACATCTCTCTCCCATGTCTGGCTGCACTTGCCCACTACAACTGGAACCAAGCATGCTGGAAAATATTGGCGTCTGGGGCATAGTTTCCTGCAGAAGAGGCAACGAAAGGGAGAGAGGGTTAAGCTTTTTTCCAGGATGTCTTATGTGTGGGTTTACAGAGGCATACATTAAACACAATTACAGATTTGACTGAAGGCAGCCTCAGCATTCAAGCTGAGTTCTGAATCCAGAAAAGCAGTCACACATCTGCAAGCTGGCTTTGGTGTTTGAAATGCACTTTAAACTATGTCTCTAAGGCTGTAGATGCATGAGCTGTAAGAATTTTCCTCACTGCACTTGATTTCTTCCTTCTCCCCAGTTTTTCCCTGGTTCTTTATGCATAAAACTAGACAGAGATGAAAACACAGAATGCTTTCTGAATTTCCAAGATACTGAAGTAGTGCCTTACTGAGCAAACAAACAAATACTACGCCTTAATGTTCCCATTTTTACTCATTTTGAAGTCAGATCTTTGGCCAAAATACTTCACTTGTGATGATAAATCCTTCACCACTTCTGTAGCTAGATGTAATCCAGCTATCAGCACAAGTGCATCTTCTGCATGTAGATACCACTGGAAACAGCAGGGGATATCCTGCCTGATCAAAATTGCCGCGTTTTTTTAAACATGTACATGAAACCAGGAACTGGGTGGAACTGTGACATATACTGTCATACACAAGACTAATTTAAACAGTCTCTTTGGAGATCTTTGCTTAGGATACAAACCTGTTGTTGCAACACAAAAACCACACGAAGGTTTAGGGTTTGCACCTCCCTTCCCTTGGCCACAGTTGTATCACTGTACCGAAGCCTCTGAGTAAACTGTAGGGGGTTTCTTGTTTGTTTTAAATTGGCTGCAGCTTAAATCTATGCAGAAGGCTAAATAAAACATCCTGCTACTGTATGTAAAGGTTGAAAATGCTATTCAGCATCAAAACAGTTCCCCCTGGCTGCTGAAATAGTCAAGACTGTTTAGGAGATCAAGTGCAAAGAAGGCAGCATTAACTCTTGAGCTACTGTCTCATTGTCTCTGAAAGAGACAAGATATTGACACAGTTGAAAAGCACTTATGTAGATGAAAAGGATTAGGCCATTATCGGCACCTTTAACCTGACAGCTGTTTCTAGCTGCGCTCATCTCCCGCACTTAAGTCTTCTCCTGAGCAATTTTTTAATGCAAGGCATATTTTTCCTCTCAAACTCTACAAAGTCAATCATTCATGTTTACAACTGGAGTACAGAACATTTTTCTCCTCTTAGGCACGGATAAATGCTAGGTGCATTGTGAGGAAAAAACACCAGTATTAACAGAACTTGTTTATCAAAGTGACAGATTTACTTGTGTGACGCTGATAAGTAGAGCTGTTTCGTGGCTTCTACCAAAAGACCATTGCATACATACGTGATAAGAGACATAAGGGAAGTGTAATTCCCTGTAAGATAAATATAGTAGCTGTTTAATAGCAACCAGGGAGACCACAAAGAGGAATGGAGTTGTGTCTCAGAAGTTCAGAACACAGAGTCCAATAAAATAGAAAATGCAGCATCTAATGTCATATCAAAAGAAATGAAAAATGACAGTTCTGCACAAAAGTGCATTGAGGTTACTCGGTATTTTACAGATTTATCTGTTAGGCCCGAGCTGTGCAGTACACAACACCGAGAAACGGCTGAAGCTAACGGCTTTGCTATCTGTACTATGTAACCCGCCAGTAATTTGCTTTTTTCCCTTTTAAGGTCCATAGCAATACAGCCCCAAGCTGCTTCTCAGGATGGTCTGGCTGTGATGAGCACTTCTGGCTAACAACTTGAAGTTGCACAGTGCTTTTAAGCGAAGCTAACCATCAAACAAATCCCCAGTGAAACGATGCTTCAGCGGGAAACATACCCCGCTTTCGCCATCAAGCCTTTTAACTCCTTTAAGGCGCTCGTCGTTGCATCAGTTTGGTTTTTAAAGACCCCTCTGGGGCGCAGCCTGCACCGCTCCCCGCCGCCCGGGCTGTCCTGCCGGGGTTGGCTGCCGCATCCAGCGGTGCCACCCCGCTCCCGGGGCCAGCCGCGGGGAGGGCAGGGGGCACAGCCGGGCACAGCGGGGC
The DNA here is from genome assembly GCF_017590135.1 of Pyrgilauda ruficollis. NCBI lineage: Eukaryota > Metazoa > Chordata > Aves > Passeriformes > Passeridae > Pyrgilauda > Pyrgilauda ruficollis. Next base: position 7,759,239 of record NW_024509210.1, on the reverse strand, counting down.
GCGCTCCGCCGCCGCCATGCCGCCATCCTGGGGCGCTCTGCGCGCTGCCCGCGCCCCCAGCCCCGCTGCTGGGGCGGGGAGCCTGCGGCACAGCCCCGGCAGCACCTGCCGCCCGCCCCGGAGCCGCTCGCCGGCGTCTTCCGCGCGGTGGGACCCGGTGCGGCGCTGGCTCCGCCGCAGGGCAGCTCCGCGCCAAACCCACCCGTGCCTTCCGCGCTTACGGGGGTTCCCGCTCGGCGGCACCCCGCGCTCTGTCCCCCCGAGCCCGCAGGCGGCGGGCGGGCCGGCTCCGGCAGCGGCGCTTACCCTCATCTTCCTGGCGCCGCGCTCCCCCGGCGGCGCGGGCACCGGGCCCCGCGGCTCTGACAGCTCCGAGCGCCCGCCCGCGCCGCCGCTCCCGCCGCGCCTGACGTCACGGCCACCACGGCGCCCCGTTGGCTGAGCGGCGGCGGGGCCCGTTCAAACGGGGCCGCGCGGGGAGGGCGCGCCGGCCGGGGGCTCCCGCGGGGGGAGCCGGGCACCTTTTCTCCTGTGAACATTTCATCCTTCCGATCTTTCCGCTTGGTTTTGTGTGGGATGGCTGGTTCCCCCTCTTCCCCCCCGCCCTTTTTTTTTTTTCTAATTTGTTTGTTTTTTTCCCCTTTTCTGTGTTTTTCCCCCAGATGCGCGTTCTCCAGCTGCCAGCCCACCCGTCTTTCCGCGCTCCGCCCGCTTGTGCCGGTGCGCGGGGAGCGCTCCCGGGGGCGCCCGCGCCGCGGGACGCGCTGCTCCGGGATCGCTCAGGGCCGCCCAGCCCTGCCCGCTGATAATTGTTTTTATTCCTCTCGGTCGGAGTTGTTTCTCTCTTCTAGTTGCCTGAGCCAGTCATCTGATAGCCCTGGGCTTGTCCCAAGCCGTAGGGCTGACGCGGGACCAGCCCCTGTTGTGTCACACACGGGCACGGGTCCTGTCTAGGATCTGATCTCCCGTGGAAAGGCTCTGAGGTGCATCTAGCCTCCCCACAGAGTCCCTCACCTGTACCCAGGAGCAGCTAAGGGCTGCCATCTTTTCAGCCTTTTCCCACAAAAGCAAATCTTTCTCGTCCTGTTCTTCGTTTTACTTGAACTGTCATGGTTTAGTGGTTGCTGCATTGTCTCCGGTCATTATTTAGATTTATTTTTGTTATTCAAATTTTTATTTAATTGCTGTGTTTGAATATGTAGCAGAAGGCTTCTCTAGTTTCCATGGTGATTAATGTAGGAAAAGCCTTTTTGGAAGTAGGTACGCCACTCTAGGTAGGTGGGCACGGCAAACGAATTTGGGCACATGCACATACTCGGGAGTGTAAGGAATAGATTCGTGATGGCTCACAATCTGAGAACAAGCACTGTCATCCATCCTAAACACACATTAATTTTAGAAGGATATGTAGCTACTCATCTTTACAGCTTGCTTACTAAATTCCTTCATGCTTTCCAAATTCTAACAGTTCTGCTATAGAGATTATTTTCCCTATTTAAAATGAGTTTTTCTTTTAAACATCTACTAGAAAAGTCACATTTCTTCTCCCCTTGCCAAGTCTGCTTTGCTGTTAGTCTCAATCCTGTCTCTTAGCTGTACTCCACAGCCTTCAGAGTGTGCAGGTGCTGTAGCAGATCTGTTTATGCAGAGGCTTTGCTCAGTTACAGCCCCCTGCCTGCCTTGGACGCCGAGCAAGTTCCAGGCAGCAGTCCTGAGCTGGAATCCAGCGAGTGGTGTCTGACCTGCTGCACTGCCACGTTACGACCCTACTGTGTAATGGTCAGGTAAATGTAATGGTAACCCACTGGAGGGTGAGGGACAAGTTTTGTCAAGTCTTGTTCAAACATCTTGAACCTCTTTATAAAAAGTTATCAAAAGCAGAAGGTAAGAACTTGTAGGCTATCACTGTATAAGATGATAGTATTTCTTTCTGAATGCTATGAATATCTTTCAATGCCTCATTTAGTATTTATGGCTAAGAGCAACACCAGCAAGCTTGCAAATAAGTATGCATGAAAAACAGGTATTGGATTTCATTCTCTTTCCGTGCTAATCTGTTTTCCAGCCTTACTCAAACATTTGCTGAGACTTTAAGAAAAATATGTCCATTAATCTTAGCAAAACATACCTAGTTAATTGAGCTCTAGTCACAGATTCAATCTGTTGAAAAAACAACCCCTAGTCTTTTGGTTTGTTTGGGGCTTTGTTGGTTTTAGTGACATCAGAAATTAGATCTGTCTTGTCAGTGGAACTAAGAAATGTAGGAATTAAGAAACATTCCAATAAAATTAAGGAAAACTATGCTAGCTAGGCATACTCTCTCTTCTCTGAGCCATGTGTCTATACTGTGGTGTTTTTCCATATTTCTCCATTCAGTAGTCCAGCAGAGTCTGTTTAGGAATTTTTGTATGTATGTAAAGGAGCATATGTGTGTATATTTCTTGTTTATATACATACCTAGATATGTGTATACAAATGTTTGGGGCTGTGTTAGGATAAAAGTTTAGTAAAATATCTTTTCCTTTCCTAGGATACATTTTACTTGGTTTTGGGGACACTGTGTTGTGCAGTCTTGTTGGAAAGGCAGTTTTTACAAATCAGAGGAGCTGAAGGCCTAGATTCAGCTCATACAGCATGTAGCAGATGAATCATGTTATCATTTAATTTCATTTCCCCTTCTGTAAAGTGTGGATGATGACCTTCAGCTATCTATGTTCTGAGTGTCGAAATGTGTTGATACAGAAACTCTCTGAGGTCTAATTGTTTTTGTAGTTATGTAAGTTCTGTTCCTCAGCAAATTGCTTGCATTTTGAAGATGTTTCCATCAGGCATTGCCTCATGTCACTGGTGGGTGGACCCCAGAGCAAGTTTAATCAGCAGCAGAGCCTGTACTCGTTCTGTAGCTTGCTTTTGAGGCAACACTGCTGTGGTTCATTTGAGCTGGTCAGAGCAGCATCTTGCTGCAGAGTGAGTCAGCAGCAGCCACGCCGTGACTGTCTCAACCTTCAAGGTTGCTTCAGCCTCTCACGCTGCCTAACATCACCCTAACACATTCCATTACCTTGTGATTAACGACCTGGATTGACACTTGCAGAATTTGGGTCCTATTCCTGCTTGTGCTGTGGACACTTGACTGACAAATTTTTTTAATCCCACTGCGCCCTCAGAATTCATCTGTGAGATGCTGATAAGGTATTTTCATGCTGTTGCACTTACTATGTACGTTTTTATATTTGGGCAGTAAGCTTTTGCTTTATTGCGTTGGAATACAGTTTCCCAGTACAGTTACATCTCATCTTCAGTGGAAAATTGCTGGTCAATAGCTTGGTAAAAACAAGGAATCTTAGCAAAGAAAAATGGAGAAAATGGAGGAGAGATCATTTTGAAAGTGAAGATTATAAAGAGTCAGGAAAGAAGAAATTTGAGTTTTTTCTACTCATCTCAGATAACATCATTTTGGAAACAACTTGTTCAAGTGTGCCTGTGTGTATATTTAAAATGTAATTGTACTTAAGAAAAGTCAGTCATTACAAATGTCATTAATGCTCATCTGAGGCTATAAAGTCGATTATAAAGGGACTCTCCTAGAAATCCTGTCCTTGGAGCTTTCATTGTCGAGCTACTCGACTCACTCACTTGGTCACCTTGCACACAAGTCTGTTAATAATAAACATTTGGTTTCGTTTAATGGAGTATGTCAACATGCTTTAAAGCCCCAGCATCTGCATTGAAGGAAACAAAGAGGGACAAAGCCACAGAAATTGGTGTTGAAAATGAACCTAATTTTGCATGGCATTGTTCATAGTGTTGATTAAATACTGACATAGAGTTGAGTCTTCATCTGTCCATTCCCACCCTTTTATGCACACAGCAGGATGAGTACAGCACATTGCTTAGGTCTTTGAAGCACTGCTAGGTTTATGCCTAGCCTTGTTTCTAACTTGGAGGGGCAGTCTGAACTGTTCCCCAGAGCTCTTGCAAGTGGCCAGGGTACAGAGGTGACTGTGTGTGCATGTTACATCCTCTTCCACTGGTGCATTATACCCACAGAGCAGTACAGAAACCCTGCTGCATGCCCATCACCCTTACAGATAATAGCACAGTGTTCTGCTTCTTGCCCTTGTGGAAGGCTTTAAGGCACATGCAGCCTGATACTGTCATTTGGAATTCAAAAAAGAATGCTGTATTAAAAATGTGCATTACATTCATGGGTTTTATGGATTGATGGCCTTGGTTGTAGACTGAACCCTGTTATCTGGGCTTGAGACAAGGAATTTGTCCAGGGAATGCCACCCACAACAATGGCCTTAGATAGGGCTTTTACATGGACACATGTTAGTATGCATCATTTGTAAGACTTCATAATTTAAGGAGTAGAATGTAGCTAGAGCTTCAAAGCCTCAAATGGCCATCTTCAAAGAGCATTTGGGTTCTGGTCTTGTTTATAGGGCTGTACAAGTGTTCAAGGTTTCCTTGTTGTACACAAATTTTAAGATTTAAAAGCTGTTCTCAAGCCACTTTTAGATGAATTTGAAGACTTCTAAATTTCAGCGTTTCATGCTGCTGAATAACTTGATGGCACATTAATAACTTGGCAGCAGATGGGAGTGGGAGGAAAGAGTTTCAAATTGTGGTTCTGAACTGAGCAAAGCTTTAGAAGCTTGAAGCAAGGTTGAGCATGCTAGCCAGCAGTCTTTGGTTATTACTGACCATGCCTTTGTCTCCCTCTCTCTGACCTGGGACATGAGGAATCTTTCCACATAATAGTTTTGTCTGAGCTGATGAGTATTGTAGTTTGAAAATGGCATTTTCCATTTAGAAAATGTTTTGCTGAAGGGGTCCTGACCAGCTCTACCCCTTAGGCATCCAGCAATTTTAAGAGCAAACCAAGATGAAAATATAGGAGCAACTTAAGATGTGGTTTGTTGCTATGTCTGTTTTTAGTTCTATCTGAAAAGGGAAACTGGTTGTGAAAACTCTGTTCTGTATCTGTGGAGCAAACTGTGTTTTCACTGGCATAAGGGCAGCTCTGTGACACCACTGAGAATAACTCTTTGCTGGGCAGGGTGAAACAGATTTTTCCCTGATGCTTGGTCCTGTAGCTCCCCCTTGGAGTGAAAGGAAAGGTCCTCCCCAGGATTTAGAGAGGACATGGTGCTAATCCCCAGGTATTTTAGTGTCTCTGCCAAAATAACAGATTTAAAATAACCTGACATGAGCTGCCTGTGTTACTGGTGTGTGGCTGTTAATTAACGACTGAGATTTTAATGGCTATTTTGGCACTGCTGCCAAAGAAATTCCGCTAGTAGTCTGTTTGATTCCTGGTTTTCATAGATACTCTAGTAATAGAAATCTGTAGCTTTTAGGAATTATCTTGCCTGCTGATTATGATTTAAGGTACATTCAGTTGGGAAACAACTGGATCAATCTGCTTTGATTAAATAAAATACAAATAAAAAGGGTTGATAGCTCTGCTTTGCATCAAGGATGTAAAAAGAGATCACTTACGGAAGTCTGAGGACCTCAGCTCGTATAAAGGCAGAGGAGATTTAGTCAGAGAGTGAACTAAAGGAAATATGTCAAACAAAGATGTAGGCTGGGCCTGCTCTGCTTAAAGGACCTGCTAGAACTTGTTATACATAAATGGCAATTTGTGTGTTTTCAGGAGCTGATGGAGCCTTTTTCTTTTTTTTTTTTTTTTTTTTTTTTTAAAGAAAGAGCAGAAAAGACCCAACCCCCCTATTTAACTGCTTTTAATGTTTGTGATTTAGTCTGATTTTGACTCCAGCAAGGAATAACAGAGGCATGTTAATGTAATAGGCACTCCTTATGTTAATTTTATCTCAGGCCTTTTTAAGTTGACTATTTAAAAACAACCGATATTATATTTTAATTGGGCTCAAGGTTGGGTTCAAGATGAATGAGTTCTGAACTTATCCTAGGTAGTGTGTCCTTTACTTGCATCATGCTTGCTGTGACACCAGCAATTCCAAGACACTGCCGCTGAGCAGAAAGGGAAAATCAATTATGCCAAGGAGGAAGCATGTACATACATCAGCAATTTGGTGCCCAGGGGAAGAAAAATCTGCATGTCTGCTGATGTCAATCTTCTTGATATGGTATTTTTGTAAATGCACGTGGGTTGCTATTTCTTTTTAACTAGCTCAACAAAAAATAAGTTTATTTTTAGTGTTATAAGCTTCAGGGCATCACAATTAACATATAAAAATTGCCAGTTTGATTAGTCAACCTTCTGTTTGCTTTAGCAGAAACTATGACAGTGACATTGTTAGCATTCCCACCGGTATTTTGGAAGATTCGTTTTACAAGCAGTTGTGGGATCCATTTTTTCTCCCCCAATTTTCATTCTCTTTGGTTCTACAGATTTTATTTTTGAGCTGATGGAGAGAAGTTCTGGGCTGATGAGCTCATTTGCAGTAACTCACCTGCAGCTGCATCCGTTTAAAAGCATTTCTATTAAACACGTCTTGTCTTAGCTGAATTATTGCAAGTAATTCGGTTCCCATGAACATCTATTGCTTGGACTCCTTTTGCTGACACTGCCAAGAAGTTCATCAGCAGTTTTTGGGGGAGTTTTACAGTAGTCTGAAGTCTACTCATTTTGCAGGGTTCTTAACTGCTGTTGGTTTAATTCTAATGCCTTTATTTAGAATAGAATCAAGGTGTGATAGTCTTAACAATATCTTGAGGAAAATATATGGAGAAGTATTGCAAAAATAGTTAAATATGGTATAATTTTAGCAAGAGGCTGCCATAAAATTATCCATTCAAAATTAAGTTTTAAGGAAGCATTCTGATGAATAACAACAGCTAGTGAACAAATGGATGCACTCCCAAGCTTGTTTAGTTTTGTCTATAAGAACTTTTCTATCACCTACAGTGATTTTTAGCATAGGTTGGGAAGGACTGACACTATCACATCACAAACTGTGTATTGAATCGGTGCTGCATAGTACAGAACAGAGCTTATTGTTTATATATAGGTATGTTTATCCTTTTTTACATATCCTAGGACAGTCTCAGGCTATTCAAGCATAAACTATTGAACCTGAAGCTCTAAAGTAGTATGGCTTTATGTGGTCAAATTTGCACTGGCTTAAGCTGAGGACTGTTCTGCAGGTGAACAAACTCCCTGCTGTAGATACATAGATGTTGAAAGTAAAAAAATAAAAAAAAATAAATTATCTGTGTACTAGTGATATTAAGTGATCAATTACTTAATCTTCTGTTTTGCTAAAACATGTTGACATGAATTAGTCAAAGAATTCACATGACTGAGCTACTTTGACCCAAACCTTGATGAAAGTATCTTTATAAGGACATAAATGTAAATGTACTACAAATAAAAGATTTACTGTCCTCCTGGAGCTTTTATTTTCCCTGTGGTCAAGCTACAATTCAAATAGCTGATGATGAAAAAACAATGTGCTCATTGAACCTGTTTGCTTTGTCATTTAGGGCTGACACTCACCTGAAAGTTGGCCAAGTCTTAGGATAACAAGTTTCAATAATTTCTAATTGTATATTTTTTTTTAGGGGCAGGGGGAGCACTTATATTTTTGTCAGGAGGATATTACTGGATTTTTCACTATTTCTCTGCCTTTTTCAAGTTCATTGTGCCAGAATTAAAAAATCATTTAGGGAGGTGGTTTTATTATTTTACTTAAATTTTACAATTTATATTCTTCTGCCTTCTTACCAGAGGAACAATCAGATGGTGTAAAACAAATACAGTGAATTCAAGAGCCACCTATGTTTTGATGAGTCTGGATTTCAACCCTACAGCTGCTGCTGTGGCATGAAACAGATGTCATGTCAGCCAGCAACTTCAAAGGGGATTCCCTAGGCATGAGCATGTGGGAAATTTAAAACTGATCCTATTTCCCTGGGGAAGCTTGTTCCTTCTGTTGCTCACTTGTGTTCCCCATTAGGCTCTGTTCTCGGGTCTGTGCACACCGTGGGCACAGCCTGGTTCAGTTCAGGTTTAGAGAATTGTGGTAAGATTGTCTGTGGGTGGATTTCTCTGTTTTGAGTTGTTCATTTTGGGGGTTTGTTTGTTTTTGACTTCCTTTTTTCATTTTGTGCAGGGATACCAAAGCTCCCTAAAATCCATGGTCAGTTAGTAAAACATTTTTTTAGACTAGACCTCAGAAGTCTGTGATCTCTCTAGAAATTGGAAAGTGCTGTAGTGGTTGATGCTATTTTCCCTGCATTTCCTACTTTCCTAAATGCCTTTTTTTCTTCAGAGCTAGACAGGGTAGAAGCAGATGCAGATTGTTGATATAGCTGAGGAGAGAAACTGTAGAGATATATGCAGGGTTTGTGGAATGAATAGCTGTCACTAAGACATGGCTGCAATAAATATAATAAAGTACTAAGTGGTGTTCAGAAGTGTGGTCTCCACTTGCCCAGGAAAATACAGTCAACTCTGTTATTTAGTTTTCTCTCTTGAACTTAAACTCTTGAAACAAACAGACAGCACTCTACATACAAACTGTAAAATGTTATGTAAAGATCATATATACACATTGCATAAAAACTAAAATATGTAACAAATATTTCAATTATTTTGGATAGCAAGAATGAAAACAATTAAAAAAATTTAATTTCCCTGCCATCCTGTCCCTCCCTGGTGCTTCTGTGTATCCTGAACTGATAGTTACCTACTGTTTGATATTTGAGCTGGCGGTTTAAAAGTAAAATCTTTCCATGTCTTGGCAGATTTCCTGGCCAGTCTATTCATAATGCCTTTAACTTTCCTAATTATGTGAGATTTTTAGCCAGGTAGTACTCTTACACTTCTTTAAAATGTGTATACATGAAAAAAGCTTCCAAGCCTTGCCCAAATGAAGCTGCTTGAGCATAATGACTTAACAGTGTTGCAGTACTGATTGTTAATTTGGGAATGTTCGCTGAAAAGCACATTGTTTCTCTTGTGTAGGAGACTAGTTCCCTATGAGTATTTTGTAATTTCCTATTTTCTCACTTGTGGCTCCCACAGAATATATGCATGGCAAAGACAAGTAATCCTAAACTTACAAGACATCCCACTGGCAGTTGGTTCAGACCTAATAATACCAACGTAAAAAGTACAGCTTGTTTCACATGAAGTATTGCAAATGCATTAAGTTATTTAAGCAGTTATCTTTGTAAATTCTTTAATAAAATCTAGCCCAATTTCAATTAGGGAGATCTAAAATGCTCTAGTGTCTGTTTTCAGCATAAATGTTTTATAGATTTACATATCACAACCATTTTCTTCCTGAGGTACTATATTCTACCATTTCATGTTGTTCTAAGAATAATTAGGACCATAATATAAAACATTATACACAAAATTCTCCCATGATTACCCACCAGCCTGCATCAAAGCCCCTTGATAAGAAGACTGAGGAATTTCTTGTCATATTATACTTTGTTCAGTCCAGGAAAGGGGGTGTATCACATTTTAACTACTACCATGTTCCTTATTGGATCTGCTGTTTCTTTGGTATAAAAATTTGGTGATGCTGGAGAAATTTGAGACTGGAGAGGCACTCAAGTGCTGGCATTTTAAACACCTGTGTTGCAAGTTGAGCACAGTTTTGCTGCGTGTCCTTGGTAGATGAATTTAAAACACCTACCCCCACTCACACCTACGTCTAAGTAAAAAAGAGTTTGCTCAAGTGGAGCAGTTGCTTCTAGTAATGGAATTGTAATTTTAAAGCAAAGGATGAAAAGCATTGAATATGCTAGTGCTTTTTATTGGTAGTTATTTCCTAAAGTAAATTAAAGTCTTGAATGGCCCTAACATTGCATGATACATAATAATTCATATTAGCTATTATATTAATTAACTTTTGAAATGGATGTTCTATAAATTTGGTGAAATGGCTGCTTTATGTTTTGCAGTTCCCAGTTAGTCTACTGAGCAAAATAATTTTTTGTTGTTGCTAAAGCTTGTTTACTGCTACTAAAAATCTTGATAACATTGATTGTTTTATGTAATAACTTCATTTTTATGGTTTGCAAAATACTGGCAGACTTAAACTGAGGTTGATGAAGGAAGGCAACACAGGCTTCCAACAAGGGCATCTGTAAATAACCGTACAGAAACCGGGGCACAAACCATAAAAGATCATCTCTGGCCTGTTGTCTGCTACCCTTGTCAAAACTGTGAATAACAAGGCAATGAGCCTGAGTGCCAACCACTGCCTAACTTGGCACTGCCCACACTTACACACAGTTCTGGAGACAGCAAAGTAAGTCAAGGAAAACAGGTCTCTGAAAGGAGTGCAAGAGCCGAAGTAGCCACATGTATATCCCCATTCCTACAGTGTGCACTATCATGATGATCATCTGAGCTCCAATATTCACAGAATCCACAAAATAAAGCAGAATTACAGAAATATAAGGCAACAATGGAATGCTCACCCCATATCTTTTTCTGTAATGTAGCATAGACATCCAAGCAAAAATAGTTTATATAGCTATAGAAGCATTACTACTTGGAAGAATATTATTCTTTAACTAAAATGCTAGATTGTCAGGAAAATTTCCCAGTGAATGGATATAGCCTGCTTAGGCACCCTTTGATCTGAGCTGGTGCTTATCTCATGTTGACTGATGAAACTTTCAAGATACATGTTTTGCCTGGGTAGTGACTCCTATGGTACTATGGTAAATGGCAAGATTTTTGCATGATTATTTCTTTAAAAAACCCTCAAAAAATTTCATATGGAACTTTGGCTTCTGATTTTATCCTGAAAACATCAGAATTGCATAGGAAAACAGTTTATAATGTCACAAAACCCTGCTTTGACATGTACTTTGTTAACTGAACTTCTGAGGACGTGCAGTTCCAGTGTGTCTGTTTAAGGAAGTGGTGTGTCTTACCTGGTTCACATATTCACAGCTAAGTTAAACTCTCATCTTTATTCTGTGCAGCATTGCCATTTCTACTAAACCCTAATCCATTATTCATAACTGCTTCTAATTTTGGCCTAACTTTGAACTGGAGATAATTGGAATGTCTCCAATTGTCTCGTATGTTCACACATCAAAGAGCATCAATTCAGAAGTTAGCATTGTTCTTGTGATGTACGTATGTGTGTGCTTTAAAGAGTGAGGAAATATTGTTTGGTTAGTGATATTGGGATATTCCATTTTCTTCATTCAAAACTAAATGAAAATAAATTTGTAATCTTAGGGAAGGGGTACCATAGGTTACCATGTCCAATGCTGCAGATCTGAGTATTGGCACAAAACTTGTTAGAGGCAACAGAACTCATCTGAGTGACCCCAAGTAAAGGTTGATGTTTGGTGTTACTTAATCCCTCCTTTCCCTTTGGTGCTGCCTGTGATCACAAGTCCCTGTTTTCATTACTGAGCAAAATGATCTTGTCTTTTTATTATTACTATTTGTCCTTGTTTTTCCTTCCTCTATATTGTATTGATACACTTGGTTCAAAGACTGATTCTGCATATGTTTTGTGTTTGCTCACCAAGAGCAAAAATTTAAAGATTTTGCTATTTATTTTTTTTTAATCTCTGGATAGGCAATCTCTGTAAAAGTGACTAATAGTCTACACACCTAGAAGCTCCACTGAGTCAAGCACAGCACTCCAAATGTTACAACACTGAAGTTATATCGCAGGTTGATACACATAAGGAGCACTTAGATTTTTCTTGAAATTGCCACTTCAGCTTCCTGCCAGGATCTCTGCTCAGTTTAGAAGATAAGCAAAGTTTTTACAGACCAGAAGTCTGTAAAGTGGTTGATATCTCTTCAATGGCAGCAGATAAAAACTAGCAAAATACAGTTTGATCAGTGAGTTTTTGTCTTTTTCTCCACCTGAAAAAGTAACATTTTTAAGAAACAGCTAGCTGTCAATACAGTCCTCAAACCTGAGCTAAGTAATCTGCTCCCTTTTCTCATTGCTTTGAGGAGCATTCCTGTACAGCTATGGCAAATATCCCAGCCTAATTTTTCATATCCTTTTAGTGATAATTTGTGCTCAGTTTTCAGCTGCAAAGGACTAAAAGAACATTTCAAGCCCACACAAAGTCTGACGAGAGCTCGTGACTGTCTACAATTTGGAACAGCAGGCTGCATGTTCCCTGTTGCAACAGGAGGATGGTCCGGATTAGGTTTATTTAGGTTTTTTTCAGCATCACTCACATACAGCTGATATCTACCAGAAAAAAAAAATTGAAAACTATAATTTTAATTTTTTTTTTTTTAATTCCATGCTAGCAGAATAAATAATTTGGGAAGATTATGAGAAAATAAGAGGGTAAGGGTGGATTGAAGATGCAGTTTACTTCTTAACATGTTCGTGAATAATGAGAGAAAATCAGCCCAGGAAAGGCATCACTCACCTTGTAAGCTTTTAACCCTTCCCCAAAGGCCTGTCCTGCAAACCCCTTTAAGTCCCATGTTCAGCTACCAGCGTTTTTTGCTACTCATCTTTTCCTTCCCTTCCTCCAGCCGTCTTCTTGCCCCTTCCCCCCACTTCCTATGAAAAGGAAAGCTGCTGAGAGCTCGTAAGTAACAGACTCATGCTTTCAATCAAAGGAGGGAGCTGAATAGCCTTGCACTCAGAGCGAGTTCAGCGGATCTGGAGTCAGGGCCCCTTCATTAATGAGAAAGGAATCTGTTCACCTTCTGAAATCTTCCAGCGCTCCCTCAAGCTGCCTGAGCCACACAACTTGTGTTTCTCATAAACTTCCCCACTGTGACCACAGTTCCATTTCTCTCATTCTCTCCTCCATCTCTTGAAAACTAAATATGCAAAGGTAATTTCCCTGCTCTTGCTGGGTCCGTGTTCTTTCTTTGCTCATTAGGAGATGCCATTTCAAATTAATTTCTTTCACTGGACCCTAAACCCTTGGTTTCAGTGAAAAAAATAGTTGGGCTTAGAATTCTGTGCAAGAAAACATAACATTTGCATTAGGCTTGCCAGACATCTGTGCAGTGCAGGTCCAAACACTGGTTTTGATTCTCAGGCTCAGTGGTTTCCACTGGCAGTTTTTTCTCTCAAACATCTTGTTTCAGTTCACACCAGCTGAGTTTTGTCTTGAGTTTATAGGGGTTACAGCAAACCCTGGAAATTCAAATGCAGAGCTCAACTGAAACAGCTGCTGTCCTTCCTTTTGGTCCAAACTGCATTACCACCTAAGATCATCCTTACCTCCTGAAAATTACTTCAGGTTTGGTGAAAACCTCATAAAGCTAGCATGGTACCTGCTTGATTTGGGAATGTTTTATTAGCTCATTTTAAAACTAATTCTATATTATAAATACGAGTATGTGCCACCTCAGAAATTATGTAATTCAATTTCACATGTTTTCAGAAGCAGAGAAGCATTCTTTGTCATTATTTAATTTTTTTTCTGTGTCTGTATGTATGCTGTTAGTAATGTGAAAGAAATAGTTACTGTCAATGAAGGAATAAAGGAGAATAAAGCAGTGGGGAGATCATCATACATGATTTCTGGGAGTGGCACAGAGCAAGTATCCAGCTGCTATTCTGTGTATGGTCTTAATACTTTGGTCTGGGGAAAAACGTGTTGATAGGCACCCCTGCTATGTTCACATAGGTAAATATAAGTAACTTTTCTTGTTACAGGTGTGGGGAAAGATTCATTGTGTGTAGGAATGTGAATCGAAAAGGAATGTGGGAGTTGATAAGAAATGATTGTTTTCTAGATGCAGTGTCACTGAGCACTGGTTTAGGTTTTAATAGTGCCTTTGACAAGAGGTAGTTTCAGTTCTCATTCTTATTTGGAAACAGTTATGCTCAAACTTCAGACTGAATAGACAAATTCAGACTTCTTTTTGGTCTTTAAATCCATTCCACTTCAAGAGTTGTAATTTTCTATTAATGCATAACTGATAGTGAACATTTTTCTGTTCATTTCCTTGGTGGAACCATGCAGTATGAATTTTCTAAGAAAGAGAAAATAGTTTTGATTGTTGAGTTCTGTTTGTTATTTTATGTTGATATTACACATAGCTCGAGGATATAGTGACTGACTGAATCTGAAAATCTGAGCAAAAAGTACTTAGAATTCTTGAATAAAAAAGAGCTATCTTGTCAAAACAAGCCCTGTGCCATAAAGATTTCAATGGCAGAAAAGAACGAGGAGAGAATGTAAAACTGGAATACTGTCTATGGGATGTTAATTGCTGTGGGTGCTGATTGCTTGCTAATTTAAACAGATACTGTGAGTGCTCAGAACCAGGGTATGAAATGCTGGCAGTAGCTTTCTCTGCCTGACAATCATGTAAAAGAATAATTTTTGATTGGAATTAGAGATGTAGCTCTAAGATTATGGGCAAAACCACTATGTTTCCCTCTTCTCCCCTACTACTTGGTTGTTGGGGTTTTTTTGGTGCCTTAAGTGACTTAATTGAAAACTGACAATAATTGGGTCAGAACACAGGGCCGAGGCTAGCAGCAGTGCTGTAGCAGGGAGTTAAGCTGCTGATGCATCCAAAGGCCATGACTGCAGCAAGTGGCTGTGAAACGTGCCAGACAGTGTCAGCTTGTTGTGCCTGAGCCACTGGCACACGAACAGACAGCAGCTGTTCCTGGTGCCAGCGGTGAATGTCCTGAAGGTTCCGTGGTTGTGCTCCTGCCCATGCCTGCCCTTCCAGCTCTTGGGTGGCAGTGCCTGCTGCAGGCTCCTGAGCGGCCTACATAGTAGAGGGGCAGTTTTCTTCTGCTCTCCAGGCTTGCTTTTACGTTAACTAGCAGGCTTTTCTCTCCTTGCCATCATCTCAAGGCAGACAAGGGCGCTGGTGCCTGCTGGGATGTGATGTCCGAGTGCTCTGTGACCCGGCCCCGGCGTGGCCTCTGGCCTCCCTCAGCTGCTGGACAGCCCAGCCTCCATGCCCAGTGCCACGGCCCAGTGCTGCCCAATGGCTCTGCCACCTCACAGTCCTACCTGCTGCTCTCTGCCCTTTGCAAAATTAAGAAATCAAAATTTAAAGTATAAGACTCCTCCTCTGTCATTGCTTGGTACTAGTACTGCTTTGAAATGTAGCCAGTATTCCCTTGTAGTTGAAAGAGGCTGCTGAGACTCTGGGTTGGCTCTCCCAGCAGATCTGTCCCGAGGGATTGGTGAGTGTCCCTGTGTTCCAGGAGGGCCGTGGGGCCCCGCTGTGCCAAAGCCAGACACGGGGCCTGGCTGCAGTCCCTGAGCTCTCGGTGTTGCCTGTGAGGAGCTTGGAGAAGGCAGACGTGGAAGCAGCTGTCCTGGGTCATGCACTTGGTGAATCGTGGGCTGGAAGGACAGCCTGGCTGGCCCACACTTTTCTCTAGTTTCTTCCTTGCCAAGTGCCATCTGAACATTTGACTTCCCCTTTGCAGCATTGCTTGGCCTCACCCCTCTGGAAGCACAGGGATTGTTTGAGTCCCCGTGGTGCAATGACCTGTTTTTGTCAGGGTTTTTCCAGTTAGGATCACTAGGAAGAACAAAACTCCTAGGCACAGCTGAAGCTCCTTGCAGTGATTAAATCTTGTGCATTGCAGTAACAGCAAATGGCATGAGAAATTTCAAGGACTGCTTGATCGTGAACTGTTCCCTGCAGATGTGCCCAGAAGTTTATTTAAAACTTGTGTTCCTATTTCAGTTTTCTGAGAGGAGCATTCAGGCTCTATTAAATTCCACCAAATAGAAAATGAATTAAGTTCTAGTGTCATCTATCTTCTGTACTCTTATGATTTAGAATTGATGAAAAACTTCTTTACTGTTACAGGGCCTGCTCTGAATTTTTCAGGTAGGCAAAGAGTGTGATCCTTTGAATTATTTAAGGCTGTGCTAGAACCGTAACCTCTTTACTTTTCTATTTCTACTAAATTTCAGAAAAGGCTAAGAGGGGTAAAAATTTGTTTATTCATAAAAAACATCTCTGCGAGTCCCACCCTTGCCCCACAGGAAGGACCATCCTTAAACCAATTTAAAATTTGGGGCTGCAAGCCCAGAGCCTTCTGTTTTATTACTGCTGAGGTTAACGAGTCAAGGGTCATGGCATTAATCAGTGACTATGGTGCAGAACAGAGCTGCTAAACTTGTGGTGAAATTTGAGCTTGCTGTCATGGGAACAGAGTGAAGAAGGCAGCATTTGGGAAGAGCCAGCCTCACCCTGCCAGGGGGAGAGCTGGGTAAGGGCACCTCTGCCTGGAGCGCTGGTCTGGTGCTGATTACATCTGTGCGTGTGGGCATGCTGCATATAACCTTAATTTATGGATTTTCCTCTACCCTTCAACAAGTCTGCTGGAGTCTGTGCCCTAAAAATTAATGTCAGTCATCACATACCTGATTATTGGTCTGAGTGGTGAGAAAGTACCAGAGAGTAAGGGCAAGCTCCACAACCCCTGAAGTTTCTGAGATGTTATCTTAATCCAGTGGTGACTGATGCCCTAAATTCTTCTTTACTCAGTTAATAAGTTTTCATTGGCACAAACAACCCTTAAAGAAAGGAGCTGTTAGCAATGTGTAGAGCTTTTTCAGTACAGTTGGGAGTCACGATACTGGAAGGTGCAGAGCAGTTGTAATGCCTGTCAATTTGTTATTATTAATTGTAAGTGAGGACTATTTCATGCAGATTCTCCCTTTCTTTCATGCAGTCAGACAGCCTGACTTCTTCATTTTTATTGTTTAATTTGAGATCAAAACAGGAAGATGCTGCTTTTGTTAAGAAATCTATCTAAATTAACAGGTTGTTATTTCTTTCTTTAGAATACACAAATCAAATTTCATGGTGTCTTTCAAGGCAGAGAATCTTTTCTCCTGCATATCACCAGTCTACAGGGAAAGTTATTGCACTTTAATATAATTCCTGAAACAATTAATCACAGGGACTGTACTTTCGCAAGAGGTGAAGCTTTATTTGTTTACAGTCTGTTAAGCTATTTATTTACTGTGTGTTCTCACTCCTCCCTTAAGACCTTCAAAAATGAAAAATACAAGGGGATAGCAGTTCATTTTCTCATTTAAGTATGCAAACATGGTTTTCAGAGCTCTTTTTCCTGTGGCAAAAGCAAGGTCAGAAGATAATATAAAACAATGTGTTTAAACTAGATTCTGGTTGTAATTTGAAAGCATTCAGTACTGCTGTCTGGTTTTAGTCCTGAAATATGTATGGATGCCCCATGGCACAAGGCAGAGAAACCTGGAAATTGCTTTAATTTGTCCCCAGTCCCTGCCCACAGACCTGAGCAGAGGTAACTTGGGTCTGGTCATAGCCCAGCCCAGCTTAGTGTGTTTGCTGCAGCTTTGCTGTCTTAGCTTGCCCATCTCTCATTTTCTTCTCATTTCAACTGTTTATCAAAGCCAGTGGCAGATGTTGTCCGGCTCTGTGTTTGCAGATACTAGCAGGTGAAATAAAGCTACCTTCAGTGTGGTAGAACTATTCTAGTTTACTTTCAAACATCCAGTTTGGCTAAAAGAGTTGCATGGATTACTGAGATTTACAGTACCAGTTCTAGGATTCAGTTACTCTGTCTTGTAAGGAAGGCTATTAGTTGAATTAAAAAAAAAAAAAAAACAAACAAAAAACAAAAAACAAAAGCAACATGAAATTCTGTTATTGGTTGGTGGCAGAAGCAGTAATGGGATGCCTATTTCTGATGATAAACATGTACAATCCCTGTGTCGTGGTTTGACCATGATGTGAGTTTCTGGGAAAGTGGCCGGATTTGAGATTGGCACCTGGTGTGGCCACTGGGGACTTAGATATGCCTCTGAGAACACACAGGGGGTTATAGATATGGGTAATAATTCATGGGAATAAAAGGTGTATCAAAATATATATGTATAAAATAAGCTACTGGTGTACAAGGTGGGGGGGAGATTCTTCCCCAGGATGGCGAAACTGCAGCAGATGGGCAGGGAGGCAACACCATGTTTGCATTCGAAGGAAACTTTGGCTGCACAGGAGATGGGCATTCACTAGAACCTACACCCAGTGACGCCCAGGAGATGATGGCCCAGACAAGATGCCTATCTGAGATGACCAGGGCCATCAACACCTTCCATCTGAATGCCAGGTTCCGGGAATCGGGGAAGCGTATTATTCTATTCCCGGACGGAGGCTCTGTGCAGCCCAAGCCAGAGAAAGAAACCAACTTGAATATGAAGAACTCAGAAAGAAACAAAGACATTCTGCCGGGGGTGAAACAGACTGTGTAAGAACTGCTGCCTCGAAGCAGCCAGTGTGGACTGTGGGGTGGATTTGGTGCTAGCGAGGCCATTTCCCACGTTCACCCGTATCACCGACTGGGGGTGATACGCTGGCCAATTGATTTGTGGCTGTCGGACTGTATTACGGTCGCGAAATAAATTTTATTTTTTTATATTTTTATTAGAATTGGTTATTTTTCATCTTTCATTTATAACATGTCTATGTAGATTAATAAAGTATTGGTTTTTTTCCCCCCCATTCCCAAGTTGGAGCCTGCTTTGTTCTGTTTCAGAATCACATCTCACAGTAACCATTTTGGAAATACACCTTTCATGGGGGCACTGGCACTGTGCCAGAGTCAATCCATGACACCCTGAAAACAAATTAAATTTTGGCCAGATTATTTCTAAATGGTATTTTCCTAACTTCTTGCCTTTTAGTGAATAAACTGTATTGCTTTTGTGGATTACATTTATTTCAAAACCTGTTTCTCATTTAAAAAAATAAAATTAAAACATATCAGAAAAATCAGACACTTTCAGTCTTCTATTTTTCACTATCAGTTTCCCAAACTATTTTCTTCCTCAAGGGATTTAAATATATTAACTTCTAAATACATAGGGAGTTTCTCTCAGTCTGTTTCTTTTCTTTTTAAGGGATTTATTTTTTCTCAGTGCCTGTAAGGCTGGAGCCCTGGAGATTTGAAGCTTCTTTCATCCTCCAAAATGTCAGCAGTTTCAAAGTGAGTTCCTGTACACTTCTTTTGACATGCTCTGTAATACTTTTCACACTTGGCTTGGGAGCTCTTTGTCTGCAGGTGAGAGGCAGTATGGGCAGGAGACACATTTATACCTCAGACTCTGGATAAAACAATCACCACGGAGAGGAAAGCACCCTGACACAATCCAGCTGTGCACAGTCCAAATGACTGACAAAAATTTTGCATCTTCACCCTCTTCCTTCTGAAGTTTGCACAGTATCAAACTCATACAGCTGAGAGCCAGTGTTAGGATGTCTTGGCTTTCTGTTCCTCTACTGGAAGGCACATTAGAAACCAACAAACAAAACCAGCAGTGTCAAGTCCATTTCTGTCAGCCTGTGATCTACACAGAGCAAGAGCTCTCAGCCTTCAGCTAAGGTTTCTTCTTTCTGGGTTGCAAAGTACCAGGTAGCAGAGCTGGAGATTGGCTTAGGCTTGTGTGCAGGACTGCAGTGTATCATGTGGTCAGACCAGAAGATGATGGGGAGTGAAGGAAAGTGGGCAATGGAAATAAAATCCTCTTCCTGGTAATCAAAGCCATCAGCACTAATGAAGAGGTCAGCAATTGATAGGAGAGGAATGTAATTACTGCTGCCAAAGGCAGCTGGGCCACATATTGGATTAGCATGGAGAAGGGATCAAGGCAGGGTACAGGTACCTGCTGGGGCAGCAGCAGGAGGGATGGAGGAGCTGGGAAAGTAGTGCATGTAAGGAGGGAATGCAGAAAAGGGTGAAGAAGTAGGAACACAGAAGTGGGACAAGGTCTATTTGACACTAAACCTATTGAAAACTTCTGAAAAGTTGTTTCCCCACACATGTGTACTGCATATTATTTTGAGGAAGGAAAGGTTCTTCCCATGTTAATATGAATGAAAGGTTTCAATGCAAATGTCCTCTTAGGTTTGTGTCATATATATTGTGGGCAAAAATAAATGGCTGTGGGGTTTTGTAAACAAAAATGTGTGTGCAACAAAAATATCTGTTTAACTTATTTTTATTTTAATTCTATGTTATGGTGTTGAGGAATGGTTACTTTTTCCTTTTGGTTTATGCTCAAGGTTTCATTATTTTAGAATGTGTACAGAGCTGTTGTACCACTTGGTTAATGGATTAAGCAAGGGCATAAGTGTAACATAATTAGAGGATATTGTTTGGTAATGCAGGAAGGGATCTTCTGAACATTTTTATTTGGGCAATGAACTGTGCCCTTCCAAAGAAAAAACCTTCTAGTTCTGGCTGAAACTTTCTCTCACAATTTTCAGCCCTTAAAGCATAAAAATTTGATCCGCTATTTGTGGACAATCCTCAGAATATTGCTTTTTTTACATCCTCAAGGTGTAAACCATAGTTTTTTTTGATGTAAAAGCTGTTATTACATCTTAATTGAAGTCTGCACAGTAATAACCTACAGGTAAGAATTTGCAGAGCATGAAGCTATATTGGGGCTTGGAGTAATATTTATGGGTATAGATAGATGAATCTCATTAAATTTAAATATCCTGGAGTATATTTAAAGCAAATTCATTTCAAATTAATCCATAATCAAGTATTATTCTTTCTCTGTGCATTCTTAATTTTAAAGTCTTTTTCAATTGAATGTTAATTGCTTGTCAAATCTTTCAGTAATATACAAAAAATTTCTATTATAAAAATACCTGTAATTATATTAAGAGAAACTCTGCTCCTTTTTTTTTCTGAGTGAAAAAAGAATGACTGGTTTAAGAACAGGGTGAGAGGATTTCTAGGACTTAAAGGAATCTTAGGAGTTGTGAAAAGGACCAAAGCAGCAACCTGGAATATGTATTTTCATATGTATGTTTAAGCGATAACATTTTATATAGAAGAAAGTCTTAGATGTCTTTTTTTTTTCCCCTCTTGATATGTTTTTTCTGCTCCCATGGAAATAAAACAAGCATCTAGATGCAGTGTCCTGGCATGCTCAGCTGGAATGAAATAGACATTTCTTGTTTTGCTTCATTTTGCTTTATCCTTCAAAGCATACAACAATCAAATTTGGAAGCTCTTGTTTTGTGAGACCCTGAGGTTTCCAGGCTACCACAGTGTAGCCAGAGGTGTTACCAAGTGAGACAGATGTGCTCCAGCTTCCCCACTGCCAATAGGAATGTTTGTTTTACTTATGGGATACTAATTGCTGAGCTGTCCTGTTTTGCAAAGCTGTGTGAAGATAAGGAGAAGGAGGGAACAGTTAGAAGAAAGGCAAATTCAGACCATAGGTTTGGTGCTGTCAGAGGGAGTGGGTGTTATATGTGGGAGGAAAAGGTGTAGATAAAAGGAGTGACATTTACTGAACTTATTGCTCAGGCTCCTTGTAGTTCAGCTGTGCCTACTGATGATATTTGTAAAGCAGCCCACATATGAAAGAGGAAAAACTGACCTGGCACTGAAAAAAGGTTTTAAAAAAAAAATCATCTCCAACTTTCATTCTGTTTAAATCTAAACATATATTTGGCAGTTCAGTGTAGTCCTTTTTTCCTTCAGAACTATCAAATCTGTCACATACACAGCCTATATCAACACAGAGCATTTATTATATTAGAAGCATTTAATGCCAGTAAGTAAAGCCTGTTGAAAACATAAGAACAGGTGTAGGGGTCTTTTAGTTATTAACTGCTACAATTATGTGGATGCCATATGGCTCAGCTGTGCTGTTCTCTGAACTGAATCTTCAGTTGTCCTGCATGAGTGAAACATCTAAACTAAATGTGGCACGAGAGACAATTGATACAAGATTTGCTGCACAGACAGCAAGCTAACCTGCTCTTTATTTACTCTTTAAAATTTTGATAGGGAAAATTAGCTAGGCAGCACTTTGACCATGTTGTTATTTACTCCAGTGAAAGAAATGAAAATATTTGGTGGGTTATTCTTATGCCATTAAGCTCCTGAAGGCTGACTACTGTGAAGGAGATAATGTAATATGTAGCTGTCAAGTTTGGGATTAATGTATTAAGATGCATAGTTAGTAGAAATCAGTACTTGCCACATCTGGGTGAGTCCCATGAGCTATAGCCATCTTGAACATCTCTATTGTTCCAGTCATTTTCAATTTTGTTTCCTACTCTGCAGAATTTCCCAGGAGATGTGAAGGGTCAGTAGCAGGCCAAAGATGGGCTTCAGACCTAATCTAATCAATATTGTGACAAACGTAATGAAAGAAACTATGTCACCTTGGAATCCCAGGAGGTTTTATCAGCTTTGCTCCTAATGGGATGTGACAGCAAGGCTGATCTGTGTCTCCTCAGGACAGGACAGAAGTTGTGCAAGGGCTGGTGCAAGGATGGCTGCGTGACAAAGGGTAATCTGAGTCCATGACAATTGCAGCTAAAGGTTGAAACTAGAGGTCCTTACAAGTGAAAGCATTAAATAGCTGTTTTAATCACCTTCACTTTGAAGTGAACCATTCAGGCATTTATTGTATTTTCAGTTCCTCTAATGTGTCATCTGCGTTAAAAAACAGTAACTTGTTGTGTTTCAATGGGAATGCTCTGAACCTGGTTTCACAAATTAGAAAGCAGTAGTCACTGTATTTATGTGTAGTCCAAGCAAAGCCCTTTCACTCCAGTTCTTTGTAATGTTTTTAAATTTTATTTTTAATTGCCCCTTTTTGCAGTCACATACAATAAGATCATTTGTCCCCCAGTATGTGACTTTTGCATGAGGTTAAAGTCAATGATTACTTTTTTCCTGGGATTTCCTCCCTTAGCACTTCCTTACCCTAAGTGTGGTGCTACCTTGGTAGACTTCACTGATGCATTCTGGTGCACAGTCTCAAATTTTAGTGTCCTTCTAGTTTTGGAACAGCAGTTTTGCTAAAAATTGTTTTTATGATAACTTCATTTTCTGTGATCAGGGTTGTACCTATTACCAAAACTGACAAGTTTCCACCCTTAATTCTTATGGTTCCTCTTTTTCTGCCCAGCTGGGTTCAACTATTTCCCTCAGCTGTTGCCTTTATAGGTTCTCTGTTTTTAAGTGTTGGCCCCATACTGTGATGCTCTTTCTAAAAAGTTATTCTTAAGGCATTTACTTGCTTTTGTCTCTTTAACTTTCCCCCTCAAGATGAATGGCAATTACTGTCAAAATGTTCTCATGCATAGAACTCCTGTGACATGTAGATCTCTTGCATATCTGGAAAGCTGCAGAGATATTACTAAAGTAACTATCAGTGTTGGATAAAAGTTCTTGAATATTATTTCACCTCATTGAGGAACTAACCTTTAAAGTTTCCTGTGAAAATTTACCAAATTCTTCTCTACACATATAATTTTTTAATACGAAAACACGTTTTATCCTTTAATGTAAGACCAAGTTTTTTCTCAATCTCATTATTAATTATTAAAGTTTTCTATATCAGGATTTCTATAAATTGCCTTGATATGTAAATAGTGGAGTAAAGCTGCTTTATACTTTTTACTAATCCTGCAATTACATTCTGTAGAGCCTTTTTACTTTCCTTAATATGAAACTAAACCCTCCTCTCACCTACTCCTTTACATAACCAATGCACTAAGAATTATGGACATGACAGCTAAATCCAGCTTTTAAATCCCAGGCACAGTAGCTGTGTGCTGTTGCTGCTCAGTGTTTCTTTCTAATAAGCTGTACGCAGTGCAATATCTTATTAGTTAATTTGAAAATCGTTTCTCAAGGGATTGCACGACTTATGTGCATCAGGTCCCTACCAATCCACTTAAAGCTTAAGTGCACCAGAGAAACTTAGCCCAGAACTGAATCTTATTTGTTGCAGCAGAAACCTTTACTTCTCTGTAAAGTACCATGAGAGTATTTTTTATGTAGCAGAAGTTAAAATGAAAACATCCCTTTGCAATTTTTTGAAAATAAAACCTATTTTTTTATCTTAGAGAAAATATTTTTTATTCTGTTGCATAAGGTAACAGAAGGTCCATGTTGCAATGCAAATGTCCTGTTACTCTTGAAATTTCAGTATTGCTGCTTAACTTGGAAAAACAGGGACTGAGAGAAATCTTTGGGGAAAAAGCATCCATCTTTGCTGTAAATGTGAAAATTGATTACTGATGTTCTGGAAAGCATCACTTGAGTTTGGGATGGGTTGACTCCGAAAGACAATTTCAAACATCCCTGCAAGTAAACTTTGATTCTGCTTTTATGATGCAGTGTCCTGCATCACTTTAAACCTGCCTAGACAATACTGAAACCATCTCACCTGGTGAATATTCATTCAAATCTATGTTTTTGCCTCTTCCCTTACTCCCCTCCAGAGAACAAAAAAGTTTATGTACCACAGTAACATGAAACATTAACATCTTTTTCCATTTCTCAACATCACCATTACACAAATGGTGTTGAGAACAACCTTCTGTCTGGGTGGTATCAATTCATTACAAGTGATCTAATCATGACCTAATGCACAGAATGTCAGTGAATTTATAACCTGCAACACAATTTTAAACTTGTAGCATAACATTCAATCACTTTGTCACGCACGGCTGCGCGCCTGTGGGTGGCTGAGCCCTGCCATAGCCAGCACAGTTACTGTCACTGTAGCTTTCCTGGAGCTGTGCGTGGCTCCAGCAGAACGCGGAGCGGACAGAGGAGCCCCTGGCGCTGTGCAGACTTACCTGGCCCTGCAGGAGCATGTCCCCTCCCAGCGCGGAGCCCGTCCCGCTCGGTGCCGCCGCGGGAGCCGGGAGCCGCCGCGCCGCTGCTGCGGCCGCGCTCGGGCAAGGCGTGCGGGGAGTGAGGGCTCCCTGCTCCCCGCTACCATTATAGCCGCAGAAAACGAAAGTGCAGCGGAAGGTGCTGCACGAAAGGAAATTCTGAGTCTCAGCCCTCCGTTACGTGGGTGTCATGTGCTGGGCACTGCCCGGGAACTTCCATCCCTGCTGTCCTTGAGCCCCAGGGAGAGCAGGGCTGCTCCGCGGGTCCCTCTGCCTTTGGGATTATAGGAATTGGCATGCTGGTTAAGAGCAGGGTGCAGAGGTTGTGAAGGAAAGGAAGCAGATTCTGGGCATTCCTAACTGGCTGATTTCTTATATCATTGCTGCTAAAATTACTTTAAAAAATCTTGTTTTGATGTAGTATGACTTTGTTGTTTTCTGGGGGTTTCTGTTGGTTAGGGGTTTTTAGCAATTTTGTTTTGGTTTTCTTTTTAATATAAAATTCCTACAAAGCTACCTAGAAACTGTTTACAATGTATTCTAATGGAAATCTGACAGCTGGGAACTAACACTCTGGAATTAGACTTGATGACTTTTTTTTTAAATAAATTTTTGTTTGACCATTCTTTGTACTTGATTTTTGCATAGTAATGTCCAATGCATACTAGAAATTCTTCAGAAGCTCACTTAAATAATACAGGAAGAATTGTAGATGTATTCTGTTTGGAGACCTGAATCAGTAATAATAAGAAAAATAAGAAATGAGAGATTCTCTCTATTCTATATATGCCTACAGTGTAAAATCTTCCAAGCAGAGGCAAACCAGTAAATAGTGAAAGCAATATTCTATGTAGGCAATTTAGTTTTTTAGTTACTGAAGACTTTGGGTTAGTGGTGAGGTGGGTTTTGTTTCGTGTAAAGGTATAGAAATTTTAACAAGGATGTAGAAATAAGTAAACTGGGGAAATAGAACAGTTGGTAAAGATTGAGGAAGAAAGCAGAGGTGATGGCAAAAGACAATGACATAACTTTGTGGAAATGGAACTGACATTTCTTTACAGGAAATGTGAAGGAACAGTTTAGAATGGGAAGGTAAGAAGACAGGGATGTGATTATATACTAGTAGGATACTTCTGGAAGAGGTTAGTGGAGTATAATTAATTTAGGCTTCCAGAGGATGAGTTTTCTGCAATGGACACTAGTGATGGATAAGAATGGTTTGGCTTTACCAAGTAAGGTATATGTTTAGATGAGATCTGAGAAGTGGATGACTGAGGGGCACAGAATGAGTCCCATAATCAGAGATTTGTCTGAAGCTGCAGAAAGGAAGAATGGGAGGACAGGGGAGTGTGTTTTGACAGCAGTTATCAACAATATGGGATTTTACAATGAACTGTTATTGCAGTGAGCTTGCCTGCATTTCCTAGTGCACAGTTTAGCTTCAGATACTTCCAAGACTAATTCCAACTAAATTTTATCCAAGTCTAAGACTGCCCAATGTGATTTCTTAACAATATAAATCTCTAACTATAAATCATCCTATACCGGTGCTTTCAAATTAAAAAAAAATCTTGTATGTAAGACTGGTATAAAGTAAAATAATACTTACTTTGCATTTCTTTACAGCAGCTTTGCACAGTGGTTCTGCCATCCAGCCTTTCCCAGTGGGTGGACTTCCAGCTATTTCACTCTATGATTTTTGTCATGTGTCTTGCCTCCTTCCCCTTAAAATGAGGGGTGCAATGGATTACTATTAGAACACACCACTAATTTGCACTGAAAATGCATTGTAGCATCAGAATAAAATTTGACATACATATTTTCAGAGAGGGGAGTTTCATAAGAAGGAAATAGGACAAATTATGGTATACAAAGAAGGGGAAAAGGCAGAATTTTAAATACTAGATGCCAAGAGAAAGGCAACAGGAAGAGTTTGAAGGGTTAAACCACCCCAACTAAAATCCACCAGCAATTTTTTAACAGTCACATTCTTTTAATAGTGACAAAAATTTTTAATAGTCATTAAGAAGTTATTTCTAGCAAAATACTAAGATTTATGTTGCTAAATTGACTAGTCATTAAACTGTTTCACAAAAAACTTGGAATTGAGAATTTCATTCCTTAGCACAGTTATGATCATAGAAGAAGATTAAGTCTTTTTTTCCCTCTTGAAAAGTACTATCACAGCATAAAGAAAAATGACAGCACAATCATATCTCATCAGGATGATGGATACATCCTTAACTATATATGTTTAAATGTGACATAAAAATAAAGAATATGGAGGAACTCGCAGCTATTCTGTTGACACCTAAGGTAGAATGGATTGAAGAGAATCCAGGTTTGAGCTCTTCAAAGACACACTGTTATTACTGTAAACACAGAGATTATTCACCACAGAGCAACTTGAAAACCATCTTGTAGATTTTTAGTAGGACCTGCATTTTTTTTTTCCTTTTCTTTCTACAGGAAATTCACTGTTGCTGCATTGCTAAGCTGGACTTCTTGTTGTGATTAATACTGCTGATTTGGGTGCAGTTTGTTATTTCAAGGCTTTTGTTTTCTTTTTTTTCTGAATATGAAACTAAACCAGAGCTGTGAGCATCCTGGCTGGCACCAGCCACATGGGGCTGTTACAGCTGAAGCTCTTTGGCTTCAGCCATGGCACTAACCTGAGCTATTCTCTGAGCAGATATTTCTTTAGCACTGAGACCTCTACCTTTTACAAATCTGAATTACTTACTGGAATTAAATATAGAGGGAAGTTGACAGACAAGCAGAATAAGTACACAAAACTAATTTCCCTTGAAAATTAGACTAAAAAAATGACCCTTACTTGCCCAAAAGCATAGTATGTTGCTGAATGTATAAGTATTTACACCAAATAGGGTAGATGTGTGTTATGGCTTTATGGCCATAAGGAATGAGGGACTAATCTTCACATACTTGTACCTTCAAGCCTGAACTATCCAGAGTGTTTCAATGTTACCAATGAATTTTGTTTTCAATTAATACTTGATCAAACTCTTAGCTTAAACAGACTTTTTAATAACTTTTAGGTAGGGTCCCTGTATCCTTAATTAAATTCTGAGATAATTTAAATTCAAAATACAAGTTTTCAAAGGAAAATCTTATTTCTTGGATTTTCATCATCAAAACAGAAGGAAAAATAGGAAGTAACCAAGAAATATCAAAAATGCTTTTTTGAGTTGGATGTACATTTTTCTGTTACTTTCACATGATACAAGATTTTTACGCGTTAATAATAAAATTGAAGAAATGCCACTCCTCTTCCTACTGGAACTGAAGTGAAAATGTTGTGATTTTTCTGGTTTTGTGTTTGTTTGTGGCTCTTTTTAAACCCTACATGTGTTCCATTCAGGAGAGCCTCTCCAACAGTTATGAGGATGAAGGTGGCTCCTCTGTAAATACTAGGAAACCTTCTGGCAGGCCTTCCAAGCTCTGCTGCAGATGCCATCAGAACCTAAGGCAGCAGGAGCAGACAGATGTGATTAGTTTTGGCTTTTAATAAACACGGTTACCAGGGGGCCACTACATTTATGTAGCTTCTATGTCAAGAATGGCTTTTTTCCAGTAAACTATTACATGCACTTTAAATGTGCTTTAAATGCCAAAAGCATTCTAAGGCCAAGTTTGTCTTGCCTTCCAGCCCTAGCAGGATGGGCTTTCAGTTGTGTGAGGCACAGGTATGGATGCAATCAATGCTTGCTCTCTTTCCTTTTTCAGCTTCTTGCTATATCACACTTGACTTTGGGGGGATGTGGATGTGCCCATATAGGGTTAAAGTAGGCTGTGGCTTCAGAACACTGCAGACAGGCAGCTTCCCCTTTTTTGTAAAGAGAGCAGCTTCCTGCTAGCACTGATACTGCAGAATGTCTGCAGAGTGGAAACCCCCACCCCTCCCGGAATGTTGCGTAGTGGAACCTACAGCAAGTGTAAAAACATAATGGTATGTTTAATTTTGGCAAAGTGGGAAACTACTGTGGGAGTAATAAAGTTCTCATGGGGTCTTTTCATCATTCACCCAGTTACTTGTATACAATGATGTGGAGGGGAAGGGAAGAAAGCTAATAAAATCCCATAGAAACCACAGAATTTGAGGACATTTTTGCAAAACTTGGTATTAGGGGATATATCACTTAGGTCTCTTCTGCATATTCGTTGTTGAGATATTATGATAATACTAATGATGCCCCAGATTTATTTTTTCACTATTTGAGAGCTGTTTATTGGTGAGCTCAAGTGGTTTTGTTTTTCCTATTGTAAAAACTCTTCTATGCTGCAGGCTTCGAATTAGAAGCACTACACTTCCCTAGAAAGCTGTAAGAGTGCTGTTGAACAAAAGAAGGGTTAGATTGTAATTCATACTTCTAATTTTGTGAACACACACATGGGCTTCTTTTGCCATTGGAAGTCATTGACTTTGGAAGGAGTCACTTGTTTTGCCTCAATTTTTGGTATATGAAGGTTGGCTTCAAATGTTTAGCAACAGAGTCAATTTCTGAATGTTACTGTTGCAGTTTGATTTTGCTGTGCATTATCTCAAGGATTTGGCAAGGCTGCTGCAACACAAGAATATGGATTTTTAAGTTTTTTTGGTGTATCTGAATAGTGGCTGTATTTTGACTTGCACTTCATTATAATGCTAAGAGTTATCTTGGTGTCTCCTCTTGCTTGGTATTGGTTTGTTACTATCATTTGTCAGTGCCATTGATTCTAACCTAGAACAGGGAACTCTTACAGGATTTTAATTATGTTTTACCAAAAGGGAGCTGGTGCTTGTCACAAGAAAGTACCAAGTGGCATGGTCTGATACAAGATAGGCAGTAATCTGGCCTTGGAGAGGTGGTTATTAATACTATTACTCTAGAATGGGATTTGCAAGGGTTGTGGGAATTAAGCATTATTTAATGTTGAAACTTTATTTTTAATATGCCCTTGGAATAGTTAAAACAAAAGTGAAAAGGAATTGTCATGGTTTTTGAATACATGGGAGTTTTAATTTTTTTTATTTTTAAATTATTTAGCAAGTAGTGACAATTTTGAGGAAATAGTTCTTGGGTGAATTAAACTGTGTTCCCTTTCAGTTTTATTTTAAGTAGGAAAGAGGAAGCACTCTAGAAAAAAACCCAGAATATAATTTCATGGTGTCTGATTTGTGGCTTTCTGAAGATTATCTTTGATTGCTCAATGCAACTTGTTTAAGAGAGTGCTGGTGAGAAAGAGAAACTGCTTGAAATAATCCTACCAATTTGAAAAAAAATAAAAGCCTTTTTTTTTTTTTTTTTTTTTTTCTGACAGTGACATTAGAATGGAAGCCAGATTTTGAAAATATGACAAATGTGGAAATGTGTCAGGAAAACATGTAGATTACAACTGATACAATCTTTTTTTTTTTCCTTTAAAGTGGAAA
This sequence comes from Pyrgilauda ruficollis, assembly GCF_017590135.1. Classification (NCBI taxonomy): domain Eukaryota; kingdom Metazoa; phylum Chordata; class Aves; order Passeriformes; family Passeridae; genus Pyrgilauda; species Pyrgilauda ruficollis. Next base: position 7,729,192 of record NW_024509210.1, on the reverse strand, counting down.
TAAATTTCCCTTTGGCTCTCCCTGGTACTATGACCATAGGTTAGTGTCTAACAGAGGAAGTGAACATTGGTAATTGCTCACAAGTGTGTAAGAGCACATCTTCCCTGTGCTGCAGGTGCCCCTGGCTGTGTGCTCTGAGTCCTGCCGTGTGTGCTGCAGGTCGATGCTGTCAGAGGCACTCGCTGAATTATGGAAGAGGTGCAGAGCGTTAGCCCAGGGCTTCACACCACAGAGTGGGTCGTGGGTTGTAGAGCTAATTGCAGCATTTAGACCCTTTACAAATGGACAAAACATACTGGGCAAAACTCACTTTCATGGTTGATTTGTATGCATGTAAAGTTGGATGGTGCTTTTTTGGATGGTGCTTTGGAAAGCGACCCTGGGATGTTGTGTTTTAACCTCAGGCTTTATCTATAGCTTGTTTCATGCAAAAAGCTGCTCTTAGACTTCAAACACTTGTTCTTCCCTGTGGCACCTGTGCTATGATGTACTCAATGTTTTAGAAGCATGGAGAGACACAGAGAGAAATAAAATGTTTTCTTCCACAGTGGTTTCCCTGTGACCTCTTTTCTTTTGTTGCTAAGCAGGCACTGTGGATTGAGTGATTTCCATTGCTTTTTCTGCAATTTGTTGTTCTTGTCATACTGATCTAGATGGTATTAAATGTCTCTTTTACATTATGCTTTTTAATGCTTCTCAGAAGTACTACATGTAAAAGAAAGATGCAGACCTTAACAACCTGTGTGATCCTATCTCTGCCAGGACTCATCAGGCAAGAGCCAAGCATGGCCATTTGTGGAAACCTTGCAGGGTGGCAGTAAAGGTTTTGGTCGCCTGATTTTTGCTCATGTTGGCAGGGCTGCAAAGACTACAATCCCCTGCTCTTCAGGTGTAACAGATCACAGCACAATGTTGGTCCTTTACAAAGAAATGCAATGTTTTGCTACCCGTAATAATTATGGAACAGTATGGCAAATGTGAACTCTCGACAGTTTAGCTATATTACATTACCATGAATCTGATTAAAATCTGTTAATCTTGGGAGTGTCTGAAGACACAATCTGGGACCAAGTCCATTTGCTGGTTCTGCTGCAGATTCCTTTGTGAGAGATGTATTTTATCTCCCCTGTTCCTTGTTTGATACGTGGCTGTACTGGCTTTGTTTCTTCTTATTTTTATGAAGCATAGAAGTGGAAGATGGAAAATATATTTCTCTATTTCTTAATCATCTCTATCAATGACCAATCACTTCCAACCATGAGCACTTTTACTTCAGTATTAGAAACTGGAAATTGGCAACTATTTGGCAGGGCTATCCAATGCCTTACTGTTTCATTATGCAGAACTCTTGGCGATGCTCAATAACAAACTAAAATTACTTGCACTAAGTCTGCTCCTTTTTTTGTTGTTGTTGTTTTTTGTTGAAAAGTGTTTCAATTTGCAAGTCAGAAGGAGAACTTGTGACTGTACAACTTCTGTACACTTTTCACAAGCAGGCTATTTACTGGGGTTTTCCTTGGTTAAGCAGATTACTTGGCATGGGCTCAACGTTTGCAAGTTTTAAGCCCAGTTTTCCTTGGCCTATCTCCATTCCTGTGCCCTTTATCCAATTTTGATCATCCTTTTTAACACAAATATATGTGATCACATCACAAAGGAATATTAATTTATTCTAAAAAAATTGTCATTTGGTGAATCACTTGGTATTTGCATTAATGATGAACCATTATTTGTCTCTTAATAAAAACTGAAAAGTTGCATATCAGGGAGAAGAGTCGGTAGTTTTATCATATTTCGGGGGCTGTCTTTTGCTTTATTTATATTCAGGTGATTCTCTATAGCTTCACTGTTAAGTGAAAGCTACATATGAAGTATGAGTTGGTGCTTTCAGCTGTTCTCTGTGGCCACAGCCTTGTCTTTTCTGGTGTCCCAGAATAGAATGAGGATCCTCCCAAGAGCATGATGCCTCAGGCTGCCACCTCATGTGACCAAAGCAGAAGCTGTGGAAAAAGCAACGGTCCCTAATTTTGAAAGGAAATACCCAGCAACTAAAGAAAAAATCCAGGTTGGAAAGCACCAGAAATTTCCCATATAAATTTTCAGCATTTCTGTTGTTTACAGACAATTCAATACTCTTTGATCTCAAAATGGTTTATACAGTCACTATATGAAAATTGTTATAAAAGGTGTTTGAAAGTGATAGTGTGGAAGAATGTGAACAGGTTTGAGAAGCAAGCCTTATTCCAAAAAAAAAGACAATATCAAAGAAAGTGCCAGAATACTTCTGGGAAGAAGAGGTGCTGGTGTTGCAGCCAGGATGTGTTTCATTGGTTTGAAGTGAAAAGGAAGCAAAGGAAAACTTGAATTTTGCACACATTATGAAGCCATAAAAAGCAGGACATAGATTAAGAGTTTGAAATACTCTGCTAATAAAATATTGCTTTTATGGTAATTTAGGCTACAAAATAAGAGTGGGCTCTTGAGGATCTGGGCTGAGGGCCAGCAGACAGTGACCTCTGCTTCCAGCCTGAATCACGATGTTGTTGTCTCAGTGACACGTTGTTTTCCTGGTAGATACAAAGGGCCGCTCTATGGAAGCTTGACTTGAAAGAAGAAATAAAGGTTGCTGTGACAAATGAGGCTGGGGAAAAAATAAACCATGCCACAACTTGGTTGCCATTCTGCACACGCTAAAAAAAACCTCAGCTCAGGCTGGATTCTCACCTTGTGGCTATGTGCCATGTACAGGAGAGACCACCATTCTCATACATCAGCATAAGGCGGCATAAGATAATGCAAGGTGTGTAGCATCAAAATACAACAGGGCTGATTTTTTTTGGGACATCCTTCCTTTACTGAGAATTTGTTTGAGCATATTGTACGTATACTTTGGCATTTCTTTGTCATGTAATTCAGGTAGAAGCATTCCCTGCCTTTTACAGTTTGTTTCTGGATGAAGTTTTCTTTGCTGTCTCCTTCTTTAGGCTGTTTTACTCTCCCACACTGCATTGTGGTGCTTTTATCTATTTATTTATTTCAAACCATGAGTATATTAGGCTATGGTCTATCATTTTGGTAGCAAAATATCACACAAAGCGAAAAACTAGAGAGAGTTAGAAATTTTGTGTTCCACCATCCTACACCCCAGATCCGGCTGGATAAAAGAGTGGGATAAGTACTGGAAACTAATGCTGTGCTGATCACAGCCTGCAGCTTATGAGAACTATGTCACATGCTGTGGCCTCATTGATAATGTGTTGTTGATTCAAGATTTTGAAAAGTTACCAATTCCTACTCATTCTTTGTTTTAATCAATGGCTTGATTTTAAATTAGTTAAATGAAACCTTTTTTCCTTATCTTGTCTACAGTGTAATGGATACTGTCACAAACTACTATAAACATCTCAGGGATTTTTTTGACAAATGGAATGAAATAGTTTAGAAAAGTTATCTAAAGAAAAACCAAAACCAACAGTGACCTTTCCTTCAAGTAGCTCTTGCATCTCTCCACCCTCCTTTTCTCATAACCAGTGAGACAGGATAGATTGATTTGGTGCTGAGATTTCCTCGCAACAGAAATGCTTTGTTCCAGTTTGCAGTTTGAAAAACTGCCAGTGTATATTTCTGTTTCTAAGAAAAACTCATTAGCACTATACCCTTGCTGTGATGAGAAAAACATGACCAAGAAAGACACCTTTGGTAATTCCAGAAATGAGACAGTCATCATCACAAAGAGATACAGGGAAAAAATAAAATAAAATCACTATTGCATGCTGAAAATTATCAAGACCTGTGCTTCCAAGTTCCTCCTCTGTTTTAGCAATTACTTTATGCATCTGTCACCAGCACCTACTAGTAGTTCTTTGCATTTAGCTTTTCCCACTATGCAAGGTGATATCTTCTGGGGGTTTTTTGGCTGCTTGGTTAGGTTGTTTTTTAATTTGGTTTGGGTTTTTTGCATTTTTTTTTCTTTTTCTTTTTGGACATTTTTTCCTTCTTTCTGATTACATGGGAGGTGCAATTCAAGCATGATGAGCACGTGGGTACCCAGGAATGATTTTCCCAAGAGCAGCAACACAAGGAAAAGGCTTGCCAGGGCATGGTTGGGTGCTGGTGTGCTCTCTGCAGCCCTGTGTGGTGTCTCCATGCAGACATGCTCTTCCTGCTCTTCCATCCTTCTGTTTTACAGTTGATCTCAAGAGAATCAGCCTCAATCTGACAGACATGGTGAAGTTCAGAGGTGACCAGACACCCTGGTAGGTGTCATTGAGCTTGCTTAGCAGAGCATAATATCCACTCTGTCACACCGTACTTCAAGAGAGCGTAAGTGTGGCATGATTAAATACATGCTGAACTGATCAACACTAAAGGCGAGGAAAACCATTTCTCTCCCATTAGGTTATTTTAGACATTTATTTTCATCAGTCCATGTGTTGGTTTATTACAGAAGTGTGTGTGTTCTTTACAGAATCAGAGAATATTTGGAGTCAGAATTGCTCACACTGCTTCAAGAAACCTGTTTCTGTCTTTAGATGAAATTAAACCTAATCAGCTGATTTTGATGGTCACAATGGCCTGGCCACCAAAAATGCATCATCCAACTGATTTATTAATGCATGAGCTGGCATACCAAGTGTATAACATAGTTCTGGCTACTGCTGTAGTTCCTGGAGTGTATCAGGCCTAAATTACAACTTTCAATGATAAACCACAGAGTCATCATTAGTCACATTTTATTTTAACTCTGAGGTTCAAGATAGTGACAATACATGAGATCCTCAGCTGAAACAATTCTTAATTCTGTTAGAATCACCACACTGGCTGAAGATGAGGCTCAGTGCCGTACAAGAGATGCAGAGCCAGTCTGGGAGCACTGGCAGAGCTCCGCTGTGCTGCCGAGGCCACAGGGGACAGATGGCGCAGGCCAGGTGCCACCTCCTTCTGACGCCTCTGCTTTGCACATTGCAGGCGGCAGCTGCCAGCTCCCAACTGGCTGAGAGACCCTGGGCCCTGCTCACACAGATTTAGGCTACTTTCACTCCACCCTTGGGTCGTGTCACCAGGGGCTTTACCAATCCTTTCATTTGCAGGGGTTGCCTTTTGCTCTCATGTGCTAAAGCAAAGGCTTTGTGTAAATGTTTTGTTCCTGAAATGAACACTTACCATGTCTGAGGCATCTTTTGTCTCAGGACTCTAAAGCGTGCTACAAACAGTAATAAATTCATCTTTCCTGGGGGAACTGGACTTTATTTGATTATTTTTGAGCAGTTAAGTTTGTTGGCTAGGGTATGTTGATTTGCTTAAAACAAGGTACTTAAAAATAGCGCTTTTCCTTCATAGATAAGGGAGGATTCAGAAAACATAAGGAGTGCCACTAACTTTGTTTTTCAAAGAAAGGATTGGGTACTCTGCTCAGTTATTTTTGTCTGATGCTGTTCTGAGTTAATGGCAAAGCCAGGCAAACCATCCAGCCCTCACAGCATCCAGTTCTGTGACCCACTCAGCTCATTTATTGGTACAAAATCTCCAAAGAAACCCATAGCACTATTGTCTCTCTTTGACCTTTCATCACTCCTTTGTAGATACATGGGCGAAAACTCTTTTTTCACACAGTTTTTTAGTAGAGATAATGTATAGATTGTACAAGCAAAGTCACTTCAAGCATATCTTAGCTTTCTCTGAACGGAAAAGAGATTTCATTTAAAATTGTATTGTAGAGCTTATTTGTAATTAATCATAGTACTATGAAAGTGAGTTTCAATTTCTTACAGATAGTTAATGTAAGCACATGGTCTCCCGTGGAAAGCCTGATTTAGCTGGCATTTAACAAGCCTAATGCAATTCCTTCTGCTGAGGTTAGTGCTAGAGTGTCAAAACATTTTTAAATTTGTTTTTTTTCTCAATCTTCTTAAGTCCTTCATTATAATTATGTGATACTATGCATCTTGGTTCATTTGGAAGGCAGGTATCATTATTAATTTCATGTTTTTCTGCAAGTGTAAAAGGAGTTTTCCCCCAATTATTGGATGTTAAATCTGAAACAAAAGCAGCATTCCTTCATCACCTTCTTTAATTTCTCTGATTGCTGTCTCATGTAGGGACACTAGGAGTGGTTGCTTTCTTAAGTTTTTGACTTGGTATGCTCATCTTGAGAAGATTGTTACAAACTTTAGATTAGTTACAGAGTAAGTAGGTTTTTCATTTTTTTACTTTTGAATTATAGAGATGATGTAATTCAGTTTTGCAAGTCTAAGCCTTTCTTCTTTTACATCTATTTTATACAATGAAAGCAGTGCTGGAGTTTGGTTTGGCTTGTTGGAAATATTTCAGAAAAAGCATCATAGAAATGAGGTCTGGAAGTGACCTGAGGTATCATTTGAAATCCACCCAAGATAAGGTACACAGTATTCATGGAACATGGATTTGAAGTGGCCCTTGAAAAGTTTCAGTAAAAGATTTTTTTTGTGAGTGTTACAAACCAATACAGTCTCTTTGTGGGATATTTTCTGGTATTTTTAATCTCTCTTGCTGTTCTCTGGATGCTGCATGGGTTTTTATAGTTTGAAGCTCAAATTTGGGTTCTGTATTCCAGCTGAGAGGCACTAGCATTAAAAAGAGTGGATTCGTTACCACTGCTGCTTGCATACAGAATTCCTGTCATCTTTTAAGATCTTGTTTCAGCAATCACACTGAGTTACATTGTTGGCTGGTACTGTGATGTGCTGCACCTCCTGCTTACTGAGCTCCCCTCTTTGTGTGAGTGGATTTGTTAGCAGTTCTCTGCGCTCACTTTGCATGTGTCTACCTTGAACTTTGTCCTGTTGTTTTTCAATTCTAGTTTGCCAGGAATTGCCAGTTTGAATTTAAATGCTGCCTTTCCAAGTACATCTTCTCCTGCTTTAGTATTATTCTTTAAATTCTCATGCATAATTTTTGCAATTTTTGATGGTGTTAAACTACAGAATAGACTGGGCAGAATGCAGTGTAGACACCATATAACCCCACTGGAGACAGCTGGCTGACACAGGAGCAGGTCACTGATAATTGTGGCTCATTATGGTTCTTTGGCTGATTGTGGTCCTGCTTAGGCAGTTTCCCTGCAAGGGAAGCTGTCTGGAGTCCACTGGAGAATGTGACAAACCAAATGGCTTGAGGACACTTTAGATGTGTCACTCCTACTGCTGTATCCTCATTGTGAGGCCACTTATCCTGTCTAAGAAGGGAGTTTCACTGCTTTGACATGAACTATCCTCAGCAAGCTTGTATTGGCTCTTTTTCATTGCTTTTTTTGTGCTCTAAGAGTTTATAAATAAAGAGTTTTCTTTCCTGTGTCCTCCTGAGTATTGCAGTTGGCATCCCTGTATGTAATACAGTGAATCCCTCCTGCTTCTACCAAGGAAAATGCTCTGCTCATCTTTTTCCAGGCCTCTAGGATCTCCCCTTCTATGCTCTTTGCTGTTTGCAAAACAGAGTCTTATGGAATTGGCACAAATGGAATATTGGAAAACTAATTACATTTCTATTCTCACGAGCTTCTCATCTGAATACTGCAGCTATTAGAGGATTAATTAGCTGAACAAACATAAAATGTTTACAGCTAACTGAATTTCAGATTTACATTATGGACAATACTGTTTGCTAAATTTGCTGTGACTTTTGCACACAAACTCCAACAACAACAACAAATCCTTGTGATGAAACAGTTGGTTTCCAGGGAAGCTTGAGCTGGTTTTGCCCCAGCATACTGGCTCCCATGCCGAGCTGCCCTGTTCCAAGTACACCCTTCAGCCTGGTCAGCAGCTCCTGGAAGAAGCATGTCTGCAATTGCCCACCTGAACAGCCATTGCTCAAAAGTCCAAGCGTCTTTGGCAAAAGTGGCTAACAACAAAAACTGATGCTAGTCTATTTGTGTTTCTGAGCCCTAAATATCCATGAAAAGTAGTGTAAAATAGGGCTGTAACTCAAAATGTCATAATCCAGGGGTTTAGCCCTTTTCCACATTTGCATCATCTGTGCAAAGCTCACATTTCTATGTTCTGTCTCCTTTCTCCAGTCATTATTTATAAAGAATGCATACAGCCACTTAACATTTCTTGTTGTTTCCTTCACATTGGACAGATTATTCCCAAGCTCAGCAATAAACATATAAGGAGTCACAGGAATGTGCTTCCAGGAAATCTGCTACATCTCTTGTGACTTTATCACAAATTCAACTGACAGCTTTTAAAAGAGTAAAATCCTGAGTCTTTTTACATTCATCCATGATATCCTGCTTCATGAACTGGTGGGTCCTCCTGTTCTCTCTTGTAATGCTCACCTGCAGTTTTTAACCCTCAAAAATGCCAGTGTTCATTTTTTTAAGGAATACTGATTAGGACAACTGACACTGACTGCATTAGTGCTACTAAAATCATCAAGATATTCTCTGGAAGCAAATTGTTTGGGTTACATTTGTAGAAAGAATTAATTTGTGTCATTTAATGTCAACTCTGTTTTGGAATTGCTTTTTTAGACAGTTGGTATCAGCTTCCTTCCTGACATCTCACAAGCCTGCTGTGAAAGAGCTTGACCCAGATCAAGAGAAGTAAAAGTTATAATATAGGACTTGTATCTTTAGGGATTCTCTGCCAGCCAAGGAGACCAGGCCTCTTGTTTCCAGAGCTGCATAAAAGTGAAGTGTGTGATTCAGAAATGTTAGGGAGTTACTCTGAGCTTTTGTCTCTTGGGTTTGGATTTGCCTTTCCTGGATTTGATCTCCTTTCGAAGTTGGAAGGGGTATTTCTGTTGATATCAGGGGAAAATCAGTCAGATCTTTTGGGAGATGTTGTGGGCTAAAGATCATCTAAGTGCTCTCAGTCTAGAATAAATGGGGCTGCTCCTGTGCTTTAATCACAGACAACCTCTGTTGATCAGCATTTACCTGTGCAAGGCTAATGAACAGAACCAGCAATAACATCTGTGATGACTTGTGAGCAGAGATTTTATAATGTTACACCAATTTCTGGAGAGCAGAGAATCACAGGGAAGCTTACTAGGCTATGAATTTATTTTGCAGTGTTAAGAGAAAAATTTATATTATTATTCATGCTGCTCTGGAAATGTTAGTAAAAATATCACTGTGTGCTATTCTCAGTTCTGGGAAGGTCCTTTGAGAAATGCTCAAGGTAGGGTAGCCTACAGAAACTTGCTGAACTTGCAGAGCTACTACTTAAAATATTGTGTGTAAAGAGAGGAATTCTCTCTTTGCTATTAAAAACAAGCTTTGCCTTTTAGAGCGCAAATTCATATTCTGTGACCTTTTGGAGCATTGCTTCAACTCACACCTAATCAATTCTGAACACACCTTTTCACACCTTCAGTCCTAGATGTATTTCATTGTGTAATAATTTTCTGTAACTATGTAGTTAAATATATCCTCTTTTTTTTTTTTTTTTTTTAATTTTTAAAATCATCTTATAAAAGAAGCATCCTTCATTTGCACAGGCTTGCCATCTCTTTTGCCTCCATTCATTTAAATGTTATTCTTGCTGGAAATTACCTTTATATTCTGTTTCAGAAAAGTTTATTTGAAAATTGAGTTTTCAGTTTTTAAATAAGCTCTAAACCTTTCTCAGTGCTGTAGTAATGATGATCTTAAAGGTAAAGCTCATCAAGATGTCTTTTGGTTCCTTGGGCTGGACTTGGATTTTGTGCCCTTTTGGTTTTTAGTGTGTTTGTTTGGTTTTTTGTTTTGATTTTGTTTTTAACATGGGCAGAATAGTATTTTCTTTGGTCACTCAGCAATTTTGCTTTTCCCCTTTGGTGTCAGGGAGGACAGGCTGCAGCCCTGTCATTTGGTCACAGATGATCTGTGGGAAGAAGTGCAGCCTTGTTGCAGGCCAGGGAGTATAAAAATTACAGAGCTAGGAAAGAAAAGTGCCTTTGAAGCTGATCTTATTTGCCTTTTGAGTTCTGCCATACTGTGGTGCTGTTAGCAGTCCCTGTAAGATTTCTGTCACACAGACATGAAATATAGGAATATAGGAAATCTTCTCTGCCACAAATACCAGCACAAAGAATCACTGAATTCTTCAAATGGTACAGGGGAAAAAAAAATATCTGCATCTACAGTAGTAAAGAACAGGGCTAATCACATTTGTATTCAAAAAATGCCTTTTTAAAATTATTTTGTTTAACTGTTCCTGGCTGACTTGGTAAACTCCTCTTCCAAAAATACGGGGTTTCCTTCTGGAGTGGTGGTTGTCCTTGAGTGTCCTTTCCCTGTCTTCCAAAGCAAAACTGATACTCCTTGCATTAGGCATACAGAGAAGAAACTCAGTCAGTTTGATCTGTTAGTCCCTGTATTTCTGTAGTAAAGCTAAGAAACACATGCTTTTTTTTCTTGCAACATACAAAGAAAAAGTTCTTTCTGGTGTGAGAATACTTTGGTCCTTTAAAATGTATTGCTACAGTGTTTTGATATTTTGTGGCAAATAGCAGATGTAGATGTTCCTAAATGTGCACTGACTTGCTCTTGGTTGCTGATTCGGGAGGTCAAATTGCTAAAAAACAGATTGTCTTTTTCTTACAGTTCATACTCTGGACAATGCCGAAGGACAAACCTTCACTCTGAACTTGCCTTCACACCTAAGAAGCCTCCAGTCAGATCTGCTGCCAACAGTAAATACAATTTCTGCCTCTTTCCTCTGGTTGCTGCTGCTGTTGGGTGGCCGGGAGGGAAAACCACAGGAGCAATTTCAGGCATTATTGCTATCTATTCAGCATTTGTTGCCATCACAGAATGTTGTCAGAGAACTATTTGGTTTTGGTAGATTGATGAGCTTCCCACTGACTTTGTACATTGAAATAGCTTTGTAAAAAGTGTGATCAGTGGTGGGAATCAATGCGGAAGGAAGCTTGTAAAATGTGACCAGGAGTGAGTGGGTGCAGAAGCTAGACTGGAGGGGATGAAAATCAGACAGGGTTGGTCTGCTATGAAACTACAGCCTCAGCAGCTGACCCAGGTATTAATTTCAGAGATTTGGTTTTGAAAATGGAAAGTCACCTTTCGCTGTTGTCACTTAAATTCAGAGGTTGGTTGTCACTTCAATTCACTGCTTGGTTTTGGCCCAGGATACTGAATGTACTGAAAAGCTGCACAGTAATTGTGAGCAGAAGCTCATCTGCAGGCTGCAAGAGAGCTGCTGTGGTTTTTCTGCTGGTTCTCTTCATATTTACAAATTTCCAGAAGTCTAGAAGCAATCTTTTCCAGTTTTCTTTTGTTTCTAAATGAGTTTTGTTTTTTTTTTTTGTCTTCAGCTAGCAAAGTATTCTAGAAGTTTTATTAATGAACATGCTAGCAACAAAGCATCTTGCTTAATAATGCTTTTTGACAAAGTTAATACTGTAAGGCCTGCCAAAAGGTTTGGTATTCCATAAAATTTTTTGGTTTGATATATGTCTGAAACCAAACATATTTGAGGGTCTTTCTCAGATTTTATATTCTTTTTGTCATCATCTGTTACTGCCTGTGACTAAAATAGTGCTGGGATTTAATGATATATTCCAGTCTCTAACTTGCCTTCAGTACTGTCCCTGTATGTGTTCATCTAGATGTAACTTTTGGTGCAGTAGGACTGTAGTATGGGAATGTGGTTAATGAATATTGGTATTTCTAATTCTTTCCTAATGCTCCATTTAGTAGCTAGCTTTTCCTGGCTACTCCGAGTTACACTCATACAATTCACAGAGATGTGGTTCTACATCCTGTGTTGAACGGATTGTTTGTCATCTGTCACAAGTTGCTATCCACCTTTTCTGTCTGAGCAGCCTGGGTTGAAGAGTGCTGGATTCAGTCATCTGCAGGTGGAGAGGTGTCCCCATGGCAGTAGAAGGAGAAGACTTTTGCTCATAGTCTTAGCAGAGAGGTGAAGGAGTATTTGTATATAGGGTAGGATACCCTCTCAAATCAGATCAGCAGCAGGGCAGCATGTGTTAAAGGCAGCTTGTCCTCAGAATGCCTGTGACATGTCTGTCATTTAGATAAACAGACAACTTTTTTCACAGTAGCCATCACTTTCTTGCTCCTCATGCATATGAAAATTTACCTTGAAATATAAATAAAGAGCTGTTCTTTTCAGCTGGGAAAAGCCCATAGGTGAAAAAGAAAAATGTGGGAACATCTTATACGTCATAGTACCCTTCTGATAATGTTATGTACTGCATTTAATGAAAATTTCTAGCTAATGCAAAGTAAATGCTGCCAAAAATCTTATGATAATTTTTGATGTTCAGTGCTCTGCAAAGGCATTCCACAAGGTCATATTAAAGGATTTTGTACATGGCTGATAAGAACCTATTCTGTAAACAGTCTCTTGCTGAAAACAACATTATACTTAGCTTTCATTCATTATGAACTTCCCATAAACAACAGTATCAAGGGTTTTGTAGCAGGCCCAGGACCTGCAAGGCCTCCTTGGCGGTCAGAAGCCTGAGCTAGGGAATGCCAAGTCATGATGACTGGGCTTTAGAAGCCCCTCTCTTCCACCTTTGGACCCTGCTTATCTCTCTGTAAGCCTATAGGTCACTTTCCCCTGACCCTTGCTATTGGACAATTTCCAAAATCACTGTAAGGTACATAAACCCCTAATTCTGCCTGGTTCGGCAGAAGAGCTGTCACTGAGACCCTTCGTGGGGGACACCAATAAAGAATCCTGCGGAACCTTACACAGCTCCTTCTCCTCTCTCTCCCTGCGTCTGCTGCAGCGGCACCAGCAAGCTGAAGAGCTGAAATCACAAAGAGCTGATAATCACTGAGAGCTGAAATCACTATAGCTTGCTTAGGCTGCCTGCGGCTGGGAACTGCTTGGGAGTTCGGACGCTGTGCTGAGCCTACCTGAGCTGTCCTGGCCAGGGCAGCCCACCGGGCACAGCCCGGCTGGAACCTGCTGCCATAGGGTTTTAATATTAAGCTCTGTGAAGGGAGCCATAAAACTAGATAGTGTACGGGAAGTTTAACCCTTTTCTCCTCCAGAACTTTTAGTGTGAGCACAATTGGAAGATAGCGCCAATTATTATAAATCATGTTTGCAATTTGAAGGAGCTGTGTTTTGCCAAGTTGTGCGAGTATGTACTGAAAACATAATGTGCTGGTTCAACCAAGCACTGCTCAGTGTATAATTTTAGCTGGTGAATCATTATGTTGTGCTAAAAGCTTGCTACAAGCTTACTGCTGTAAAGCATTGACACGGTGTCTGTAGGCCTCCATCTCCATTAAGTCAAATTCCTTTATAAATGCCTTTCTAATGACACGAATTTGCTGTGGACTAGTAAATGTTTTTTCCCCACAAAGCATTTCACATCTACATGCAGGGCACTCTGTGGTAAATAAAGGTTATGTGAATTAATGCGATGTGGGGGATTCTTAAAAATCTATAACTGAATCTTCCCTGTTATTCCCAATACCAGTGCTTTGACTGGGAACCTTATGGATTAATTAATTGAACCCAGAACCATATGGCAGTGATAAAGCATAGCAAGGACTGTGCAAGTTGCACACACAGCCGTAATTGGAAATCAGAGATAGTGTGGAAAAAAGCATAAACAGCAGCTAAATATATACATATAAAACCCCTGTGCCTATATTTCAGGCTTCTTTTTTCTGTCATGTAGTTCGTTCTTTTGAAAAGAAAAGCAAAATGGAGAGGTGTAAAACATGTTAAATCTAATACTCTTTCTCCAAGTAACTATATTAAAGATTGAAAACATGCTCACAGAAACTTTCTGCTATGATCTGTTTAAAAATAGCTGCGGCAGAGCTTAAATATGTACAATAACACACAGTGCTTGAAACTGCATGTTCTAAAAGATATGATGAGAGAACTGACAGTGTTATGTGCAGTTGTTATAACTTTTAGTGTCAGAGTGTATTAGAAAACTATTTCATAAACACCCACAGAGGAATGCTGAGCAACTCATCTGTGGAGCTGCTGAAAGTCGCACAAGACTGCATATAATAGGTACACTCAGGTAAATCAAACTGTAGCGTTATTCCTGGCATACTTATTCCTCTCAGAGCTTCATCAAATCATTGCAAAAGTATTTTTCAGAAAAATAAATAAAAAGGATGCCATCCATTCGTTCATTGGAATGGTAAAGAACCATCTCAGGAAGATATGAGAGATGGTGATAGCTAATTTACCACCTGGGTTCCTGCACAGGAAATGAAGGGTGGCACCACTTCCAGGCTGACACTGTAGAGACTTTGTAAAGCACCAGAGATGTAACCAGTTCATTCAGAAAGTGAAACAAGCAACATGCATCAGTAGCCACAAGCAAGTGCTCTGCTTCTCCAGTTGTCCAAGCTCCTAAAGATGTTGGACAGGAAGTCATCAAGGAGCACTGAGATACTGTCCAGCACTTTGTTAAGGTGACAATGTCATGGCTTACAGGCAAGGCATTACTGTAATAATTGTAATGGGATTTGATTGCAGTGGCTCTGAAATACTGCACAGCATAAGGCAGCCCTTAGGAAACACACCTGCTGGAAAACAACTTAATTGACATCTCTTTGAATTTAGGGTTGGAAGAACCCTGAATTTTCCTTCAAGCCCAGACTAAGCTAATAAATTTGCTCCCTTTTTAAATATTTAGCTGATTATTTTTGTTCAAGGTAAGGAGTAAAGCTTAGGTCCTATAAAAGGGTATATATGTTGACTATAGTTGCTGCTTTAGTATCTTATCGCTGAAATACATTTAAATTATGTTTCAGAAGAAAATAAACCAGCCTGAAACTCCATTAATGTGTCTATCTTATTGCACATTTTGTTAGAAATTGAGCCTTGTTACTCTCTTCCTAATAATCTCAGTTAAAGCTGTTCCATAGATCCTATAATTTAGTCTCAAAAATGATTTTTGTCACTGCATCTAATAATAGAATAATAGGAAGGAAGGCTTCTTTCTTCTCAACATATTAATTACTTTAGCACCCTGTACCGAGGAACATCAAATTTGCCCGCAATGTTTTCTGATGCTTTTTGTTGTTGCTGTTGAGTTTTTTTTCTTTTTTTTTTTTTTTTTTTTAACAAATGTCAAGAAAGAACTTTTCTAAGAAATTTGTCTACTATTGTTATGCAAGTAGTGTGTATTTTCTGTAGGGAGCCTCTTCCCCTTCCATATCCCTTTTCTGCTTTTAAATGCCCACTGCTGAGTCCACCTCTGTGTTCTGCAAAGTTAGCATAGTTTTGTCAGACCAAGGCTGCATCAATTCAAGAACATGTCAACACTTTAACAATATAATAATATTAATTCTTCTTGCTGCAAAAAGAGATATTTTCTTTGCAGCTTCCTTTTCCCCTCCCTTCCTAACCCTCAACATACATGTGGCCATTCAGAACAACTCATGTTGTCCTATTTATAGAAATATTTTCCTTTTTAGAAAATAAAATTTGGTGCTCTTCAAATTAAATCATCTATGTGCATTTCCCTTCCCCCCCCAAAAAAAAAAAAAAAAAAAGGATTTTAATTTCTGCTTTTCTCTCCTGGGCACTGTGTGTGGTCTGTGTTCTTTCTGCTGTGAAGAACTACAGCTTGAGCCCAGTATCCCCTTTCAACAGGAAAGGGTTGATTGCCTCTCCAATCTTGCATGTAGTATTCTTGTCATTACCCACCAGGATCGCTTTTATTTTTTCTGCAGTGTTACATAATTGACTCAACTATGATTCATATCAGCACTCTGGTAGTTTTCAGCAGTGCTGCAGTGTAGGCTGACAAGTTCTCCTCCACGATTAAAAAAAGCCAGTATTCTCTCCTTTAATCCAGTGGCTTTACTTTTGTGGTGCCCTCCACATCCCAATTATCCTTGGGAAAATTCAGGCATTAAAGATTCATCTAGTGGTACATGCTACTCTTCCACTGGAAACTACTTCTAAGAACTAATCCTGAAGTGGTTCAATTTTAAGCTGTGTGATAAAACAAATGCAACTCTCTCTGTTGGTGTTCAAGGCAAAGATACAAGTGAATATGAGGTCAGCCAGGTTGCTGTGAAGAGCCACTTATGGCTGAGGAATGACGTTTTTCCATGTGCACAGCCCTTGCTTGTAGGCCAAGTAAAAAACAACAAAGCCTTAGTGTTGTGAAGTGTGTCCATGGTTGCTTCAACTCAGTTTCAAAGGCCAGGAGTTCCACAGGTTGCAAAACCACCATCCTTATCGTGGGATTAGGAGGAGGAGGCAAGGATTATATTGACCTTGAAACTGAGTTCTGTCATCGTTTACAAAGTTGATCCATTTAAGCTCAGCCACATTTGTTTAACAAAGTACCTCGTGTGTGTCTCAGTTGATGCTTAAGTATGTCTGACCTTTTTCTTTCTTTAGGAAATTGCCTTATTAGTAGCAAAAGTACAAGCAGATTTTCTTCTTTATTTTCTCTTTCATTTCTTAATTTGTAATGTACACAACTTGTGCTTCATTGGAATTGCAGGGGGAAAAGGGCTAATAGGTTTTCAAAATTTTTGGAGGTTTATAAGCTATTGATGAGGTGAATGTATTCCATTAGCAACCAACCACTTGATTAAATTTGCTGCTTAAATCACTATGAAAATTGGTCCTAAAATGGGTGTAATATTGTTGCTTTCTTTTCCTTGAAATACCATACCAAGGAGTTCCTCCAAGATCTGAGAAAACCTGGTTTAGGAAAACAGCCTGCTGATGTTGTTGTCTTGGGTTCAAGACACATACATGAAAATTAAACTGCTATAATGTGTGCTAAACAAAGAGAAGCCAATGCTACCTAATTCAAGTAGCCATGTCAGCTAAATGGCCAGGTTACAATGCAGCACTAAAACATAATTATTTGAACTAGTCATCTGGTTAAAAATATGGCAGACCTACCTCATTATTGAAAGCATCAGACTAAGTTTCTACAAGAGTGCTGCCCAAATATTTTCTCACTGAGAAATACAGATTTGGATAAAAACCTGTTTAAAATTATTTTTTGTACTATTCACTTGAAAATATGACCTTTTTTCCTTTAAAAATACATGACTACATAAGCAAGTTATTTTTTGCAGTTATTTTAATCTCTTAGAGAAGATAAGGCACATTTTTTGTTGTCCTTGAAAAGCAAGGATAGATGTCATAAGAGGGAGTTTTTTGTTTCTCAAGAATGTTACCTTTCTCTCTTTTAATAAAGATATTTCTTGTTCGTTTTCTTTTTATAAAAATCATTCAACAGTTTCTGTAACAAAACACTGAAAAACGTGTGCTGAGTAAGAATCCCTGTATCTTCCCTATAACTGACCCTAACTTCTGAGTGAGCTGTTGCATTCTGCTTAATCTCTCATCAGTTATTTCAGTGTTTGGGGCCACACAGTTTAGTTTTGTCAAAAGGCTGGGATATTCATCTTTAAAGAAGACTTATGCAGTTCAAATTCAGTTTCTTTAATGTAGGAATGCTTGTAAATTTTTTTCCCATTTGGTTACAGGGAGAATTTATTTCTATTAAAAAAAAAAGTCAAAACCATTTGATTTAAATATTTGGCAAAAGAAGGAATTTTAAATAATGCCTTCAGAAGATTACTGAATGGGCCAATGTCTTCTCTTTTTCCCTTGATTCTCACTGCATTAAAAGCTGTGTGGAAAATAGATGAATATCACCAAACTTTCAAAATAAAAGCGAATAAAAGCTGGTCAAAACCTATGGGGAAATTAAGAGAAACCTTTTGACTTCAGCCCAGTAAGAGAAAGATTAGCTTTGAAGAAAATGACTGAGATGGGAGGATTTTGAGGGAATCAGAGGCTTTTTTTTTTTGTCATGCAAGTTCAGATTTGCTTCAATGTCTCTGATTCTCTGAAGGCTCTGTAAAAAGTTGGGGATGAAGCTACCTGGCTTTGGAACGGGACAGCTTTAACTAGAAACATGCTTTTTGTTTGGAAAGTTTTAGATGGCTGCTGCTGGTCTAATGGAAATGGGCTTAAGAGGTGTTCTACACTGGATCTCGAAGTTGCTCTCCAAAGTTCAATGCTGAGTAAGAAACTCGAGAGCTGCAAAGAGGAGAGAGTAGCTCCTCCTCCAGAAGAGGTGTAACAGAGACTCTGGGTGAAGCACTTGGCATTGAGGGGAAGTTTTGGCAGACAGACCTGTCCTCAAGCAGTTTTTGGTCAGTATGTGATTTGTCATTATGTCTTTGGCCAGCCCATGGTAGTTTACCCTGGACGGAGACTAAACCAAATTTTTTGTTGCTGTCCGGTTCACTGAGCGCTGCCTGTTGTGAACACGTAGTGAGCATGGTGTGATTTATGTCACTTTAAGGCTGGATCAAAACACTACAGAGGGTGAAGTCAAGATTATATAGACCTCTCTAATCATGACCTTCCCTAGCTTTGGAATGCTTTACTTGTATGTGCAATTATTGCTACAATCATTTTGCAGCCTTAATAACCTTCTCTTTAGCATACTCATTTAATTATGATTTTATATTTTATCCCTTCTTCACGCAGGAAGATATGGGTTTTTGCTCAGTAGCAGTTTGTTCAGATTCCTTAGTCTAATTAAATGAGGAAAAAAAAAAAAAAAAGCAATCTGGGAGCCATGACCCACAGTACATGAATAGAAGACTCGAACTATTTGTATATATTTTGTTTTTTCTTTGATTCATGTATGTGTTTGCATGCATAAGTTATAAAAAAAAACCCTCTTTAATATTTATTAGTTCAGTTTTTATATTTAGCTATTTGTCTTTTCCCTTCTCTCTTCTTCCCCTCCACCCAACAATTTTTGATCACTATGGAATGAAAAATATCACTGAACCGTATGTAAACTCTTGGAGCTATCAATGCAAATTCCTCACATTTTTCAGGGGAGGAGAGTTTTTGGCATGCACCATCAGTCTGTGTGATGTCTTTATCTTCCCCAATGTTGCAGTTTGTTTAATGGTTTATTTTGTTTGGCATTGTCCACAAAAAAATATAAGTGCATGATAACTGTCCTTACTGATGCAGCGTTCCTCTTCCAGCAATTTAACATAGAGGCTTCTAACACTAAACCAAATGCTGCACAAAATCTGCTATGGAAACAGCTCTCTGAACAGCTTGAAGAGTAGGTTGCTGTTATGCTAAAGCATTGTAATTTGTAAGTAAGATTGTGAGCTTAGCCTTTCTATTTCCTTTAGTTTCTGATATCTGGATTGGAGGGTTTTATTGACCAATAGCAGGAAATCATTTCAGATGCAGTTGTGTAGGAGTAAAGGGGGACACATTTGCCTGTGTGATGTTCTGAAGAGGCAATTTTTTGGGGGAGAAGTAATAGATAAGTCTTTCTTTGGAGCTGCAATGTTCTGCAAAGAATGAATATTTCTCCTCTTGTCTCTGTGTTCTGTGAGGAACCAAGGAAACATATTAGAGGAGGTAAATGCAAAAAGCACCTGCAACCTTTCTTCACTGGCTACTACTGCTGGGCTGTTGAGAAATATCACTGCAAAGAAGTTTCTTTCGAAAAAGGACAGGAAAATAGTGTGTTACACTCTTTAAAAATCTGGAGTGAAGAAAGGGATGAGAAAAGTTTCTAGTTCTTACTATGTAGTGTGGCAGCCAGAATATTTTCCAGATCAAAAGACTGAAGATCTATGAATATATTAAAAGATGCAGTTGCCACTGATGTGGCAGCAGCATGAAGTGTTTGATGTATAGACATGTATTTATGCAAGGAAGTTGAGAAATCTCTCCACTAGTGCTGATCAGTATGTGCAGAATGGTAGTGCATAAAGTGGTTATTGCTGCCTGATTTAGACTGAATCTATATTCCCTCCTCCCCTTCCTCACTCACTGAAGTTACTGTATTTTCTCAGCAAGGCTTCACTTGGAGCCATGACTGTTCCTGAGTGCCACTGCAGAGCTTGAAATGACAATTCAGCAGCAAGGCCGAGCCACTTTCCAGTGTGGTGCCATTTACAATGATCCCAACATGATGTTCTTGCATTAGGCAGCCTGGTCATTTCAACACCAGTATTAATATTTAATGCAGTACTGCAATGCCAGATCACTGAATTTTCTTTTGCACCAGATGTTTCTTTTGTAGGAGATGTTATTTAGAGTGAATTGGAATTTTAGTTTCACTTTATACAATTTAAATTCTAGTCTTGTCAATGCCAACCCTTTCTTGAGGCAATCTATCCATTAACTACTCATTTTTCAAGGAATGATATAATGCCTTTCCAGATTATTATTACAAAAGCAGTCTTTTTCTCAGATTTAATTGTTGCTTGCACATAAGCAATCATCCAGCCTTCTTCCTACTAAAGAAATGGTATTGTTATTAAATGAGCAGCAGGACTGAAGTCACTCCTCTTGAAGATAATGTCCATTGTTGACAATGCAGTTGAGTTCCTGTTATCTTGCTGAAGTGAAACATGAAGAGGAAAGCAGCAGATCAATGCTGGTTTTTTGTTTCACTAAAGAAAATAATTTTAGCCTGGAAAAGAAAGTTGAATTCCTTTGATCAGTGCCATATGCTTGAGTTTATAATAGGCTTTTGTGTTCCCACTTAGCTGGATCAGATTGAAAGTTGGATAATTATCAGTGAGGGTTAGAAATAAAATAATCAGTTTGCATGTCAAAATATCTTCATTTTTATGTCAGTCATGCTGTCTTTCTGGTACAGTGAAAACTGGTTCTGGGTTTAACAGCAACAGCACAATGAACAAACTTAAACCCTTCCCTAGCAGTTGGTTATTTTGCCTTGTGGACAAGGGAATTAGAAAAAATATTGCCAACTATGGCTGCTGTGCTGGTATTAATGCTGAAAGGTTTGCATTGGTAAAAATTTTAAGCACACCCCACTAAAACAGAGACTAATCATGATGTAAATATTCCATTCCTATTTATCTTCATTTTTTCAGAGTAACATTCACATGTGATCTACACCATCTTCTCATCCACATCTATGGAGTTTGACCAGAATTATTATTTCGGTGTTAACTTTGGATGCTCAAGCAAGAGGTTTAATTGACTCAGACAGTTGCATATTTTGGAAACAGATCAGCAAGTCTCCTTGGTGTGCCAGATTCAAGACGAGTTCATTGACATTATCTATACTGATGTAATAACATTTATAAAGGTACCAGCAAATAGTGCTACTAAATGTCCTACTATGTGCCTTTACTTTGTAACCACCATGAATTTAAAAAAAAAACCCACCCAAAATCAAAATAAACAACACCCCCCAACTGCCTCAAACAAAGCAAAAAATCAAATCCAGTCATTTTAATGGTTTCGCAACAGTAAAATTTTTGCATCAGAATTTTTTGCAAAAGAGGCAAGAGCAAACATCTGGTCTTGTAGCTGTTGTCACCCACGCTGTTGCTTCATTAAGAGTCTGTCCAGGTGATTTTGTCTTGGGGAGTGTGAGCCAATATTCCATGCACCTGCTTCTAATTAGAGCTTCTGGTTGCTTAAGGAACATTATGACCTAAAGGCTCTTATAAAACCAAGAATATCTAAGATACATGAGGGGAGCACTAAAGTCTCCACTGAGATTGTGTTCTTTGTACTGTTTTATTATATAACATTAAGCTAAGCTCCAGCAGTCGTAGGTGTTGGGAAAAGATAAGAGATTGTTGCTGTGTGTGATGGGTATTGCCATGGAAATACTGTTCTCCAGAAGGAATGAACCTCCTTCCACTGTGCATTATAGGCTACTAATAAAGCATATTAAATAAAAGAAAAAGGAAAAAAAAAAGGCAAATTAACTTACTTGAGCAGTAGGCAATAATAAATGGTTTTTAGAATATTGAAATAAGATATTGGGTTGAATTGCATTTCTTCTATGATGGGCAATAACACAATTATGAGATGCCTTTGGACACTTTCCAAAACTCATTTGGTGAAGAAGGGCAGTCTGAGTTTGGAACATTGTAATTAATTTCATAAAGTCGGTGTCCTAGAAATCTTCAATACTTTGAAAAAAGAGTGGGACTTCCCCCCTGCCACCAGATTTCAATTGTGTATCTATTATCCAATAGGATAATATAATAACTTTTAGATATTTCACACAAACTAAATCATAAGTAATTAATGGTAGCTAAAAATTCTGTAATAATTTGTGCAGTTGGGATGATTGTTTTCTTCCTTCTGGTTTTTAATTTGGGTAAGAGTAGATGGCTGTGGTTCTTCAGTAAATGAATACCAGAATCAATACAAGTGTTTGGGAAGTGTTCATTAGTGGAAACGTTCATTATTTTTCATTCTTGGCAATTCCATTTACTAATATCTGAAAATAAAATTCTTTCCCTGATTTTCTGTCACACTGCTTAGAAAGCCTAAAAGCTGTGTTCAGACAGTTCTTAAGAGTTTTATTTGTTTCACTGTTCTTTATTTTCATGTTAAAAATACTGAAAGAAGGATGAGAGCAGAGATGTAATCAATCTTATTCTCCAGTATGCTGACTACACCTTGGAGTTTGTTTGTTGACTGTAGTGAGTTTTGGACTTCATAAAACAGGGAAAGATGTTTAATTCTTCTGTTTTCTGTGCTCTACTGTATGAGAACAAATGGATTAAAAAGCCAGTATACATAAATAATTTTGTTGCTCTAGCTAACTGTCTGCAATTGCTGTCATCACATATTACCTAAGGCATGTAATTTATCTGTGTTCGAATAAGTACTAGGGAGACAATCCTGGTTGCCTCAACAAGGATAACAAGAGGAAGGCAAGACAGTTCTTGCTAATGAAGTGCTGGTTTTATATGGAAGTCAGTCTGATTGTTGACAATACTTTTAAAGAATTGTTGTTTAATTGAGTAAGTTCATCATTACTATTCCATGTTTACTGATTGTGTCATGATCCCAACAGGCATATCAAATTCCTAGTGGCACAGTAATAATTCTAACATTTTAGGAATGAGAAAAGATGCTGCTTCATTGTGATTGGGATAAATGCAACTGTCTTGGGATAAAGGAGTTCTTCAGCTATCAATTCCTTCCCTCTATAAACATGTATTATTTTAGTTATGTTAATTTTCCCCTCTATTTCTTTGCTGTCTTTTACGACTGACAAAAGACATCAGCTACTGACATGCATATAAGATATGCAGAAGCAGGATCCTGAATTTTGAGAACTGACAAACAAAAAGGAAAGAAATCTAAATTAATGCATTTCCACAAATCCTTACAGATCAGTCTTTAAAAGACAAATTGCTTTTGCCTTATTTTTTTCTCCCTGGTACTTTTACCAGTTCTTTTAGGTGTGCCCTCTAACTGTAAAAAAACAAGCCAGATCCCATTTAGCAGCCCTTGCCATTTGTTAGAATTCTGGACTCCCAATTCTATGAAGTGCAGACTGTATCCACATCCTTTTATTAAAGCAGGCAGGAAAATACTGTGCTGTGTAGCTTTTGTTTTATTCAACCAATTTTTCCAAGAGAGCTTTAAAAATGCTTAACTCGTTATAAAGAAGGAGTGCTGCAAACACATTGTGTACTGCGAGGCGCTGTCTTCCTCTGAAGTACTTCCATACCCTGGTTGCCATGGCAAGAGAGAAAAAGAATAAAAAATTCCTGTAGCGAATACCTTTATAATTCCAAAATCATCGCTCAGCAGGGCTGTGTGCTTAATAACTCATAAAAATACTGTGGGTTTTTCAGAAGCTGCGAGGGAATTTCTCCCCATCTCTGCCTCGTCCCGTTCAGCCGATTGCACACCCTGCCGATGGGCAGTGGTGGCCCCCGTTGGTGAGGGGGTGTTGGTGATGGCTGATTTTTGGCTTTGCTGTGGGTGTGAGCATGTTGAGACCCTCAGGAGAGCAGAGCTGCTCCCCTGGCCGTGCAGGCAGGTGGGATGGAGCAGAGCTGCTCCAGCAGTGGGAGGAGAGGGCGGCCACTGCCCTGTGCCTCCTCTGCATGGAGGAGGAGAGATGGGGGCAGCACGTCTTTCAGCTTGAGGATGAGTTTTTTGGCAGCCTCCTTTTCAGGGAAGGGTCCCTGAGCCCACACTGCTGGTGGCTTCCAGGAAGGCTGAAGATGCCACCTCTCAGTCACCATCTTTCAGTGACACGAGCTGTCCCCTCTGTGCCAGGCTCCAGCTCACCCCCCTTCTGGCATCCTAGCGGGCCTGAATATCCCTGTGTTATGCTGTGTACAAATACACAAGATTTTCAAAAGCTCTGGGCTTTATGCTGGAACTGGGGCAACATTTTTACTTAAGGTATTTGAATACCTTGTTTTGAATTCAGGGTACAGATCTCCAATATCCTGACTACTTTAAAAATATCCCAAGTCCCCCTAAGCCATAGGAATGCAAGTTTTGAAGCTTTTCCAGAGAAGCCTGACCCAGGGGCACTGGTACCAAATAAATCATGTTAGTACTTGGAGAATTTTGCAGAGTTCAGGCTGAGACCTGCAGTAGAGTGATGGCATTTTGAGACTTTCAGTGATAGATGACAGTGCCCACAGTCATAGCAACTTGATGCAGCATCCTACTGCTAGCACCATCTGCTACAATTTTTAAATATAGAAGGGGATTTTTCTTAGTCAGCATGTTTCTGTCAAAACGAGCTCTTCATAGGCCTAATCTGAATGCCACTGCAGAGATTTAAACTTCATCACTGTTCTAATGGAATAACCCAGTCTAATCTTTTCAGAGTGTTTGCTTTTTCTTAGCAAATGGAATCAATTTTTACTCTTCAGTGATTTCTGTGGCTGTCTGCACTTATGTCTAAAACATTTCCTGTCTTTGCACTATCATTTGTATTTCCATCAAGAACAATTTTAGGGTCTAAGAAGTCATTAGCTGCTGAAATAAGAGGAGAGCTGCCTTTTTGCTTGAATATTTCTACCACAAAGTAAAATGTGTGAGGATGTCATCAAACAGCCTACTTAGCTTCATCTCACCCCAATTTTTATTTAATGGGTGTCCTCCAAAATGCGTGTGAAAGCAATGCTAAAGGCATGGCAGCTTTCTGCAAAATGCCAGGTAACTTTTCTAAGATTGTTTAAGCATCTGTCACCTAGGAATCATGATGGTTAAAAATATTACAAAACATTCTGAAGGTCACAGATGAAAATACCCGTTTGTATAATATTGCTTGGTGGTTGTTAGGATAGTGCTGTGCAGGTTCTCATCCCTCTCTGCTTATTGTGCCAGCAAAGCTTCTTGTCATCTGAAACTACCATTGCTCACACTATCCCATGCATCTGTACTGGTCACCTGCATGGAAAAGGGTCTGTTTCTGAACATGAGGATAAATAGACTTGGGGGCAGCAGCAGTACACACTGCAGGAAGCATTTTTTCCCTGAGCTGACAGAAGGCTTAGGCCAATACAAGCCATCAAACAAGCTGGTTCAATCTACTGGCTGCATTTCCTCCTCCCTCCCCAGGAGACAAAACTGCTCTGTTCACATCTGAAACCTTTTACAGGCAGGCTCAGAATGGGCTCAGGCAAAGGCCAGGGTGGAGACCCACTGCTCATTTGCCCAAGTCTGCAAGGCACACTGATCTTGGAAGGAATGCACAAGCTGTCCTCGCATTCAGTCTTTCCCTCACCTCCTCCCATGTCCTTTGGACCCCAAGGAAGGTGTGACACAATAGGGATGTCCCGCAGGGTTGACACCCGCACGCCACTTCTTCCTCTGATTGTTCCCCCACAGCTGTTCTGCAAACATTTCCTGCCCTTCCTGCCCCTGAGTAGCAGCTCAAGATACCAAATGTACAAGGAATTGCTCACTGTGTAAGTGAAACAGAACTTTACAAATGTATGTGGTGTTTGCACATCTTAGGGCTTTAGCTCGGTCTACTGAAGGAAGATTTTATATTTAATCTTTGTTAGGATTTTGCTAAGAAGTTGGTTATTTTGCCAAGATGAGTGCCTGTTTGTCTTCTCAAAATGTTTTAGGGTATGGTTATACTGCATTGACCTGAAATGCCTCAATAATTTGAATAGGTAAACGGATGACTTGGAGCTTGAATTTATTTGTGTAGCAGTCCATAATGCTCCTTCCTGAGCTGTTAGTTCATCCTGCAAACATACACCTTGTTTAGATGTTGAACTGAGAATTTAGTTGTATATTAAATAAAGAGCTGCCTGAAAAATAGCTACAGTAATCATTCTTCATAGATACATATCATGTCTGACACATAAAATAATAGAACAAAGTCACAAGCTGAAGCCTTGGACAGCAGATTAAATGTGTGACTAATAAAGCCTGAAAGCCAAGATTGGTGACAGACATTATGTTCATCCTGGCCAATGTGAGTTTAAGAAGCCAGAGATTATTTTATTTGAAGAGCCTTAATGAGGAAGAGTGAGAATCACTTGCCAGCAGAACAGTGTGGTAGATTCTCTTTGTTGTGGACTTGTCAGACCTGGAAGAGGTTGACGCTTCAATGTCACTTGCTCTCAGAATTAGCACATTTACAAAATAGAAATAACAAATCCTATTTTCCTGCATCTTCTGTTCAGCAAATCCCTCTGCAGATACCATTTGTTTGTTTGGCTTTTTATCTTTGTGAGTTAGCAAGTTTTAGCCTTGAGTAGCCTAAGTTAGTGCTGCAGTGAGATGGAAGAAAAACTCTCCAAGAGACGTGACTGCCATGAAATATAAGGGCAGGAAGTGTAACCATTGAAGCTAATCTCTGAATTTTGTTCTAATTTTGAGATTTGAATTCAGTGTTAGCCCAATACAGTATGTGACTGAGTAGGGCTCAGTATCTGGATTTTTTCAGAAATCTGCTGTTAAATTTCTTATAACGGTGTTATGCACAGGACAAGTATGGAGGGCCAGAGGGCAGAAGGAATGAATGATTATCAGCTACTCATGATAAAAGGAACCTCAGATAACCATATAGTCTTCCTTTCTGTGCACTTGTTTTACTTTTTTGCTTTGCTAGAATTCTAGTCTGGTTTCAGGCAGCCAGCTCAGGTTTTCTGTGCTTGCCTTTCTGTTTCAACAGAGCACTAATGTAAGAGTACCAAATGCATAATCTGAATGGTGGGCAACTCTATGAAACATTGTGAGAGCCAAGATAAGCAATATTTCTTTAAATCTGTACACTATTGTTCATCTATATAAACCATATTTGGCACCAAACAATTAGTTGAGTGGTTGGAAACAATTTCTGTAAGCCTGCATGGCAATGACTGCAGTTCCTGGCAAAATCAGAATTCTGACTCAAGTGGTCCATCACAATTCCAATCATGATTCCAGTTCAAGGATTTTAGCAGTTAAGAGCTCAAATATGATATTCATAAATATGAAGCACATATTTCTGTCTGTGAAGATGGCATTTCTGATCTAGCCTTCCTATTGACATTGTTACATTTGGTTAAGATATTTTTATCTGAGAATGCTGAGCTCTGGTAAAGTTGCAATGAATGTTGAACTTGCAAGGAGCCCACAGGTGAGCAGCCATGGGTTTCACTGACTTATCAGCTCTCTGACTTGGAGAGCAGTTATTATGCAATGAATTCCTGGGGGATCTCCATCAATCCTGGCCACCTCAGGCAGCTGCAGCACAGACAGGAGCTGCATTGCAGGAGTGAGAACTGGAGTGGAGTTGATGCTGCCTGACACAGATGATCAAATGATCAAATTGCAGGTGATATATAGTACACATTTTACAGCTCTGCCTGCTGTGAAATGTTTGGGGGAAGCTGAAATCTTCTAGATGATTCCAGGAAGGAAATATTTTTAAAGCTACACCACTGATGGAGACATGATAATATATTGCTTCCATATAGCTCCTATCAGTAAATTATAGCTGTAAGAAAGTTGCTAGGGAGATAATACTGGACACTGAAAGATTCATATTTTTGAAGCAGTTGTCACTAAACTGACAGCTGCAGTACCATATATCTTGGTATATTTGCTTTTGCTGGGTGATACAAAGATAAATAGACAAAAGGGAAAAAATATTTCTGCTTGTGTATTGTTAGGTATCAGTAAGTGGTCTTTGAAGAGCATGTGTCCTTAATTTCTGGAGCACAACATTCTCTAATGCATAGCTTATGAGTTCAGTTACTTCTGCATTTAATTTTTATTAGTTTTCTATTGGTGTTTTATTTCCCACCTACTGCCCATCATACACATAAATTATGTCAATGTCCAATTTTCAGTCTCTGATGAAAACATACCATATTCCTGTGGAGTTTTTTTAAGGTTCAAATCAAGGCTACTAGAATTGTTACAAACCCCTTTTGAGGCAAAAGGAGAAAGTTGATCCCTAAAAACTGTTACTGCCTTGGCACATTTCAAACTCTGAAATCCCATTGATTTATATCCTTTTACTAAGAAGGCAAGTAATGATGGAAATATTCATGTGTTCAAATTTTTTAGTAAGTATACACGTTTATCTGGGGAAGAGTTCCAAAATGCAGGTACTTTCCTAAGCTTTACACGAGGCTTTCAGCTGCGTTCTTGACTAGAATCCTCTCCATGTTCCTGCCTTGAGCAGACAAATTTTGCTATTCAAGAGCATACCAAAATCACTCATTTTTTAATCCAAATTTGGCTTGTGCTCTGGTGTGGAAATCTGAATTGGTTAACAGTAGGACACATTTGTTCTTAGCTGGTGCACCAGTTTATTGTCTGGGTAATGACTATAAGTGGGAGAAGTAAATTTCATAGTTCTCTATTTTTTATTTTTGCTTTATAGAACCTTGTGGGGCATTAAAATTATCCCGATTTTACCCTATGAACTCCAGTAGAGCACTGCTGGATTAAGACCACTTATATTTTAGAATTATTTATTTGGATGATTCAGCAGACTTGTCTCCCAAACCACCAGGGTGATTGACAGATCATGCTCCTTGGAACTCATCTGCACTTTACAAGTCTGTTCATGAATGCTTGTCTGTCCCCAAAAGATATAATGAATCTTTCTACTGCTATTTAGGATCCTATTATTTGTACTCACTTTTATGACCAGTCATGCTAAAAGTAACATTTTCAGTGTACAATTTCTATACAAAGTTAATCACAAAATAATGAGGAAGAATCAAGCCTATAAAAAATGGATTATGGAAAATTTGTATTTTTCATTTTAATTTGCTGTTGAAAATGCACATGGATTGGAATAATAATTGGGTTCATGACAATTCTCCTAATGTAATTCTACCCATGATGACATCAAAAACTCAAAACTTGGCAAGAAGGGGTTTTAAAATTGGTTCTCTGTGCACTTACTGATGGACAATTTCTCAGCTTGTGATGATTGTTATGGCTATATTTGTACATTGTTTTGTTTTAATTTCCGCCATTTCTGATAATAAATTCAGTAGCAGAAATACAGGATCATTCTTGTGATAATACATTCAAGTGGCTCTTTCCTAGAGTGGTGTCAGTGGACTTTGTAGCAGGCCTCTGTACTGGGGTTAGAAGAGGCTTGACTTTCTATTTCTGGTGGATTTTCCAGGTGGAAGTACAGGTGCCTGGGCTTCACACCCTGTGCTCAGTGAGCCTAGGAAGGCCTGAGGCTCTGGAATGAGGAAAATACATGTTTGTTTGGCTTGTGAAACTCCAAATGAGTCCTGCCTACACTATCCCAACCTATTTGGGGCCATCTATGAGTCCAGCTAAGTGTTATTTTTATCCCCTAGAAAGAATGACAGCAGCTACAGCTGCCTTTGTCACACAAAATGCTCTGTTCTTAATCAAAATCAAAAAGGTTTACTCACAGCTGGGTGTTTGCTTTGCTTTCTTCAATATAAATTGCAGTCTAAAAATGAACTTTGGAGAAAGACATTGCATCTTAGTGAAATGCCTCCTATGGATTTTCTTTTTTTTATTATTTTGTATTGAATGAGAGGTTGTCAAAATTGATTTGTTTCTATGGAGTTTTACAATACAAGTAAGTTATCAAAATTTTTAACAAACTAGTTCACTGCTGCTGCCACTGATTTCAGTATAGTGTGACGTTAAAATTTCAGGGCCTTTTTCTGTTTGTTCCAAGTGTGAAGGCTGTATTGTACATATTATTACATTTGCAGTGTCAAGTGTTAAAAAATTTTCCATTTTAATGTTACTTTTATAGCTTAATAGCTTTTACAACTTCCATTTCTATTACATGTATATTATTAATACTTTCTAGTTACTGTAGCACTTTTTTCTCTGAGTTCTTTGATTCCTTTAAGTGCAGGATAGCTCTCCTTTGTGAGTATCACTATCTTGTGAAATTTTGGTTTGCTACCTTTTTGGAGAAAGAAATTAATGAAGAAATGCAATGTCTTAAGGTCTTGAATGCTGTCTTGGAAAAATGGGTTTCCTCAGTCTTTATCCCATGCAGATACTATCATGGTATATGTGTAAAAAAATAGATGGAAAGGCTGTAGGATTTTGTTTTGCTTTGTATAATGTTCCACCTTCCTATTGTTTGTCTTGGCAACCTTAGCAAAGTTTTTCTAACATGTTTTTTCCTGTTGTTGCCTATAATGTATGACTGAATGACTGCACTTATAAAAATATAGTTTTCCTTCTTTTTTTTTTTTTCTGTTGTTGTCACTTAAATCTCATTTATTGTTTGTCTCAGTTATGTTGAGGAAATTATTTCCATTTTGCAATAAATTCAGAGGATGAGAGCATTTGCTCTGACATTATTTTTTTTGTTCATCTGACTAGCTTACATAATACTGTATGGCTTATTTTTTGTGCTGCTTATTGCTTGCAAAAGTTTCAGGAATGTTGATTTCCTCTATGTGCTTTGTTCAAACAACTATGCAAATAATTCCTCTGCCTGAAAGTAAATGAAAAGTTTTTTTGTGCTGTTTTTAGACATCTGTCTCCAATGGCTTGACAAAAATTCTGCTGGAGCCCATGAAAAATGGAAATAAATTCCTACAGCTTAGTCAGTTTTCTGGGATAGTGGTGATCTGTGACAAGGATGGTAGAGTCCTGTCTCCTAAAAAATGTTTCTAAACCATCAACAGATTCTACACAAGTCCAGAATTTTTAGCCTGTTTACGGTCTTGTCCTGTCTCCTAAAAAAAACTATTTCAAAACCACCAACAGATTTTACATAAGTCCAGAATTTTTAGCCTGTTTGTGGTCTTAGATCTTAGGGGAATTTAATTTGGCGATGCTGAGATACACGTGGATTCTTTCAGTAACAGAATTCAAATTAGAATTATTAACTAGAAATAGATAGGTATGTTTGAGATTCAAAACCCCAAATAACAATAATTAATGTTTCAAATATGTGTCAGTAAACAGCTCCCCATTTCTCTTTGCTCTGGTGTTTCCTAGCAACTGCTGTGTTTCTCTGAACCTGTGTTGCCTTGACAATAATTGTGGCATATTGTACATCTATACAGGGAATTTTGTTCAGAGGGCTTTACAGGCCAAGAGTGTATTTGTGAAGCATCCTTGAAATGCAGCTGTTATGTGGTAAAAATGAAAAGTGAGCAGACAAGACACTATGGCATGATGTGGTAAGAGGGATGGGAGAATATGAAAGAGGAGTTGGGGCTAATGCTGGCAGGGATCCCTTTACATGTAACAGAGAGAAAGTCTGGCTAAAACTCCCCCTTTCTCTGTTCAGGTGAGCAAGGTGCCTTTGGATGGTGAGGGAAAGCAGATGAATAGACAATGTTGTTAGGGCATCATTTGAGCAGACCAGTGAAGGTCGGCTAAGTTATTGTTATTGCTGCTGTGTTCTTGGGGAATGTTACAAACCCCTTGTCCTTCTGCAGGCTAAGCCCCTTTGCAGGCTGTGTTGCAATTCTGAACACCCTCCCCTGCAAGCCCTGCTCACGCTGTGTGTCTGGGTTCCAGCTCTCTGCACTGTTAGGATCTGCCCTCTCTCTGGGGAGCTCTGACTGCCTCTCTCCCTGGCCTTGACAGCTCCACATCATGAACAAGCAGCTCTTGTATCCCATCTGCCTGTGATTTGGGTTTAAAAGAGACAAGGTGCTGTCTTTCTTGAAATCTAAATAACATCACCCAACATTTTGTACTTTGGGTATCTCACCAAGCAAGTTGCTTTAGGTTTCTGTGTTTCTGTATTCTAGTATTAAGAAATTAATACTTTTGCTGTTACCTGTGGATCTGGCCAAAGACTTGCACACATTTCCCAATTCAGGGAAAGAAGATTTTTTGTTCATGGTAGCTATTGGGTCCAGACAGAGAAATTCTATTGCTTTTCTTATAGCTTTTTTTATAGCTCCTCTATCACAATTCTTCATTAATATCATCTATCTAGTTTTCTAGACATTCTGTTCTTAGGAGGCATTAAAAAGCATTAACACTCAGATGCTTTTAATTGTTTCTTTCCATGTTTGCAGTTTTTCTTTCTTTCCATTTTTGTTTGTCTCTTTTCATTTTTTTGAGCAGAAAGCATTTTGAAGCCTAAGGCTATTGGTCTGGAACTGCTCATCATTTAGACAAATTTGCTATGGATTGTGATTTAACATTTTGCTTCCTATATTTTCTTCAGTGGAATTATTGCTGCTTTGCATCCCATTTAGTTGTAGATTTCCTGTCTCTTATCAGATCACAAGACTTCTTTCTGAGCTCTGAGTCTTTTAGTAGCTCTCCGAACTTCTGTCATTTGGGATGCTAAAAAGTAGGTTGAAATTTCAAGGCTAATTTGTTACAGAGAAATCCATGAAAGGTGAATAATTCAGCAAACTCCTCTTTCCATCACAAACCCATTTTAATAACATGAGCATTGTTAAAGTTTAGTTTATGAATCTATTACAGACTGCAAGCTGGTTTGGCACACTACCCTAGAAACACTGCCTTGAAATCAGTTCAAGAGCTGAAAATAGGTGTGCAATGAGGATTTGAACACAAAACCATGAAAATATTATGGGTTGTTGTCTGATTAAGCTACATGAAATGGCTTATCATTTTGGGGCTACGTATACCATATATTAGCATTAGTGAAATGTCTTTCCACCTTTGGGAAACAAAGCAAAGCAACAACCAAACCCTGCCATGGTTTGCATGTGCTGGAG
The DNA here is from genome assembly GCF_017590135.1 of Pyrgilauda ruficollis. NCBI lineage: Eukaryota > Metazoa > Chordata > Aves > Passeriformes > Passeridae > Pyrgilauda > Pyrgilauda ruficollis. The sequence continues at coordinate 7,696,275 of NW_024509210.1, read as the reverse complement.
TGTCAGCTGAGAAGACAAAGCAAGGAAAGCAATTGCTTGGGGAATTACTGCTGGCTCAGATGCCGTGGCTAACAGCAAATGAGCTACCACAGCTGCTTCTGTAGCCTGCTCTGCTGACTTTTGTGCTGAACTGTTTCCACCCTGTGATTAATGGTGAAGTTTATCTTATGGAGCCGTCTTTTTGACATCTTTCACTTGTACAGCAATCACTTTAAGGGAAAAAAATTAAAAAAAAAAGGACTTAAATTGGCCCCTTTATTTTTGTAATCAGGAACAGGATGCCCCAGCTCTTAGCTCAAACTGACCCATTATGTACACTTGAGAAATGAGTCACGGTCAGAACCTCTCCAAACAGGTTCTGGTTGGTGGGAAGACAGACCAACTCAAATTCCCAGATATAAACATGCTTCAATGTTTTTGTATGATAGTGAGATCCAAAGCAGCATGGGAAGTACTTTGAAGTTCTTGGTTTAGAGTTCTTAGATCTGCTAAAGTGATGATAACTTTGGGATGTGTTTTTGGTGACATGGTGACACCATTAGATGTGTCAGTTAATGCAGCATGCTAGGTACTTTGCTATTGAGGAAAAGTAAGGAAGTTAATTTTCAATTCTAGTGCACTCCATCTACATTTTCAGTCCATTCTTTTTAGAGCTTGATGTTGTTATAATGTTGTCCATTCTTTTCCTCATAATCTATTATCTTTGTTTCATAAATATATTACTGAAAAAAACAATTACTTTGGAGCATGCTGAGTTGTTTCAAATTATGCTGTCTTTCCTTCAATGTGTGTTTTCTTTTAAGGTATAGACCAAGGCTCATGCAAGGGTTTCTGACTCTTTCTCTGGTGTCTCTCTAATTCTGTATGCATGCTGTGTTTGAAATGTGCCACCCTCCCGTGTGAGAAGCTAATGATGGAAAGCCCCAGGCTGGATAGTGCAGATCTCCCTGCTACTATTCATGATTGATTCTGCTGTTTTGTTTTCTTCTCTGCCACTCAAAATGCCATTTCCAACAGCTGTATTTCTGACTTCCTATCTAAAGTATTCACTTCTAAACAGAGATTGCACCAACTGAACAAAAACCGAACCTTTACATCAGTCAATAGACTGGTGAGGCCTTATTTTTCCACGTGAATGATTATGATTGTGTAAAATTGAAGAGATGTAGATTCAGTTCCCTTATTAGAATTTGCCTTCTGCATTTGCCCAGAATAAATTTTAATTCTGTTACTAAATTCCAGAAATATCTACCAAAATAAGCTACTTAGAGGAGCAAATATTCTATCACAGTTATGCTTCTGCTTTCATTGCTTTTGGTTTTCCACAAGGGAAATGCTTCTTGGCTACAAATTTAACAGATGAATTGCAGAGAACTCATTTCTGATTTACAGCAATCTCTTCCATGAGATATGCAGAGCACAGGGGTTTCTTCCTCCTTCTGCTGTACCCCACAGTGACACCATCATTGCAATGATCTACACAGCCTGGCTGGGCAAAGAAATTAATTCCAATGCCTTCCACCTTACTGCATTTTAGTCAGCTCAGTTAGTGGGGTGATACAGACTGCCTTGCTTATAGCATTTATTTTGAACACAACAAGTACATTCCAATTAGTTTCTGGCTAGGTGCCTACACAAAACTATAGTCTTTTGGAAAGGGTGGTATCTGGGACAAAGTATTTGCTAGAAGCATCATATAACTCAGCTTCGTTATCATTAATGATACCTATCAAATTGGTCTATAGCAGTGACTGCATGTGCAAACACACATTCTAAAATAATCTGTGTATCTTGCTCTCCATCCTCAGTACCTTCATAATTTTTTAGAATGAGTGAGGACAAGAAATTACAAAGCAAAATATTAGCACAGCAAAAAAAGCACAGATTCTCACAATGCTCTCTTCAATGAACCAAAATGACTGATCTAGTAAGAAGCGAGTTGAAATACAATAATCGTAATAAATTGCAACACTTCAGTAGGATTTATGGAAAAGCTGGTGCTTGAACCCTAATTCTGATTCCAGCATTTGAAACAGTTAAATATTAGAGTTACTGTTCTATATGTTCTAACACTTTCTTGTTCATTATTTATTGTTTGGGGAAGGCTTAGAGCACCACAAAGATAGCAGATAAATAACTTATTGTCATGTTGGTCATGTTCCTCTTCTGTTCCCATTATCATGTAACCACATCTTCATTGTGAATGGAGAACAGACAGGGAAATATGTCTGTGTTTGCTGGATTGTTACCACTAAATAACTCAGCCATGACACAACTCTGACAAAATTGTTCAATATTGTACTCCTATGTAATTTCAGATTAAGATTAATGCATAACTGTGCGTGTGGTTTCCTTGGGGTCTCTCTCTGAAGAACTTGATTTTTTTGGATGAATGTTAAATATAAATATGTCTTTCTATGGTAGGAAACTTTAAAAGTCTCAGCTTGAGGTGTGCTTGTGAAAGGATGCTATTATCTTCTCTATAAAACTGAACCTTTTGGGGAAAATGTAGACTACTACAATAATGAGTATTTGAGATTGCATATTTTAAGAACAAACAACAAATTAAAATAATAGGATAAGACCTGCTTTTAAGTTTGATTTATAGATTTTAGACTTGGTCTAGATGGTTAAGGTTAATATGTACAAGCAACCTAAATTGAAGAGCTGTTAAAAATCTCACAAATCCTTGCTCCAGGTCTGTCTTTGTGAAAGCTTGGATCAGTCTCATTGCAGTTTCTGAGGCTGAAGCATCTAATGGCTTCTTCTTTCTACTAAGAAAGTGATCAGGTACTGCATGCAATCACTGGGGATAGTGGGGAAGACAGCACATTGCAAATAGCCCATTACAAAGAGCAATAAATAAAACAATCACTGGTGTTATGCAATGAAAGCCTTCTGAGTTAGTTAATTCCAGGTTATATAAAGAACTATTGCAGAATTGCAGGATGTTGGTGACCATTTCTCTTGCAGAAGGGGGATGGCACCCCAACCAACCAGAGTGCAAATGCACACTTGGACATATGAACAGGAAGAAAAAGTAAACCAGAGCTCTAATTGTCTGTTGTCTAACTGTGATTCCAAGCTTAATCACCTATGCTTTAAATGGAATTACTTGTGGCTGGGCAGAAAGTGGTTTATTATTTTATTTAGGATTAGTGGTCTGTAGTTTGAAGAGCAATAGGATCAGCAAACTTGCCATGAAGGGAGTTAACAAATAGCTGTGAAGTACTTCAAAATAGTTAACAATAAAATTCATCTAGGGGAGATAATATCTGTTTCCCAGAAGGGATTAAGGGGTTTCCAGGTCTATTTGTACTCCCCGTGAATTTCAGACATTTTAAGAGGGATTAGAAAAACCCTGCAGGTGATGGAGGGGAGCTGGCAAGGTGGAGACCAGAGTTTGGTAAGTGATGGGGTGGCCTCAGGCCAAGATGACACCAAGGGAGGCAACAGCCAAGTCCTGCACTAAGACTAAAAACCACAAGTAGGAAAAAAAAAAAAAAAAAAAAAAGGCAACTGGCTAGACAGCAATGCAGAAGAAAAGAGCATGTGTTAGAAAGGTCAGTGTGTCACTCATGGGCAACAATCATCTCCCTCTGCTCTGCCAGGGTGTGCAGGTGGCAAGGCTGGCCTGACTGTGGGCACTGCCTATAAGGGAATGCAGTGCAAGAGGAAACAGTCCAAGAACTGCAAGAGAATGATAGAAATATTTGGAAAATGTGATTTATGCAGTTTAAGGATGAATTTAGAGACAAGAGCAGAGTTTCAAAAATCTGAAAAATACTGTCATAAAGGGGGAAGTACTCTCATCAAGGGCAGGACAAAAGTTAAGTTGCTTAATTGCAGCAAGGAAGATTTAAGTAACAAATTAAGAATGCAAGTTTTGTAGATCAGGAAGTAAACTGTATTCCTGTCTCCTCAGGAGACTGCAAAATAACTTTCCTTGGAAGTGCTTAAAAATGGATTAGATGGGTATCTGCAAGGACACTAATTCAAAGCAGCAGTTAGCTTAGATCCTCTCTTCACCTTTCCCTTCCAGCTGGGCCTCGCTACATTTCTGTGATCTTTAGAAGAAATTCACTGCATTATTTATTCTGATAGGAATGGCTCTCTTCCATGTGTCCAAAAGAAGGTACCTGAAATTGCAGTTTGGATTGCTATTCTACTTGACACACAGCATTTTATTTTATTTTTTGGCAACTAAATTATAGCAAAAAGTCCTTGGGACGTCAATCTTGTAAAGGACCAAGATACTTGCCAATGTTTTGTGAATACTAAAGAAACTCAAAGTCTTAGTCAAGATTAATTACTCCTCGCTTTTTCTACTGAAAAATAATTTACATCTGAAAAATCTGCTAAAAAAGTATGCAATGCCCAATAACACAAAATAAAGAAAAAATAATTTCTTAACTTTGGAAATGGATGAATGGAATTTATCACAAAATCATATATATATATCTTTATTGGGTATCAGTTATTGAATTTGGACCAGAACAGAGGAGGGAGTTGTACAAATACATTACTTTTCTATTTTCTGAATAAAGTAGTGAAAGTTTGTGGCATCCTTAAATGAAACTTGTAGACAACAGTGTTTTTTGATAATTTACAGGGACAGTTCAGGAAAAAACTTATTAGTTTCAGTAAACTTGATAGCAACTCTAGTTTTCTATCCTCTCATTACTACGTATTTTTGCAGGTGGACTTTACTCCAATTGTTAACTAAATATACCTGCAACTTTTTTAATATTTTCTATTAAATTTAGAGTTTGGTACACAGGATTGTGTCTGGTTAAGATTTAAACCTTTGCAGCACAGACATATTGCGGCACAAAGGTACAATCTTTTACTGAATTAGAAAAGTAATGCATATTTATGAAGGAAAATTAAAAAAAAATCTTAACATTCATTATGGGAGAGGATGCATCAAGACCCCTTTCTTTTATCTATTGTATCCAATGTTAGCAAAAGTCTTAGTTATTAGCAGAAAAATTCCATCAATGCCTGTTAATTTGGAATCTAATAGGAATGTTGTTCCTGGTTAGCTCATGTTGATGGCTGAAGGCAATGCAGGAAAATAGTTTAGAAGTGTGTGATTTACAGGTAGTTGCCAAGGGTTGTTTTCAGACCTGAAAGTACAGCAGTATTGTCTGGAATGGTAATGCAAATCAATGCCCAGGAATATTTTCTTTTGAATTTACTAGTAAGGCATAAACTAGAAGCTTTGTCTTTACAAGGTTTTGCTGTGCTTGAGAAAGCTTTGTCTGCCCTGCTGTACCCTGTTCAAAAAAGCATCAAATGTGGGAGGTTGAAAATGCTATATCCCTGTGTTTCTCCCTACTCTATCAAATCAGTGGTTTGGCAAAATCGAGTAAAAATAAAAGTACAATTAAATGCAGCTGGTACGTAAAGTTACTGCCTCACAAAACTTGTCTGTTTTTTCATGAAATATCAGATGGTCTAATTTAAAATGCATTAATAATTTCTTTGCACAAACTATATGCTGGGGGGACAAATTAAATGAGACAACATCCATCAACAGATATTTTTATTTATTACACCAACTTGAATTCTGTCAGTTGTAAACACACTAATGACTTCTAGTACAGTAGCAGACTGTTTACTTTACCCTAATCTCGCTGAGATGAAGGAAACTCCCATTACAGGCAGGTTTTCCAAATGCATTATCATTTCCTTTTGTGGATAACCACACTAAAATCCCTAATTCTCAGGGGTTAGAGGACTTGGCACACTCTCACAGGGAGGTGTCTCTCTCTGAGCCAATGTCTCAGGCTTGGTTTAGGAAAAGAAGACTCTGCATTTGCTATACCCTTTCTTCCATGCTCTGTGCTTCACCTCAGTTTTTTCAGTAAATAATATTCATAGTAGCCCAAGACAAGTGCAAGACTCACCCAGTTTGCAACACACTAAGGATTGTGGAAGTGTTTTACAGCTCCCCAACTTGAGATCACATTTAGTGAAGGTGAAGCCTTTCTCACAAAGGGCTGTTGAGGCTTTCTTGCTGAAAACAAATGTGCCATCAGTAATGCCTAGGATTTAGTCAAGCAGTAAGTTTGCCACTTTCCCCCACAGATTTAATGGCATAATTGTGAGACTGCAATTGTCCTGACTGGGTTTGATAATCATGAATCTTGCTCTTATCTTTGATCTTTCATCTGAACTATGAGGTGTTACACTGCTCAGATAACACTTGACTTGCAATTAAGGAGAAGGTAATGTTGTATAAATGCAAAAGCAACCCTGCAAAAGGATTTTAATGATACTGGTAAAATTAGAAATATGTTCTTCCCTCATGGTGTTATAGTAATGTGAGTGGAAAAACAGCTTGTGCTACCAATTGGGGTGTGATGGTAAAAGACCATTTTGTTAAGCAAAAGGGGGTGTGTGTCAGGGTGTTGAAGGAGGTTGTTGATGAATTTTGGAGGCAGGAAAAATGACAAAAATTGTTGAAACTTTACATGACAGTTTCCCAGAGTATTTTGATTCTTGAGTGAGATGAGAATATCAGCCTGCAGAACCTGGTATTGAGTAAGACGCCTTGAGCATGCCTGGCAGGAGCTCTGATGGTCCCATCCTCACCTGCTGCAGCTCACAGACTGCTCCGAGGGCACTGCTGCAGTGGCACTTTCACCCCTGTTTCTTTGGTGGCTGGAAGGTGTACATGAAAACACATCTTTTCCTGAATTGCATGAAGAAATCAAGATCTGTGTGCAAAGAAACCATTTGGTTCTCTGCACCTGTAGAATGAACAGAAGCTGCATTTCTACCACTGTTATTAATGTTCTTTATTTGTGCCCACTGGTCATGTGAAGTGCTTGTCTAAACTCATTCTCTATTTGCAATGTGGTAGTAATTATTTGACTAATTTCTTCTCTTTTTTTCATGTCTTCAAACTATCACTGAGGGATGGAATTTTTCCCAAATGTATTTCACAGGGAATTTATCAAATAATTTCATCAGATCATTAACAAGCAATTGTGAATATTTGGGATAGGAAAACTGGCTGAATGTTCTGTCCCAGATGCATGGTCCCAGATCCTGTTTTCACATAGGAGGTGTTTCACTAACTTCCAATAAGGTTTATTCCTTTGCATTTATTGTTTTTGTTACTTTACTGGAAGAGCTCCTTGCTCAATTTGGTTTGGTCTGAATGCTTGCAAGAAGTGAATTCTGTTTATGTGAATTGTGCTGCCAGTAACTTTATTCATCTAGAAATTCTGCCAGTAAATAGACTATTCAGGGAAAATAAACACAGATGCTCATACATACAATGGAGATTAATTTAAACTTTCTACTAGTATTCATAGAAAATTGTTTTCAGTATTTTTGCAGACCTATTCGCTGTAGTAAAATAAAAACTATTTTCCTTGGTGATATTATGACTGGGTGCAACGGATGTTGTGCATATGCTCTTGGTCACTGTCAGAGAGAACCTGGCAAATGTCAGGGATTTATTATTTTCAGTGAAGTTTGCTAGTTTTGGGGGGAAAATTGTAATACTAACTATTTTAGAATATAGTTTTAAAGCTGTATGAAGAACTTCAAGCAGTTTGAGGCCCAAGAGGGCACTTTTTTGTGTTCATTTAAAATTTGTCTATGATTGGGAATTTAATTCCATCAGATCATTCCTTTTGACTTTGATTAAATAGTAACCTCGTGGGCATTTGCATTTGGTAAAGTGATGATTGTAAAATGGCTGCTACTGTCTGACAGCTCTGTGCTCCAGACAGGCACAGGAAATATGGTAGAAAAGAAATTAGGTGAAAATCATTCCAAGTTTGCTCTTTGTCTTTTGTACCATGCTACATAAATGTTTTCCACATACAAAGTAACCTTAGTCATCTAAATTTTAGACACAGGAATTGTGACTAAAACTGCAGATCACTTGAGGCTTCTTTGGTGCTAATTAACTTACTTAGCTCTGTTGGTTGGCAGATTTTAATCACTATAAAAGCTCCTGTGGATATTTTAATTTGTTTTCATTTTAAAAGCAGAAGCATATGGTTCTTTAAAAGATGTGTGGCTTTTTCTGTATTCATTTGAGAAATCATAATTAATGTTTTCATGTGCAAGACATACATTTAGTTTCATAATCACTCATTTTCAAACTTAACCCCTTGGAAACACTGACAGAGTTATGGTGCCAAGAAGAGTCAGCATGTAACTTCATTTCCTGAAAAACTTGCCTTTTTAACCTCAATCAGGGGGAAAAAAGGGTGTTTTCAAGTGTTTCTAACAAAATGACCCAGATAACAGTACAGTCTAAGGTTTCAATATATATTGATAAATTGTTGAAAGATAGGGTTTCTCTCTTTTAATATTTCAAAGTTTGTCCTTTAGTAACAAAATAATTTGAATAACAAAAAATTAGAAGAACAGAATCTAGGGGGTAGCTGGTGTGCCTTCAGACATTCTTCAGATCCTGGCCTCTCTATGCTATTCTTCAGATCCTACCCCACCACCTGTATTAGAAATTGCTACCCAATCCAACTCTAAACAACTCCAATTGTTCTCTAAAATGGTTTTTTTTTTAGTTGAAATAGTTGACATAGACCAATCCCAGTCTTTCGAGATTGCAGGCCCACGAATAATATACCATTCTGTGAGTAGAAGGGTAAAAAAGTAGAAGGGGAAAAAAAAGACCATGATCAGGCAAGCAAATGAAATCCTTCTGGGCATGATTTAACGGTCCATTAATAAAACTATTAATGATCTACCAATGAAGCTTTAGAAAGACATCTCAATATGCTTGTTTTCATGAAACAGACAAGTGTAGAAGTATTCCCATTGCACATTCTGCACGTGTATTAAAGACGAATAGGTTTGCTCATTTCCCAGTTTATTCCATTCTTTCTCCAATTTCATTTCTAGCTTTGTCCTACAGGGCAAGAGTGGGAGTGTCAAAGTTAGGGATATTTCTCCCTATGAATTCTCTGCTATAAGGTTAAGAAAAATAGTACAATCACCATTGATGATTCCAGATTCATATCTTTGAGTTTGCATGTACTGACTGATAAATAAGATTCAAAATATGGTGTCCATGTCTCATTTACCAAGTGGTATTAGGAAGTGATATTTTCAAGTGCAAAAGATGGATTTAACAATGTTTTAATACACTTGGACTGTTTTGAAATTTTATTACGAGGGCATATAAGGTACAGTTTTAGAATGTTGATAGTGAGATGAGTAATATTAATCAAAAGATATTCCCCAGCTCATCCCAAGCCCCAAAACACTGCAGTAAGATAACCTGCAATATTCTGCACCAAAAGAATTCCTTTGCATGGTGGAAACAGTAGGAGGGAACACAGAAAAGAGCACATCCTTACTGGCTTTCTCTCAAATCAGTGTTGTTTGCTGTAAAATATGTGAAGAGACCTCCACGTAGGTGTTTTGGTCTGAGCCCCTGTGGCAGTGCTGGTGCACACCCAGACGAGCTCTGTGGAATCCCGCTGCAGCTGGGCTGAGGCTCTTTTGGGATGTTCTTCCCATCTCTGCTTGAGGGAATGGGTTTTCTGTGTGCTCTGCCAGTATAGCCTGGCTTGCTGATATGCCTGTCATTGTCCTTTGGAGGAAGGAACATGTGGAGAGGAAACGGGGCCTGGGCTGTGCTCGCGCTCCCGAGCAGCCACATCTGTGCTCAGATACTGGGGAGCAAGGGAAGCAAGGATTTCCACCCATTGTACTTAGGGAATGTCTTCACTGATTACAAAGGCTCTTATGTAGAAATCCTTTCCTGCATTTTCAGTTAAAATCTAGTTTTATTACATTTCCATTGGGGACCACCTCAGTACCAGCCCCATAGAAGTTTCTGTTATGCTGGAAAGAGCAGAACTCTGTTCTACACAAGCATTGGGTCACAAAATAGAGCTATGGCTTTGACTAAATGAGAAGGATGTGCCACTTGCTGTGACAAAATGAGCTTCAATGTGACTGAAAAGAGTGAATATATGTGGCTATACTGTTTACCCATCTGCATTTTACAAAACTGTCTCTTGTTTCTCTATTACTGATGTGTATTTGGCTGTGAACATATTAGCTGCATTTGCAGTAGATTTGTTTTTTGCAGCAGTCATCAAAAATGTCTCTGAATGTTCACATTTAGTCGTGATTACACACCTGGGAAAGACTACTAATATAGTAGGATTTAAAATTACCTTTCTGGATGATGATGAACATATGAGTACACATGAACATACATCAGTAAAAATCCACATTGCCTGGAAAGTTAAGGAGCAAATGTATCTAAAAGAAAGAAAGAGGATAAATGTAGCACACAGGGCATATTTAGTCCATATTGCCACAGAGAGATGGCAGAGGACAGTGCAAGGCTGTCATGCAGGGAATCGCTGCATTGAGGCAGTCCTCTGCAGAGACTATGAAACCTTGAATCTCCTCTTGGAGTCCCTGACTAGTGGGGCATGCTCGCTTCAGAAAACCCAGGTGGCCCAGCTGCAGTTCCTGGGAACACACTGTGGCCAGCACCACGCAGACATCCCCAGGTTCTGCCTGTCCACCTCTGATTTTCCGGGCTGTACCACAGGCTGCAGCGGCCTCTGTTGGAAAATGGCCATCTCCCGAGTGCCTGGAGCCAGAGCTGTCCAAATCCTTGCAGCACCTCCCTGCTGCGGCACCAGCCCTCCCTTCTTCCTGGGCTTTGCAAGGGGACATCGTCCTTGCTCCTCAGGTTCTTCCAGCACACAGCAATTCCCCTGGCTGGCTGGCTCGGGGCTTTCACCTCATCAAGGATTAACATTTCTTCAGCAGTAAGGAAGCCTTTCCTCGTTTCTTGTGCTGCAGTAATGCTGACAACTGTAACGCCATGCAGAAACCCCAAGTATTAAAGGCAGTACATTTTTGCTTTTCGGATGTAAATTGATCCTCTCTGCAAAGATGTTTCAAATGTGTGGTGCAGCTGGGAAGCTCAGTATTCAGCATGATCTCTCTGAAGTGATAAAAGTAGGGACAGATTCTGGACTTGGTTCAGATTAGGCTATCTCAGCTTGCCCTGCTTTTTGTGACATCCAAGTGATGTAATTGATATGGCAGAGATAATATACAGAATGAGTGCTCTATTAATATCTTCCCTTTAACAGCCACTTAACCCAGAACCTTGGCTTGGCATTGCAGCCTCCACTGATAGTGCTCTCAGCAAGGGTACTGAAAACGTGTCTTGAACGCTAATGAGATGCCTGGGAACAAATGTTTGGCAAGATTTGCAAGTTTTAGAGGTTTATTTCAGGTACAGTTTGTCCTGGTGTAAGAGACTTGAAAAATATTTACCCCGTATATTCTGGTTCTTTTTCACCCTCCCCCTAAGTTCTGTGCCTGGAGTGATTTCCCTACCAAATATGCAAGGGTATTATTTGTCCCTTATTCTCTATCTCCTGTAATAAATCTCTTCAGCTGTAACACTAGTAGAAATCCAGTTAATTGTTCTCTCTCTCTCTCTCTCTGTTTCTCTCTCTTTTCTCTTTTTCTCTCTTTCTCTGTTTCTTTCTCTCTCTCTTTTTCTCTCTTCTTTCTCTCTCTCTCTTTCTCTCGCTCTTTCTTTCTCTCTCTCTTTCTTTGAAACGCAAATCTCCATCTGAAGTATGTAGTGCCTTACTTGAAACAGTGCAGGCAGCTGACAGTCAGGCTCTGACACCTCTGATTCTGATTCTGCAGATACTCAGTGTCTAAACTTCTTTAAAATCAGTGCGACTAAAGCATACACTTAAATGTTAATTGAATGTTCAAGTGCTTTGCAGAACTCATGCTTTAAGAAATTGAGTAGAGCATGTATATTGGAAGCAGCTCTTGCCAATTTTGCAAATAAAGTACTACAGTTTTATGGTCCTCAGCCTTTGCAATACTGCTGCAGGATTGAATTCTAACCTAGGTCAAAGCCTACAGTTTTATACTTATCCTGGGATTTTTCCACCTTTTGTTGCATTTTCTGTTGCATAACTAGTATTTTAGTTCTAAATTTTCTCAGGCTTTTTTCTCATTCCTTTACATTTACACTTAGAAATAGAGTAGATGCCTGTAGGGAGAGGAAAAAGGAAGGGGAGTACAAGAAGTAAAATGAATCATGCCTGTGCATGAACAGGGATGTGGAAGCTATTTTTACCAGTATAAATACCAGTTTAGTGGGATTTAAAATGTTACTGCTCTGTAGATTTTAAAAGGCCTTATAAACTCTAGATTAGTTTGAATTCACTTTTTTCAAGGTAGACTTATTTAAGAAGACAGACGTTTGCTTTAATTTTTAAAATTTATAGCACATAATAGTTTCCTTGAACTCATAAACTATTTCCCTACCCACTGCTTGCTCTTTGAAGGAGGGGCTGTCTCACACTTGCCAAGGAGAAATGGCCCTTGCTCCTGCTTTCACTAGCTCTCAAGTGATTCATTGCAGATTGGTGAATCCCCACACACATTTGGCAATCTGTCTGTATGATGCAGTCACCGCTGATATGGGTTTGCAATTCCCTGTGGAAGAGATAGTCTTCTTGTCATGTTTGCCCCGCACTGTTTGTGTAATGTGGGGAAAATAGTTTGTTAATTCTTGCTAAGTAAAATACTAACTTTTTAAATTATGAATTTGCCAACAAATTCCTGGAAGAATACAAACAAAAGTTGTCAAGATGCATTGAAACACGCCTCTGTACTTCTGAGGAAAGGTCTTTCCTGTCAGAGCAAACAACAGTCTCGAAATGCACAATGCCATTCTGGAAGGTATTGTTTATACATAAACCTTCGGTCATGTTACCAACTGGCACACCTCTTTTATTAGGTAAATACTAAATGCAAATCAATCTGCAAAGCAGTCTCTGGAGGAGAGCTCTTGTCTATTACTCCTTTCAGACTTCTAGCTCTGTGTGGTAGCAATAAAAGCAAATGAGGCTTTGTAGGCTTGTTTAGCTCATGGACAATTCTGGTACATGGAGAGCTCTGTGCTATATATAAGTTCATTTCCTTATTATGCCCTAATCTAGGCAGTTTGATTCAGTTGATACCAGGTTTCCTTTGCAGATGTCTTAGAAAGAAAAAAAACATGTCTGTCTCTCTCAACATTTTGGCATACAATTTATTCTTCTCTTGACGTGCTTTATTTTATCTGTTCTACATCAGACATGTTTTTTGCCTTGATGATTTTCTTTCCTGTGTGGTGAGAGCTAAATGTCAGTCAGTGTGCATGGAAAATTACTTTTTTCTTGTGTAGATTACCTTGAAAACACTAAAGGTGCTGTTGGCAGTAGAATAGACTGATGACAGAGCTGAGGAGGGGATTCTTGCAGAACAGGGTGAAAACTGACTGCAGGCTTGCTCCAGGGGGAGGCTCAAAACCCAGTACAGGCTATTTGTGGTGCATGCTGAGAGATGTTGCAGTTGTGGGAGAAGCATTTCTTAGTGAGAATTATTTGGGAAATGATTAGGAAATTAACAAGTATTCTTTATATCTCATGAGTGTACAACAGCCACAGGCCCTTTTATTTTAGTCATTTATTCAGGTCTGGAAGCAGAAGCTGCTGCCTGTTTTGGAAGCTGACTAGACTGAAGACTGGTGGCATGAGGTAGCAATGCTCTCAGCTGGAATGTGTCCTCTGATTTGAGGATGAATGTGTTCTTTAGAACAGAGTTCTTTAGCTCGGAAAAGACCTTTGAGACCACGGAGGCCAGCTGTTAACCCAGCACTGCCAAGTCCATCACTAAACCCTGTCCCTGAGGGTCACAGCTATACTTGGTGACTCAACCACTTCCCTGGGCCTGTTCCAATTACAGATAAATCTTTCCAAGAAGAAGTTTTTCCTAATATACAACCTAAGCCTCCTCTGATGCAACTGCTGTCCAGTTGCTTTTTACTTGGGAGAAGACAGCAATGTCCCCCTGCCCTTGCCACCACCTCCTTTCAGGGAGATGTAGAGAGCTAGAAGATCTTCCTGAGTCTCCTTTCCTCCAGACTAAACCCCCCCGCTTCCTTCAGCTG